>NC_091225.1:11833009-12160509 GCF_040958095.1 Procambarus clarkii | reverse complement strand
CCGAGTAAAAGTCATAGCAAAAGTCTTAGACGTAGAGAACTTGAAGCCATGACTGGTGGCCCAAGACGACACGGCATTAATCACAAGATGAAGCCGCTGTTGAAGGAGAGGTGAATCATCACCCTGACAGCAAAGGGTAAGATCGTCGACATAGACAGCGGAGAAGACGCCAGAAGGAAGAGAGGAAAGAAGACCGTTGAGGGCAACTAGAAAGAGAGTAGTGCTCAGAACACTACCCTGGGGTACACCCTGAGTAGTGTTCTGGATGAACACTACTCTGTTCCTCAATACATAGTGTTCCTCAATATTGCCTAAAAGGGGGGGGGGCAGAGAGAGTGGAACCAAGCCTTACTCGAAAGGAATGACAAGAGAGGAAGCTTTGGAGGAAGAGAGGGAGATTATCACGAAGGCCAAAAGAATAAAGTTGGGACAGAATATGATATCTCCAGGTGGTGTCGTAAGCCTTTTCCAGGTCAAAAAGGACGGCAACAACAGAGGTCTTCACAGTAAAAGCAGTACGAATATAGACCTCCAAGTTCACAGGACATCTGTTGTGCTGCGGCAACACAGCAAAAACCAAATTGAGAAGGGAAGAGGTAGTGATAGTGTTCTAAGAACCACATCAGACGAACATTAACCATACGTTCAAAGAGTTTGCAGACACAACTCGTGAGGGCAATCGGGCGGAAGTCCTTAGGGGATGTCTCGAGACACCCTGGTTTCAGGGTGGGCAACGGGGAGGGCAACGGCATCGAGCCAGTCCTCAGGGACTGACGACGACTCCCAGACCCGATATACAGATTCAGTAAATACTGAGGTGTGCACAGAGGGAGATGGCGAAGCATCTCATAATGGAGCCTTCTGCCGTATAGGCTCCAATGGATCCCATTGGAGCCTTCTGCAGTAGAACCACAGAGGGCCAGGGCAGACTGAAGTTCAGAGAGAGAGAAGGGATCGTTATACGGAAGTCTGATATAGGTGCAGAAATCTAAAGGACCAGGTTTAAAAACAGGCTTACGAAGCAGGAAAGATTGAGGAAGATGAGAACCAGAGTTAACAGATGAAAAGTGGGAACCCAGTTCGGTCGCGACATGCAACGGGTCTGCCACAAGAGTACCACAGAGGTGAAGGATCGGCGAGACATCGGGAACGAACTTACCCGCTATCTTGCAGATATGCTTCCAGATCTGCGGCAGAGGAGTTTTGGATGTAATAGTGGAAACATAAGACTTCCAACATTCATGTTCAGCTGTACGGATGGTCCTACGGGCCACCGCACTCGCCTTCCGAAACAAAAGAAAAGAATCAGCCGTCTGCCGGCGGTGGTGTCTCTTCCAGGCTGCACACTTACAGCAGACAGCCTGAGCACAGTCCATATTCCACCAGGGAACGCACTTCCGCATTCCCCGAGAGGTAGAGCGAGGAATAGAGGGGAGGGCAGTGTCGAAGATGGTGTCATGAAAAAGGAGGTGTTGTTTCTGTGAAGGAGAGGCAGAATGGAGAGGTCGGAGAGAGTAGCACGGAGGGTAAATATGCGCCAGTCAGCCTCGGAAAAGTGCCACCTAGGTAAGGAGAGGGGAGGGTGAAAAAGAAAAAGGCAACAAGGATGGGGAAATGGTGACTGCCATAGAGATCATCAAGAACCCATCACGTAAAATCCAAGTAAAGAGACGACGAGCAAAGAGAAAAATCATGACGGGAAAGGGTGCGAGTCCGAGAGTCCATATGAGTGGGTTCACCAGAATTCAGAAGAGACAGGGATGAAGAGAGGATGAACGGTTCGAGAAGGCGACCCTGGTTGTCGGTCAGAACATCACCCCAGAGGGTATATGTTGACAACTGAAATCACCCACCAGGAGCACAGGCTCTGGCAAGGAGTCCAGTAGGTGTTTAAGATCGGGAAGAGAATGCAGGACATTTGGGGGAGATAAATGGAACAAACAGTGTACCATTTACATACAAAGACACGGGCAGCAGAACATTGGAGAGGCGATGGAAAAAGTAGGGGGATGAAGGGAACATCAGAACGAATCAAGAGAGCAGAAGAGTTATGGGCCCCTGCTGGGTGGGGGGTGGGGTGGGGGGGGAAGAGAGAAAGGAATAGCCACGGAAGCAACCAGGACGAACACCAAGCATCGGCTCCTGGAGACAGACACAAAGGGGCAAAAACTGTGAAATCAGAAGTTGGAGTTCATGGAAATTGGAGTAATATCCACCAACATTACATTGAAGAATAGACATTGACAAAAAGAGAAAGGACAGCAACAGAGAACAATGAAGAAACAAAGGTTAAAAAGGAACACAGCATATTAACACTTTTCTGGATTTTCGACATGGAATTACGGGCGTTTTCCCTAACCGCTTGTCGGATCACGACGTAAATTTACGGTGCGGTTTAAAATATTTGTAAAAAATCAAGTTTAAATCCGATTTACTTGGGGTTTGTTTCAAACTCCGCGCCATGAAATTCCCGTTCTCTCAGGTAGGCCGCAAGTCACGTCGGCCTACTGGGCCACGTGACAGGCCGTGACCCAGTGATCCGTCATGTGATCGGATCTCTCTCCCCTCGGCCGCCAAACTCGCACATTTTCAAGGATTATTACCCGTTTGTGTGTGTTTATAACCCACTAAATTCATCAATAATGGATCCAGCACCAGGCCCAAGCGGTGTTTCGGCTACAGGAGCCTCAGAATCAAGTGGAAAAGACAGGATTACCGCCATCTATAGGAGGTTTGCTGGTATGAGGCTCACTCCCACCAAGATTCCCAATGTCTTGGATGCCTTTGATCAAGCTGAAAATGAACGAAGTGATGCAGAAGGTGAGGATGTAGAAGAAGAATTTGAAATTGGGGGCCGTAGACCCCTTGGGGATGACTCAACAGAGCATGAGACTGAAAGCCAAACTGAGGAGGAGGAGGAGGGGGCGAGTTGCGGGCGACAAGCAAGTTGTCTCTATGATTACCAACCTACACAATGCAGACACAAAGAAAGTTCAGAAAAGAAAACGAGTTCGCAGGGCAGATGGAACAGTAAGACTACAGCAGGTTGTGGTGAACAAACCACAGGCAATTGTTGACTACAATAAGTTCATGAAGGGTGTTGACCACTTTGATCAAATGGTAAAGTACTGTATTACCATTTCGCCAGGAAATGTCACAAGTGGACCAAGAAAATAACATTTTATTTCTTGCAAATGGCATTGCAAAACGCTTATGCATTGTACAAGGCCAACACAGATGATCGAAGGAAACTAACTCTGCTCCAGTTCCATGAAGTTGCTATTTGGTCTTTATTGAAATTTGACAAGGCAGAGTGGCCTGCAACAACTACACCATCTCCACATCTAGTTCATGCTCCAGACATAAATGATGACACTGGTCCTGTGTATCCTGCTGCTGACCCGTCAACACCTGGCCCGTCGGGTGTGAGGCGCCCTCTCTTCACATCTACACCTAGTGCTGAAGCTGAATCTGATGAAGATAATTCATATTCCACATTAGTGTTTGAAAACAATAGTGAGAGCGACGATTCAGACAGTAGTTTATTGCCAACCCAGAGACAACAGCGACGTGTTGTTATAGCAGAGACTCGCCTGAACTATAAATTGAAACATGAGCTGGTAAAAATCCCCAAACGTCGCAGGTGTGAAGTGTGTGCAAAGTCGGGTATCAGGAAGGAAACTGGTATAGCGTGCAAGACATGCGATGTTCCACTTTGCGTCATACCTTGTTACACCACTTATCACAGGAAAAGGGTGTATTGGGTGGACAAGAAATAACCACCCGCACCAGCTTCACTCCACCTAGGAACATCTGTTGAGCAACTTCAGGAATCAGTACCTGAAGGAGGTGGAGTGTAGATAAAATGCTCAACTTATTTTACTACAATCGTCTTTGCTTTGGTAAGTACACATAATTGTCTTAGATTGTTTCAGTATTGTAGTCTATTTTCTTAGGAATATTTTGATACCTAAATGAGAACTGTAGCACGAAAACTAAAGTAAGTACAGTGGTACCTCGGAATGCGAGTGTCCCTGTATGCGAGTTTTTCGGAAGACGAGCAGGATTTACTCCAAAAATATGTCTCGGAAGGCGAGGGTTACCTCGGGACGCGAGTTTGTTGATACGTGTACAGGCCGATTGGCGCGTGGTGGCATGGCGATCGCGCCTCAGTTTACCAGTGTCTCGTGTCCAGTGACTATCCCACCTGAATTCTTCACAAGGATTTACAGTTTTTTATCGTTTTTTTGGCCATTTGAGCATAAAAGTTGTCATTATATATCTTGCCATGGGTCTCAAGAAAGCCATTGGTAAGGTTCAACATAAGAAAATAGCTGTGAGTAGAGGCAGTAGAGGATGTCCCTTCTTGATTAAGAAAATGTATGAAGTATGGGAAGAACTGCAAAGTTTTGTTGAAAAAACTCACCCAGATAAAGCAGTAGCAGGCCGTTGCATTGACCTTTTAAATGATAATGTGATGTCTTACTACAGACAAGTGTTAAAATGTAGGGAAAAACAAGTGTCATTAGACAAATTCTTAGTAAAACAATCAAGTCCTAGTGGTATGCAGGCAAAATGTGCCAGAGTGTGCATACCAGTGAAGTCCTCACTGCCTGATGTGATAATGGAAGGGGACTCCCCTTCCAAACAGTAACTCCTCTCTTCCTCCCACCTCCTCACCATCTTCCATACGCCTACAGCATTCAACAGCAAGGTAAGTAATAACTTGAACATAGTTTTGTAGGTTTATTTAGATGAATTAGGTATAAAAATTTAGTTTGATGTGGGGCTATTTGGGGTAGTCAGGAGGCTACCTTGAGGCTACCTTGAGGTGCTTCCGGGGCTTAGTGTCCCCGCGGCCCGGTCGTCGACCAGGCCTCCTGGTTGCTGGACTGATCAACCAGGCTGTTAGACGCGGCTGCTCGCAGCCTGACGTATGAGTCACAGCCTGGTTGATCAGGTATCCTTTGGAGGTGCTTATCCAATTCCCTCTTGAACACTGTGAGGGGTTTGCCAGTTATGCCCCTTATGTGTAGTGGAAGCGTGTTGAACAGTCTCGGGCCTCTGATGTTGATAGAGTTCTCTCTCAGAGTACCTGTTGCACCTCTGCTTTTCAACGGGGGTATTCTGCACATCCTGCCATGTCTTCTGGTCTCATGTGGTGTTATTTCTGTGTGCAGGTTTGGGACCAGCCCCTCAATTATTTTCCACGTGTAAATTATTATGTATCTCTCCCGCCTGCGCTCAAGGGAGTACAGATTTAGGCTCTTTAGTCGGTCCCAGTAATTTAGATGTTTTACTGAGTGGATTCTAGCAGTAAAGGATCTCTGCACGCTCTCTAGGTCAGCAATTTCTCCAGCTTTGAAAGGGGCTGTCATTGTGCAGCAGTACTCCACTCTAGAGAGCACAAGCGTTTTGAAAAGTATCATCATCGGTATAGCATCTCTAGTGTGAAAAGTTCTTGTTATCCAACCTGTCATTTTTCTTGCAGTTGTGACGGCTACTTTATTGTGTTCTTTAAAGGTAAGGTCTTCCGACATGAGTACACCCAGGTCCTTTACATTGCCTTTTCGTTCTATGTTATGATTTGCCTGCGTTTTGTACGTGGTTTCTGTTTTTATATTTTCAATTTTTCCGTAGCGCATGAGCTGAAACTTATCCTCGTTGAATACCATATTATTTTCTGTAGCCCATAGAAAGACCTGATCTACATCTGATTGGAGGTTTGCCGTGTCCTCTATGTTGCCAACTCTCATGAAAATCCTAGTGTCATCTGCAAAGGATGATACAGTGCTATAGGTTGTGTTCTGGTCTATGTCCAATATGAGGATGAGAAAAAGTACTGGAGCAAGCACAGTACCCTGGGGGACTGAGCTCTTCACGGTTGATGGGCTGGATTTTATTTTGTTGACTATTACACATTGGGTTCTGTCAGTCGGGAAATTGTAGATCCATCTGCCTATTTTCCCGGTAATTCCTTTTGAACGCATTTTATGTGCAATAACACCATGGTCACATTTATCAAAAGCTTTTGCGAAATCTGTGTAAATTACATCAGCGTTTTGTTTGTCTTCCATAGCATCTAATGCCATATCATAGTGGTCCAGCAACTGCGACAGGCAAGAGCGCCCTGTTCTGAAACCATGTTGTCCGGGGTTATGGAGATGCTGTGATTCCATGTATTTTGTGATCTTACTTCTTAGCACTCTCTCAAAAATTTTTATGATGTGCGATGTTAGTGCTACCGGTCTGTAATTTTTTGCCTCTGCCTTATTTCCTCCTTTATGGAGTGGTGCTATCTCTGCTGTTTTTAGTATGTCAGGGATAACGCCAGTATCTAGGCTTTGTCTCCACAGAATGTAAAGGGCCTGCGATAGTGGTTTTTTACAGTTCTTGATGAATATGGAGTTCCAAGAATCCGGGCCTGGTGCAGAGTGCATAGGCATACTGTTTATGGCTTCTTCAAAATCTAGTGGGGATAGGGCGACGTCTGATATATGATTTGATGTTGGTATCATATCCATGAAAAATTCATTTGGGTTATCAATCTTTAGTGCATTTAATGGCTCACTGAAAACAGAGTCGTACTGCTTCCTCAGTAACTCGCTCATTTCTTTGTTGTCATCTGTGAAAGTTCCATCTCCCTTTCGCAGGGGCCCGATACTAGATGTGGTTTTTGATCTTGATTTTGCATAGGAGAAAAAATATTTCGGATTTCTCTCTATTTCACTGATGGCCTTTTGCTCTCTTTGCCTCTCCTGGGTTTTGTATGATTCTTGTAGCTTGAGTTCAATTGTTTCTATTTCTCTACCTAACCTTCTTCACCGTTCTTGAGATAGGGTGCGACTCTCAAGTTGTTCCGCGATTCGTTTTCTTCGCCTATATAGGGAACGACATTCCCGTTCCAATCTGCATCTCTTTCTCTTTTTTCTTAGGGGTATGCGGTTTGAACATATCTCTAGTGCTACTGAGCTTATTTTTTCCAGGCACTGGTTCAGGTTTGCATTTCCTAGCTGTTCTTCCCAGTTTATTTCTGTGAAGTCCTGGTTTATTTGCTCCCAGTTTATCCGTTTATTATTGAAGTTGAATTTGCTGAAATCTCCTCCACCGGGAATCTGGACTGGTTTTGAAGGTCCATTCCCCATGGTTGTCAGAACTTCAATTAAGTTGTGATCTGAGTAACAGGTATTTGTAATCATTATGTTCCCGATCAACTCATCATTATTAGTGAAAATGAGGTCCAGCGTGTTCTCCTTCCTAGTTGGTTCTACTATTTGCTGGTTTAAGGCAAACCTATCGCACATCCGTAGCAGGTCATTTGCATGTGCCTGCTCATTTAGGCTACTTCCTGGTATTCTTTCTGATATTACTGTATTAGCCAGGTGCTTCCATTTCAGGTGCCGTAGGTTGAAGTCCCCAAGCAGGATGATGTTCGGAGCTGGATTTGTGAGGTTTTCCAAGCAGTGCTCTATTTTCATTAGTTGGTCTTTAAACTGCTGAGGGTTTGCCTCCGGTGACTTATATACAAGGACAACAACTACATTTAGGATCTCTATTTTGACTATCAGCACTTCCACCATATCATTTGAGGTGTTTAGCAGCTCAGTACAGATGAGTGTGTCTTTGATGTAGAGGCTGACCCCACCCTGAAGGAACGGATTAATTCATTTCCCTTTATTTCTTATGGGGAAATTAGCTTCGGAATGCGAGTTTTCAGAATACGAGGCGTCTCCAGGAACCAATTAAACTCTTAAACTGAGGTATGCCTGTATACACGAAACAAGAGAAACTTTTTTTGTGGGTGTTGCGGGTGTTGCGGGTGTGAGTTGGAGTGTCAAGAGCGGGTTCCGGTTGTGTGTTTTCCGTTATCTCTACAGCTGTGAATTCCAAGGAATTGTATTTGATATGCATATGTCTGTGTAGGGAATTTTATTCCGAACACTATACAAAAGAAAAAATCGGTGTGAAACAAGAATAAACTTGAAAAACATGAGCAAAGTAAAAACTTTTGACGCTCACGGGTACAAACACGCGTAAGATTTTATTCCCCGCAAATTTATTTGACGCTGTGTTGGCCAACTCTACCCATGTTCTTATAGAACTTTCTATTGCGAACACATTGCTATAAAAATGAAATACGTAGCTCAAGAAATAATGTCAGGACAGTGAAATAAGTATAAACATTCAAAGCGCTGCATCACACCAGTGTCGTCGCTGCTGAAATCACGGCTAACGCTTCGCCCAGTTCCCACACTCGTGCGGGTCACCCGATACCATAATTAGACATTGATAGGCATATGTCTGGGTGGGGAATTTTATTGCGAGTTCAGTGATATCAAAATGAGCGCTGTAGGATGACTGTGAGGCTGGCAACAAACGAAAGAGTATGAACATTTACTTCCTGTTTGGGTGTCACGGCGAGTCATCTTCGCGTTTATTTACTTCGTGGTGGGATACCAAATGCTTGGGTGACATTTTATGCATATGATCTTGTAGAGAATTTTATTGCCAATGCATTGATACCAAAATGAAAAACGTAGCTCGAGAATTGATGTTAGGAGCGTGAAAAGATTATAAACTTTTTTGTGTTTACGCTTGAGCGCCCAGAACGCCGCGCGCACAACCCGCTTTATTTTCAGCAAGTGCCGCGCGCACTAAAGTGTTAAAGAAGCGCAGTATCAGGATCAAGGTCAGCGAAGTCAGGGTTAGGGGGCATGGGTAAACTGAGTAAGGATGAAGGGAAGGGAGTGGGAGAACAGATCAGAGATGGACGGGCAGGGTCCGGAGGAGGCGGCGGAGGAGACAACCGAGGGGGGGAGGTAAAGGACAGCAGGAAGAGGAGGGACAGAAACCGGGGAGCGCAGCTCAGCAAGGCCAGCAACGAAGCGGGGGCCAAAGAAACCTCCATAGTAGGAAAAGAGGGGCTCGACCACCGAAACGGGAGTGGATGGAGCGATAGTCAGAGGTGTGGGGGGGGGGGGGGGGTGAGGAAGAAAGCTAAGCCTTCTTACCCTCCGGGAAGGAGGAAGGAGATGAGCCAGGCTTTCACTTCTGACTCAAAGAGACAGGTGTTCCAACAGCCACGTACTGGGCAACAGACTCAAGCATCTTAACAGAAGAAGAACGAGAGCGAACAACACGATAATCGCTGGGAGAGTAACAGACATCTCAGCCCGCACAGATAGGCAGGCGTGGAGAGCTATGAGATGGAGGATCAGAGGGATATGAGGAAGAAGACACAGGAGACATGACAGACTGGGTAGAAAGAAGAGGAACCCCAGACAGAGAACCAGGAGGGGGACCCTTTGGGACAGAACGTAAAGGAACAGGGAAGGAGGCGGTGGGTGTGTCTGGGTCTAAGGCCTGGAAATGGTTGCGAGACTGAGGAAGGTGGGAAGGACGAGGAGAGGAAGAGCACAACACGCGAGCATAACACCAGTGAAAGGGGGGGGGGGGGGGAAAGACACCAAACTTGGCGCCTTGCCTCAGGAAAAGACAAATGTTCCCGGTGCTTCAAGTTGAAGGCGGCTGCCTCAAGTTTGTAATGTATACGTGGGTGGAAGAAGATTAGGTGGGCCTCACCACAATTGAGGCAGCGAGCCTGGGAAGAAGTGCACTCCGACTTAGTGACCTTCGTCCCCATACATGGGACAGAGACAGTACTGAAGCATTTGAGGGCACCATGCCCAAACTGCCAACACTCTATTACAGAGCCGAGGAGATGGAATGTACTCCTGAATGGAGCACCTGGCACCAGCAAGAATGACAGAAGGCAGAAGGATCCTACCATCAAAGTTAATTTTCACAACCCGAAGAGGCTGACAGCGACAATTACGAGGGGGGGACAAGTAAACGTGTCCACCTGGAGGACAGAATGGCCCTGGGCTTTGAGGATATGCTTAATATCTTCGTGTTAGTCTTTTAGATTCCTAACACCGGTTGCAAACATGGAGCGGGAGGAGAACAGTGCCAACACTGGCATTTAACCGAGCGTTCTTGGCGACCCAAACAGGGGTCTCGCCAATGCAGGATAAGGCGGCTAAGTGGGTAGCTGCATCCTGAGAGAGAGCAGCAATGACATGTGTACCGAGACAGGTGGGATTGAAAGTAACAGAGGTCTCTACTGAATCAACAAGGTGCCTATGGAGAGAAAAATCATCAGGAGGAGTAGAATCTAAATGATGGAGGTCAAAATAGTTAGTCCATGTAGCAAGACCAAACAAGGCATGGTACGAAGTAGTATGGGAAGGGAGCGTGCGAGAGCGGCCATGGCAGGGACGGCAGTGAGAACCCCTAGAGAGAGAGGGGTCATAAGGCGCAGTAGTCACAATGAGAGATGGAGCCGTGCAAGGGGACGAGGCGGTCACCACAGAGGTCTTGGGGCTCGACCCTACCACAGAGGGCTTGGGGCTCGACCCTACCACAGAGGGCTTGGGGCTCGACCCTACCACAGAGGGCTTGGGGCTCGACCCTACCACAGAGGGAGGGAGGGAGGGAAGCGGGAAGGAGTTAGTCAGGTCTGGGCCCAATGTAGCTGGGGTTACAGAGCCCGGTCTTCCAGCACAGTCCTACTCAGGGACCTAATCGCCCACCCCATGAGCCTGGGTAAGAGAGGTCGTGTCGTCATCAATGCACCAGTCGTTCTACAAGTATGGGGCCTGGAACCAAGGAATACCAACTACCAGGGCAGCCAGGGAGGCCGAGTGCGGGCCAATGCAGGAAGGGAGCATTGTCCCCAGCGGTGCGCCCCCTTTTCAACAGGGAAGTCCCACTGCATCGTCCATTCTCCCATACTGGTGCTAAGACCCCATTCCCCCTTTCGCCCCAGCCATCCACTTAGGGCGGCCCCTCACAGGCGACCCCTCCAGCAGGCAATCCAATGGCTCACAAGGCCCCTACGTGGTGCCCTTCTGCACGTACACCACCCAAAGAGAGGCAGGAGAGGGGGCAAAGGCAACCCTCACCAGTCCCAGGCAGGTGTACGCGAGCCCCTCACCATGGCAAGGCAACACCACGGAGGAGTACGCGAGTGAATAGATTGCAAGCACTCAGAACGAAAACCCAGAAAGCAAAATTGTGCGAGTGTACCATGTGTGTCGAGTGCAAAGTCGCGCTTTGTTTCATGAACTGCTAATTTGAATATCACACACTTGCCAAGTACTGAGTGTATAATACAGTGTTAGTGTGTAAATAGTGTGTGAAACTGTATACAGTGGTACATCGGAATACAAGGTCCCTGTTTACGAGTTTTTCAGATCAAGAGCAGGATTTGCTCGGAAAATTTACATCGGAATACATGGGTTTTGATATGCATACAGCCCAACTAATGCGTGGTGGCACTGCGATTGCGCCTCAGTTTACCAGTGCCTCACGCCCAGTGACTATCCCACCTGAATTCTTCACAAGGATTTACAGTTTTTTGTCGGATTTTTGACCATTTAAGCATAAAAGTTACTATATATCTCGCCATGGGTCCCAAGAAAGCCAGTGGTAAGGTTCAACCAAGAAAATAGTTGTGAGTAGAGGCAGTAAAGGATGTCCCTTCTTCATTAAGAAAATGTGTGAAGTATGGGAAGAACTGCAAAGTTTTGTTGAAAAAACTCACCCAGATAAAGCTGCAGCAGACCGTTGCATTGACCTTTTAAATGACAATGTGATGTCTCACTACAGACAAGTGTTAAAATGTAGGGAAAAACAAGTGTCTTTAGCCCTTAAACTGAGCATGGCGTATATATACGCCCTGAGTAACATGTCCCATGGTGCGCATGGCGTATATATACGCCATAGGGTGCCAGGCCCGATTCAAATGGCCCGCGGCTACACGGGGTTCACAGTAGCTTCCTCAGGGCTCTTGTAAACAGATGCAATTAAAAAAAAAATCGTGGGCAATATTCTCAGGTGTGAGAGGCACAGTACTGTTGGAGCAACCAAGGCCGGTGCACGCAGCATGAGCGAACAGCATTGATGTTCAGCTTGTGACCACAGCATCGCCGAAAAATGTCAAAATAAATATATAATTGTTATTATTTAGCGATGACAATATTACAGATGACCAATGACTGTGATATAAATAACCAGGGTTGTGATAATAGCAGGATTGTTGTAATAATTAGCGCTGTGGGAGGAGTGATGCTGAGAGACGGAGGGAGACAGCATCGTTTACTGACTGTGTGGCCACCTGTTATTGTTTGCATTCACCATACCAGGTCAGTGGTTCTCTATGGTGAACACAAATGTAGATACTTATATATAATGTGTGTATTAGTGTAATAACAGCAAAAGGATTATGCTGGGAGGAGCCATATGGGTGACGGAGGTGACGTCGTCTGCACGATTTGTCTAGCTGTTTAGAGGGTGGCTAATATGCTCTTTGGGCGCACTACAAGCTTAGGTGTACAGTTACGGTGCATAAAACATGTAGATATTTATATATAATATGTGTATATAGGGTAATAACACTGCAAAAGGTATTGTTGGGGGAGAAAGTTTAGTGCGTGTGACCTTGAAAGAGTGAGGGAGCCGCCAGCCGCCATCTGTGTATAGCGACGACTCTTAGTGCCTGAACTAACTATATCAGCTTAGCTGTACAGTTGTGGTGAATAAAATATACACATACTTATATGTAACGTCTGTATATAGTGTAATAACACCACAACTGGTATTGTTGGGGGAGAAAGTTTAGTGCGTGTGTTGAGGGAGTGGCAGCGAGTGGCTGGCTGGTGTGTGGCGGTAACTCCTTGTTGCTTTTCGACTCTCAATACCAACTTAGTGGTTCGTTATGGTGACCAAAACATGCCAATACTTATATATAACCTGTGTAAAGAGTGTAATAGCAGCAAAACTATTTGTTTATAGTTTTATAAACATAATAATTGAATCACTAATATGCACATCATACTTTTGAGTATAGCGATTATTAACCACTTTTATTATATAAATATATTACAATACACACTATTGAATAATATTACTGCAAAAAAACTAAGAAAAAATCAATCGGAGACATTGAAACAATTAGGTAATAATATCTTTGTGGCAACTCCCATCTGTCAACGCGGGTGACGCTGACCGGGTCTGACGACCGCTCTGTCAACGCCCACTTTTTGCCAGACTTCCTCGGTCAATTGCGCCCAAAATATGTCACCTACGATTTTTTTTTTATTTTTTCCGTGCTCAGGGGACACAAATTAACATGTTTAGAAGACGAAAAAAATTTTTTGAATTTTTTTTTTTCTTGCGCACAGAGGTGTAAATGTCCCAAGGACCCCTGAGCAGTGTAAGGGTTAGACAGATTCTTAGTAAAACAAGCAAGCAGTGAGCCACAAGCAGGTCCTAGTGGTATGCAGGCAAAACGTGCCAGAGTGTGCACACCAGTAAAGTCCTCGCTGCCTGATGTTACAATGGAAGAGTACTCCCCTTCCAAACAGTAGCACCTCTCCTCCTCCCCCCTCCTCACCATCTTCCATACGCCAACAGCAGTCATCAGCAAGGGTAAGTATTAACTTGAGCATACTTTTGTAGTGTATATTTAGATGAATTAGGTATAAAATTTAGTTTGAAGTGAGGTTTTTGGGTAGTCAAGAGCAGATTAATTCATTTCCCATTATTTCTAATGGGGAAATTAGCTTCGGTTTACGAGTTTTCGGATTACAAGTTGTCTCCTGGAACGGATTAAACTCTAAACCGAGGTACCCCTGTATATTATAATTGCAGTGAATTTTGGACATGTAATATTGCAACAATAAACATTTATTGTGGGCACACTACTGACATGTACCTTACCTACCTTGAGGTGCTTCCGGGGCTTAGTGTCCCCGCGGCCCGGTCGTCGACCAGGCCTCCTGGTTGCTGGACTGATCAACCAGGCTGTTAGACGCGGCTGCTCGCAGCCTGACGTATGAGTCACAGCCTGGTTGATCAGGTATCCTTTGGAGGTGCTTATCCAGTTCTCTCTTGAACACTGTGAGGGGTTTGCCAGTTATGCCCCTTATATGTAGTGGAAGCGTGTTGAACAGTCTCGGGCCTCTGATGTTGATAGAGTTCTCTCTCAGAGTACCTGTTGCACCTCTGCTTTTCAACGGGGGTATTCTGCACATCCTGCCATGTCTTCTGGTCTCATGTGGTGTTATTTCTGTGTGCAGGTTTGGGACCAGCCCCTCAATTATTTTCCACGTGTAAATTATTATGTATCTCTCCCGCCTGCGCTCAAGGGAGTACAGATTTAGGCTCTTTAGTCGGTCCCAGTAATTTAGATGTTTTACTGAGTGGATTCTAGCAGTAAAGGATCTCTGCACGCTCTCTAGGTCAGCAATTTCTCCAGCTTTGAAAGGGGCTGTCATTGTGCAGCAGTACTCCACTCTAGATAGCACAAGCGTTTTGAAAAGTATCATCATCGGTATAGCATCTCTAGTGTGAAAAGTTCTTGTTATCCAACCTGTCATTTTTCTTGCAGTTGTGACGGCTACTTTATTGTGTTCTTTAAAGGTAAGGTCTTCCGACATGAGTACACCCAGGTCCTTTACATTGCCTTTTCGTTCTATGTTATGATTTGCCTGCGTCTTGTACGTGGTTTCTGTTTTTATATTTTCAATTTTTCCGTAGCGCATGAGCTGAAACTTATCCTCGTTGAATACCATATTATTTTCTGTAGCCCATAGAAAGACCTGATCTACATCTGATTGGAGGTTTGCCGTGTCCTCTATGTTGCCAACTCTCATGAAAATCCTAGTGTCATCTGCAAAGGATGATACAGTGCTATAGGTTGTGTTCTGGTCTATGTCCGATATGAGGATGAGAAAAAGTACTGGAGCAAGCACAGTACCCTGGGGGACTGAGCTCTTCACGGTTGATGGGCTGGATTTTATTTTGTTGACTATTACACATTGGGTTCTGTCAGTCAGGAAATTGTAGATCCATCTGCCTATTTTCCCGGTAATTCCTTTTGAACGCATTTTATGTGCAATAACACCATGGTCACATTTATCAAAAGCTTTTGCGAAATCTGTGTAAATTACATCAGCGTTTTGTTTGTCTTCCATAGCATCTAATGCCATATCATAGTGGTCCAGCAACTGCGACAGGCAAGAGCGCCCTGTTCTGAAACCATGTTGTCCGGGGTTATGGAGATGCTGTGATTCCATGTATTTTGTGATCTTACTTCTTAGCACTCTCTCAAAAATTTTTTGTATCACAGTTCCATGGAACACTATGAACGTTCTACTATATACATGTTGTAAAGGACACAAATTTACATCATATACAATCATAAAAACAAATAAAAACGAATTGGAAATACATAGAACAAATAGAAAATATAATTTGCAACTCGTGTCGCTCGAATGGCTGGCGCGACTGCTTCTGGGAGCTTCACACATGAGTGCACAGCAAATGATGACATCACACGCCCCCTTCTCCACATCCCTATAGCCAAAGTAAGTGGAATTTATTATTATTTCTTACAAGTACGTGTTCAGGGAAGGAAATTGATCATTTTACAAAGATAAAAAAAAAATTTGGGCGATCACTTGATTTTCGGCACCCGGGAAATGTCCCATGAAAGCCGGCACAGCACAGTGAGGACAGCAGGAGGAGGAGGGGGAAGAATTTCAAACAATTTCACAGCCCCCTTTCGGGTTGTGAAAAAAGACCTGTTAAAATATGACATTTCCGAAGTGTGGCAAAATAAATTCTTTGCAAAAAATTATTTTATCTGGTTGATGTGGGTAGAGTTCTAGGCCTACCAAGGACCATGAGCCAAAACCTAGCCCCCCCTTCCCCTCAGAGAGGCACGAGGAGCAATGGCCTATAGAAATGCACGTGATTTGGAGCATTCTATATCTGCCACCAACTGGACAGGCACCCAGAAAAGTAAGCGCCCCAAAACAAACCCCTATTCTGGTTAAAAACAACAAAAATGGACAAACGAGTGGGCAGAACACCCCCCCCCCCCCCAAGTGAAAACTAGCAAAGGAGCATGATTTCACGCGAGCTGCGCCACACGTATGCGCAGCTCCCCTCTCCCTCCTCCCCGGGAGGTGGAAAGGGGAGCCCTAGACCCCCCCACGCCGGCGATTCACACTCCAGTTCCGAGGCTGGATATCAAAATACAGTGTGTCCTCACTTGAATGAACTATATGAGGCGAAGCCGATTCGTTCCAGTGCGGAATTCGTTCCATCTGTCCAACCCCAACAACCTTCTTAACCCCCTAACTGCGTTGCCTCCAAATGTGACACCCCCGCAGTGTGCAGGAAATAAATTCTCTGGAAAAAATTCTTTTTTCTTTTTAAAGTGTCAAAAACCCTTCCCTGAGTATGGGTATGTAAAAAAAAATTCGAAATTGTACTTACTTTGGGTGCTATGGGGTCCGGAAGTTGGGGCGTGACGTCATCATTCCCCGTGCGCCCGTGGTGTAAGCTCTCTGAGGCGGTGGGGCGCTCGGGGCGGGGCGCGCGAGTTGCCGTGAATATATTTTTGTTCATTTATTGCGCACATTTCCCAATACATTTTCATTGTTTTTATGTGCCAATCCAATGTATAATGAACACGTACACTATAATATCGCAGTACAACATCCGTACTGTCCGTAGACACTGTGTTACGTGCATCACAAACAAGTTCACTTATCCTGCACAATTTCCAATGTATCATGCCAAATAAATTTATATTTACACTTTATATACACACTGTACAGTATCACACACTATATACACACACCATAAACACACTCAGTACTCCGTGAGTGTGTGATATGCTGCGAAACAGCCAACGGGGCAGAGTGGCACCTTGCACTCCACGCACCAGGTGCTGATACATCTTCGTTTCTGTTCTCTGCGGGTAGTGTTCCTGCATACTATACAGGCACGTTTACCCTTCTCCCGTGATGCTGTGCCTGGCATATACTCGAGCATATGTACTCCGAAGTTCTCATTACCCCTCAATCTGTCTGGAGCTGCATGTGGCATTGTTGCTTGCACTCCGCGCGGTACAACAGAACCCTCCTTGCCATACTTTACTAGCAGCTGTGACACAACACCAGCACTGAATGTACGTATAGACGGTCTCCTGCCAGATTTTACTAAGTACATATTGAAGCAGTTGAGCACTGCAACATCCATCAGGTGGAAGAACTTTTTAGTCCACTTCACAGACTTGTGCACGCACTCCTCTCCACCAAGCATCATGTCACACTTATCGACGAGGCGCATGTTCACGTTATAGTCTATGACACAGTCTGGCTTATACACGGTGTTGCGTGTCTGAAAGTGGACTTTCCCACTGTCCAACATGGCACCGGTGTGAATCGTACTCAGCATATTCACCTCGCGTCTGTCCTTCCACCGCACTGACAGCGTATTGTCACACTTGCGCAGCTGGCACTCACCCACGGCTATAGCTATACCGAACACTGGCATTTCCTTCCTGTGGCTCTTCACAGTGCCACATACGCCGGTGTTGTGGGCAAGGAGGTATCTGGTCAATAAGGGGCTGGTGTAATAGTTGTCGGTGTACAGTACATGCCCCTTGTTCAGCAACGGTTCCATCAGGGTTTTTACAACACTGCCAGAGAACCCGTGTTCATCTTGAGCCGGTATGTCGACGTCTGTACCAGAATATAATATCATGTCCAAGACAATACCAGTCTCACAGTCGCATAGCACAAAAAACTTCAGTCCAAATCGGTGCCGCTTTGATGGAATGTACTGCTTGAATGCCAGTCGCCCCTTGAACAGTACAAGCGACTCGTCAATAACCACATTCTGTCCAGGTACAAAATAATCCCTGAACTTCCCTCTCATGTCACTGAACATCTGCCGTACTTTCCACAGTCTGTCGTGTCTGTCCTCATTTGCATTATTCTCGAAATGCAGGCACCTGAGAATCAAGAGATACCTATCACGCGACATGTACCGGTTGAACACAGGCGTTGGAACAAGGCTGTCTTTGCTCCAATATTCCTGGATGACAGCTTTCTCAGAGTGCTTCATCATCATGGTGAGTGCCAGAAACACGTACATTTCGTCGATTGTCGTGTCCTTCTATCGTGTGAGCCGTGAGGCAGGTAAAATGCCTTCGTCTATGAGGCTGTGAGCGAACCTGTTTGTCTCAGTCACAAGATGCGTCATGAATACATCGTCAAAATATGCCTGAAAATATTCCATGTCTGCCATATCATCACCAGTATATGGGAATAATGGTGTAACACCAAAATCGCTATCATCAAATGTTGGTATTTGAGGGACAAATGTGGTGCAATCCTCCCACACAAGTACACCAGGGGGTTTGGTGTTGGCACCAGCACCACGGCCAACACCACCATGAGCACCAAAACTACGACTACGTCGTCCGCTGCTTCTGCTGGAGCTGCGTGAGGGTATGCTAGGCGCTGAGGCAGATTTACGTACTGTAGACCTACCACGAATAAATGATGTTGAGGGGCCACTGTCGTTGTCCACATGCTGTGAGGCACGCTGCCGCCTGCTGCGGCGTGTTGCTGAGGTAGCAAAACCCTGCCTGGTAACACCACCACTGCTCGTACTCGGGTCGTCCACAATACTCGTATCGGAGCCAATGTCACTGAAGCCCGAGAAAGATTCGTCACATGTACTATCACTGAATAAACTACTAGCGTCTGGGGACATACATGATGGTGGTGATGATAACGGTGTTGACCCAGGGCGGCGAGGTAGGCCGGGCGAGGCACGAGTACCCCACACACTCGCCACATCTTCCAATTCTGTCCCTTCCTCACTCGTATCAGATCTCTGAGTTAGGTCTTTATCTGGATCATAGTCCAGGTCATCATCCAGAGCACCGTCATCATACAAAATATCGCGTATTTCCTCCTCAGAGAGTCGTTTTCCATGACCGCGGGTCACCGTGGAGCGGGAGCTCGTAGAGGATGCATCAGACATGGTTGCTGCCGTGAAACTGAGGTTCCCCACGGCCGCAGGGCATGCTGGGATTTTTTTTTTTAAGATGGCGGACGATCACTGGGGCCCCCACCCACCCATACCATACCCGCGTCACCGCGCGCCAGTTTTGAATGGAACGTGAAAAATCAAAATACCTGGAGGCGCGTTGCGCAAACCAGACGCGAGCCTGCAGGCGCGTTGCGCAGTTCAAGGGTTAAAAAAAAATTATGCACAGCTTCATCATAATATCTTTCATGCCCTTTAGATGTCGATAATAATCTTCCAGCCCTTCATCATCAGTCACTTCTCTGACTCCATCCCCACCACCAAACTTCTCTGGACACCATCCTTCACCACTGACACCATCCCCCACCACTGACACCATCCCCCACCACTGACAGCATCCCTCACCACTGACAGCATCCCCCACCACTGACACCATCCCCCACCACTGACACCATCCCCCACCACTGACAGCATCCCCCACCACTGACAGCATCCCCCACCACTGACAGCATCCCTCACCACTGACACCATCCCCAACCACTGACACCATCCCCCACCACTGACACCATCCCCCCACCACTGACACCATCCCCCCACCACTGACACCATCCCCCACCACTGACACCATCCCCCACCACTGACACCATCCCCCACCACTGACACCATCCCTCACCACTGACACCATCCCCCACCACTGACACCATCCCTCACCACTGACACCATCCTTCACCACTGACACCATCCCCCACCACTGACACCATCCCCCACCACTGACACCATCCCCCACCACTGACACCATCCCTCACCACTGACACCATCCCCCACCACTGACACCATCCCCCACCACTGACACCATCCTTCACCACTGACACCATCCCCCACCACTGACACCATCCCCCACCACTGACACCATCCCCCACCACTGACACCATCCCTCACCACTGACACCATCCCCCACCACTGACACCATCCCTCACCACTGACACCATCCCTCACCACTGACAGCATCCCTCACCACTGACAGCATCCCCCACCACTGACAGCATCCCCCACCACTGACACCATCCCCCACCACTGACAGCATCCCCCACCACTGACAGCATCCCTCACCACTGACACCATCCCCCACCACTGACACCATCCCCCACCACTGACACCATCCCCCACCACTGACACCATCCCTCACCACTGACACCATCCCCCACCACTGACACCATCCCCCACCACTGACACCATCCCCCACCACTGACACCATCCCCCACCACTGACACCATCCCCCACCACTGACAGCATCCCTCACCACTGACAGCATCCCCCACCACTGACACCATCCCCCACCACTGACACCATCCCCCACCACTGACAGCATCCCCCACCACTGACAGCATCCCCCACCACTGACAGCATCCCTCACCACTGACACCATCCCCAACCACTGACACCATCCCCCACCACTGACACCATCCCCCACCACTGACACCATCCCCCCACCACTGACACCATCCCCCACCACTGACACCATCCCCCACCACTGACACCATCCCCCACCACTGACACCATCCCTCACCACTGACACCATCCCCCACCACTGACACCATCCCTCACCACTGACACCATCCTTCACCACTGACACCATCCCCCACCACTGACACCATCCCCCACCACTGACACCATCCCCCACCACTGACACCATCCCTCACCACTGACACCATCCCCCACCACTGACACCATCCCCCACCACTGACACCATCCTTCACCACTGACACCATCCCCCACCACTGACACCATCCCCCACCACTGACACCATCCCCCACCACTGACACCATCCCTCACCACTGACACCATCCCCCACCACTGACACCATCCCTCACCACTGACACCATCCCTCACCACTGACAGCATCCCTCACCACTGACAGCATCCCCCACCACTGACAGCATCCCCCACCACTGACACCATCCCCCACCACTGACAGCATCCCCCACCACTGACACCATCCCCCACCACTGACAGCATCCCCCACCACTGACAGCATCCCTCACCACTGACACCATCCCCCACCACTGACACCATCCCCCACCACTGACACCATCCCCCACCACTGACACCATCCCTCACCACTGACACCATCCCCCACCACTGACACCATCCCCCACCACTGACACCATCCCCCACCACTGACACCATCCCCCACCACTGACACCATCCCCCACCACTGACACCATCCTTCACCACTGACACCATCCTTCACCACTGACACCATCCCCCACCACTGACACCATCCTTCACCACTGACACCATCCTTCACCACTGACACCATCCCCCACCATTGACACCATCCCCTCCACTGACACCATCCCTCACCACTGACACCATCCCCCACCACTACCATCATCCCCCCACTTATGACACTATCCCCCCACCACTAAACTTCTCAACACCATCCGCCACCAATGACACCATCCCCCACCACCAAACTTCTCTTGACACCATCCCCCACCATTGACACCATCCCCCACCACTGACACCATCCCCCACCACTGACAGGATCCCTCACCACTGACACCATCCCCCACCATTGACACCATCCCCCACCACTGACACCATCCTTCACCACTGACACCATCCTTCACCACTGACACCATCCCCCACCACTGACACCATCCTTCACCACTGACACCATCCTTCACCACTGACACCATCCTTCACCACTGACACCATCCTTCACCACTGACACCATCCCCCACCACTGACACCATCCCCCCACCAATGACACTATTCCCCCACCACTGTCATCATCCCCCACCATGAAACTTCTCAACACCATCCCCCATCAATGACACCATCCCCCCACCACTGACATCATTTCCCCACCACCAAACTTCTCTTGACACCATCCCCCCACTAACAAACTTCTCTTGACACCATCCCCCTTCACTGACACCATCCCCTCCACTGACCCCATTCCCCACCACTGACACCATTTCCCACCACTGACACCATTCCCCACTGACACCATCCCCAAAAACTGACACCATCCCCCAAAACCGACACCATCCACAGGGTGTATTGAGGCAGCAGCGAGGAGAAGGCCAGGCTTGGAGGCGTCTCATTCAACATGCCCGACAAAAAAAAAAAAAATAGAGGCTAGATGACAATCTAACCCCTCCTAATACACCCCCCTCACCACTGACACACCCATTTATTATGCATTCTTCATTTTGACTAAGGAATATGATATAGCAATGTGTTACAAGCCACTAAAATGGTTAAAATTCCCTCTTTTAATTTTGTGAAAAGCATCAAGTGAGTATAGTATCCAGGCAGCCACGTGTTGGGTAGTCAGCAGAGAAGGGCTTGACTGGGCGGACACATCTCCACTCACACCACCTTCCCTGTAATGCATTCCACCACCCCTCTAATACACCCCTCACCACTGACACTGCCATTTAGTATTATGAATTCTTCATTTTGACTATGGAATATGATAGAGCAATGTGTTACAAACAACTGAAATGTTAACATTTTCTCAGCTTATTTGGAGAAAAGCAGTGTGTGAACTATCGAAGTGGAAGCATGGAGGTGCCAGCCACGTATTGCCAACTAGCTGATAACTGATAACCAGAGCTCACCACTGATCCTACCTGCCTCCCCTGACAACACCTGACCACCTGCCTACCCTGACAACACATGACCACCTGCATCTCCTGACAACACCTGATCACCTGCCTTCCCTGACATCTGACACCACTTGCCTCCCCTGACACCACCTGCTTCCCTTGACAACATCTGATACTACCTGCCTCCCCTGCCACCACCTGCCTCCCCTGACAACTTTCACCACCGACACCACCCAGTCTTCTCTGTCAACCCCAATGAGAATAAATTCCACCACCTGCCTTCTGACACCACTTGACCCCAGACTCCAACCCTCACCAATGATGCAACCTTGCCCCCGACACCATTTTATCATCCTTCAACCATTTCTCACTGGAAACAATGGGTAAGCAAAATATATAATTCTGTACAACTGTTTACATTTTGGTGAATCATAGTTGATGACAGTGGCTGTCATCAACTATGACAGCTTGGTCTCAGTGATCGCTTGGACGAACAATCCTCACTTAATCGAATATTTGTATGTTCCATTGAACATTTAGTATCGAATTCAATTTGTTCGGATCTTCTGGGAATTCGCTAGAGCGAGGTTCGTTAGAGTGAGGATGCACTGTACACGAAAAACTGCCAACCGGGAAAGAGGGAGGGTTGCCAGGGAGCCTCTGGGACTCACCCAGAAAATGGAGTTTAATTACATTCAACGCTGGGTTTTCTAGGAGAGCCCCTTTGGCTCCCCAGAACAACTTCACCAAAGACGAAAAAGAAATGGTACTTACCCGGGAGGCGGTCGGCACTCACATCTCAACTTGAAGTCGAGACAACAGGCTGCAACTGCTGACCCAAAGCGACACAGGCCCAACTAGACCCTGGAACATTAACGAGGTAGTGTGCAGCCAGGACCCTGTTCAACAGCAAAAAACCCCATGCCGAATGTCAGCCCAGGACATGTTACCAAAGATGGCAGAAAGCGCAGCAAACTTACAAACGTCATGGGCACAAAGATAGACAGCAAGCTGCCTAGACTTAATAACCCTGTGGACGACCTGAGAGACCCACATCTGAGAACAGGAAAGAAGGGAAACCGGATCAACCCAAAGCGCGTCCCTGGACACAGAAGCCGTAGTGCACAAAGAACGACTGGAGGGCAACTGGACACAACACATGATGAACCCCCTGGCATGACCAACCAAGCATCAACCCAAGGGCCCCTCCGGAAAGCAGCAGACTCAATCTTCACCAGAAAAGAACGGGATGGCTGCAAACGAACAAGAAAAAGCTTTGGAAAAACAAACCTGAACCGAAGGGACCACAACAAACCGAGGCAAAAACAAACGAGAGCACTCCATCCAAAGACCAGGACGGCTCAAGGCAGCGCATGAGTAGGCCGGAGGCAAACAACTGAAGGGACACAGAGCCAAACCCGGGGGAGGGGCCAACGCCCAAACTAACTTATACTCAGTGGGGGGGGGGGGGTAAGAAAAAACCCACTCCTCATAACTGAAATCCCCGCCCAGAGGGTTGGAAAATCCTGGCGGGGTTCAACAGGGCCCAAGGCCCCAAAGTCAGCTCCTCCCCAACCCCAGGAACCTTCACGTCAGGCCCCGGGGGCGAGTCATCCTCCAAAGCCGCGGTTTCACAAGAAAAAGTCGAGGCAGCTGAAATAGCAGGAAGAGGATGGGCTCACTGGTCAGGCCCCGGAGCTACCGCTGGAGGAACAGACTTGAATGCCTCCGTCGCCACTCAGGAAGGGGCAACCCCCGAAACCGCCCGAGTCTCGGAAACCACTAAACCCTGCCCTGACCTCGAAGCCCTCAGATGCTTAGGAGCCGGAAGCAAGGGGGGAAGGGCGGAGAACCAAATGAACCATAGCAAGGGAAAAACGAAATGGTGTGGACTGAACCAAGGACTGATGCGACTAACGCCCCCAAGTCCGGGTCCCGAAAAGGAAAACGGGGTAGCCTCAGGGCATCCGGGGAAGCAACCAACCTAACATGCTGCAGCAACCTAAACTGAGCCCGCAATATGTGAGCCATCTACACCCGAAGAACTTCATCAATAGACCGGATGAATTGAACCACAAACAGGCAACAATGCTTGCAGGACTCAGGGGTCGTAAGTGTCACCGACCCAACAGGCAGCATGACAAGAGGAAAAAACAATGATTGTCGCTCCGACAAGGGGACAGAGCAACCTTCAAACTCGCAAAATGGGCGGTCAATTGCCGAGCAGCAAAAGACCAACAGCGGTAGACTCAAAGCGGCTTGTGGAAGAGAACCCCAGGTCCCCATGGGCAGTACTTACTCACTCAGGGAAGATGACCCTAAGCACATGCAGCCCGAGTACCTGTGAATACTAGTATTACTCACAGCTCACATGCCACCATAAGAAAAGTACTGAACCAGAGGACAGCACAACACATGAGTCTGGAGCTGGAGCCACATGACCATGCCGTATCACACCAGCCAAAGAACTGGGGTGTGGATTGCCGGTGCGGTGGTCTGGGCTTCCTCCTCCCCCTCCCGGGGAGGGGGGAGCTGTGCAGATGTGCGGTGCTGCTCGTGTGACATCATGCTCGTTTGCTAGTTGTATTTTGGGGGAGTTATGTCCACTCTTTTGTCTATTTTTGTTGTTTTTTAACCAGAATAGGGGTTTGTTTGGGGGCGCTTACCTTTCTGGGTGCATGTCCTGGTCTATAGTAGATACAGAATGCTCCAAATCCTGTGTGCATTTCTATAGGCCAGTGCTCCTAGTGCCTCTCTGAGGAGGAACAAAACATGTATCTACATGTTTTGTAGATACTTATATATAAAGTCTGTATATAGGGTAATAACACCACAAAATGTATTGTTGGGGCTGAAATTTTAGTGCATCTGACCTTGAATGTGTGAGGGAGGCAGCCGCCAGCTGACTGTGTGTAGTGATGTCTCTTAGTGCCTGAACTAACTATATCAGCTTAGTTGTACAGTTGTGGTGAACAAAACATGTAGATACTTATATATAATGTCTGTATATGGTGAATAAAAGCAAAACAGTATTGTGGGAGTAGAATGTTGCCGAGCCAGGTGAGTTGAGGGAGGGAGGAAGTGGCAACCAGTGGCGGGCTGCCATTGCCACTGCCACTCAGCATACCAGCTTAGTGGTTCGTTATGGTGAACACGAATGTAGATACAGTACAACCTCAATTCAACGTACCCTGATTCAACGAATCTCCGGCTAGTTCGCACACTTTTCAGGCCGGATTTGCTCACCCGGTTCGACGAACAATGGTTCGCCGAAGCGGGGGATGTTCGGATTTGCTTACGACGTCGAGACAGAGTTCACAGACTGGTGGAAAACTTTCACATTCTATCACAGATTACAATTATTAATTCCTTCATATGACAAGTTCGATCACACAAGTGGACCGCACATGTGGTCCACAAGTGGTCCACAAGCTTACGATGTTGGGACAGAGTTCACCGAGTGGTGGAAAACTGTTTCATTCTATCGCAGATTACAATTAATAATTCCTTCATAAGACAAGTTGGATCACACAAGTGGACCACACAACAAGTGAATCATATGAACTAAACACCAGCCAGAATGGTCCACAAGAAGTGACACATATTAACCAAACACCAGCCAGAGTCGTCCACACAAGTGAACGACTGAGTTTCAATGATTTTCGTTCACCGATTTGTGGCACACGTATCTTTGTAAATTAATTTAAAGGCTGAAGCGTGAATAGCTAGCTAATATGTCGAAATCTTCTTATATACATTTTCTGTGATGAAACAAGACGAGTGAGGGTGGACAGATAAGGGAATACTGTACAGTAAACCTCACTTTACAATGAGGTTTCACTCACTTTCGTCTGTGTTCTCATAGTTCAGTGACCCATGGCTTTGAACGTTTTACATTAATAAATCATTTCTAAAACTGGTGTTTTAATAACTCTTTATTATCCTAATTAAACTAAACTAAATAAAACCAAAAATATACTGTAATAAGATATGTATCTCCTATTTGAGAAATTATTCACGTTATTGGCAGCACAACTCCAGCACGAGTGGACAGGTCTAATCCCTGTCCATACAACACCACGCTTGTTGTATTCGATTTCGTCGCCACAGTTCAGCGATCTACAGCTTCGAAATAATAAAATTAATAAATCAGTTCCAAAGTATTTTTATAGCTCTTATTATCGTAATAATGTTGCTAAACTAAATATGTAACCCAAAAATATATAATTTGATGTAAATTGAATATTTGAGAGAAATATATGTTACTGGAAATCGAACACAACACCAGGCAGTGTTTTGTTCGATTTCGTCGCCACAGTTCAGTGACCTACGGCTTCGAAATAATAAAATTAATAAATCAGTTCCAAAATAAGTATTTTTTATAGCTCTTATTATCGTAATAATGTTGCTAAACTAAATATATAACCCAAAAATATATAATTTGATGTAAATCGAATATTTAAGAGAAATTTATGTTACTGGATCAGGCTTAAACACCAGCCTACTGAAGGGTGTATGTATAGACTTAGTCTGTGTTCGTACAGTATGCACCCAGTGCCCTTAGCTTTGTCTGCGATTGACGTACAGTATTTATCCGCCGGTGGAAGAATAATCATGGAATTGAATTTTTTTACTACAGCTCTTTGGTTATAAAACAAAATGTCTCAGGCGCTAACTAATAGTGCCTTATTAATGCCAAAAATTAAGCAATATTTTGCAAGAACTAGTAGCAGAAAATCAACCAGCACGAGAACAGCCGTACCCAACACGAGAACAGCCGTACCCAGCACGAGAACAGCCGTACCCAGCACGAGAACAGCCGTACCCAGCACGAGAACAGCCGTACCCAGCACGAGAACAGCCGTACCCAGCACGAGAACAGCCGTACCCAGCACGAGAACAGCCGTACCCAGCACGAGAACAGCCGTACCCAGCACGAGAACAGCCGTACCCAGAACGAGAACAGCCGTACCCAGCACGAGAACAGCCGTACCCAGCACGAGAACAGCCGAACCCAGCACGAGAACAGCCGAACCCAGCACGAGAACAGCCGAACCCAGCACGAGAACAGCCGTACCCAGCACGAGCACAGTTGTACCCAGCACGAGCACAGTTGTACCCAGCACTGGTACAACAGCTGTACCCAGCACAAGCACAGTTGTACCCAGTACTGGTACAACAGCAGCCAGCAACAACTCAGAAGCAGCTGAACCCACAGCAGCAGCGAGCACCAGCAAAGCTGATGCAAACATCTAAAAACATCGTGTGCAGCGTGAACAGTTAGGACAAGTGTTAAATTTAAGTGTGTACACAGTGTTAAAATTAAAGTTGCAGTAATTTTAGTGTACAATAGTTTTCATAAACTGTATTGTAGTACTCAACATACAGCAGAACTACTTTTAATCAACACAGTGCTAACGGCATAATACACTGCAGTACATATTTAATGTAGAGCATTCACAACTTCACAAAACTTCAAGATGGACATAACTTCAACAATAAGGTAAATTTATGAATTACAGTATTTTTTAGTAGAGAAGTAATATATAGGTAGAGTATGTAATATGATAATGCATTTTTATTGTGTACAAGAAAAAAAAAGACACTGACACAAACGCCTCCTGAAGGTCACCTCTTGCAACGAATCCAACGCTCCAACGAACTGGGGTTGGTCCCATATAGTACGTTGAATCGAGGTTGTACTGTACTTATATATAATGTCTGTATATAGTGAATAAAAGTAAAAACAGTATGGTGGAAGAAGAATGTGGGCGAGTGAGGTGTTGAGGGAGTGAGTGGCAGCGAGTGGCTGGCTGGTGTGTGGCGGTCACTCCTTGTTGCTTTTTGACTCATAATACTAACTTAGTGGTTTGTTATGGTGAACAAAACATGCAGATACTTATAAATAACCTGTGTATATAGTGTAATAACCGACAAAGTATTTGTTCACTGTTTGATGAACATAATAATTGAATCAACAATATGCACACCATAATTCTGAGCACAGCGATGATTCACTCATTTTATTATATAAATATATCACACTACACACTATTGAATAATATTACAGCAAAAAACTATGAAAAATCAATCATTGAAATAATTAGGTAATTATCTCTTTGTGGCCACTCATGCTTGGCAGCTGGGAGCAACAGACCATCTGGGACGCACGCTGAGTCAGCGCCTGTTTTTTGCCAGACTTCCCCGCCCTATAGCGGGCAATATATGCCACTTACGATTTTTTTTATTATTTTTCCCATGATCAGAGAACACAAATTAATAGGTTTAGAAAAAAAAAAAAAAAATTTGTATGCACCTGTGGGTGACAAATGCTAATTAGCCCTGAGCAACACAAGGGTTAATGACATTGTTTTATTTTTAATGTTTCTATTTTATGTGAAGTGATGTGATGTGGTTAAATTTGATTCAAGAAGAGTACGCTGATAGCTGAGGGTTATCCAATGATTAGCTAGTTGTAAGTTGATAGGTATGGATTTTCACAGTTTGATATTTGTTGCTATATCAGGACAGATATAGGATGTTTTGTCTTCCAGGTAGCTGGAAGGGATATGGGGATGCATCCAAGTTGGACAGCCGGGATTATAGGGACGGTCTGTCCTCATTTATTTTTGTTATGCATTATTGCTGTTATTTTGCTTTCATGTTGTTATGTATTCATACATGCTGGGGCACACCTTTTGGGAGTGCCATTATTGTTTTGGAGGATTAGGAATGAAATTAGTCAGGATTAGATAATTTCTTTTGTTTTTGAGGCATTGGGTCAATATTGTTGAGATAAAGGTTTTAATTTTTTTGGAGTAATAGCTATGGTAGGGCAGGATAAGAAATTTGTGCTTCAAAGTACTTTACACACGAATTTCTTAATTCCAGAGAGAGGGGAGTTGTAACGGCTGATTCCCTCCTCCCCCCTCCCCCCCTTCGCCCATTTGTCTAAAGTCAAGGGGCAAGAGGCCAATCACATTCCAGATCTGCCTGAAAGGTACATGAAATTCTCGAAGACTCGAGTCAGCTCTACCCAGCTATCCGACGGGAACAAGGCACCTCTGTAGTTGGACCACCTCAGATCTGAGCACAGCGAGCAATGTTCACCGAAACCGATAAATTATGTTCAACCTGGCCCATTCTAAGATAAAGTAGGGACACTTGACTCGCCTGGTATGGGGAGGAACCAGTGAGAGGGGGAAGAGAGGGAATTGAGTGGGGAAGAATGGAGAGGGAATTGAGTGGGGAATGGAGTGGGGGAATGTAGGCACCTGAGGGTGGTCTTGCTAGCTTGGTCCTCTCAGTTCCTACGTTCCCCCACTTCATTCCCCCCTCCCCCCACTCAATTCCCTCTCCATTCTCCCCCCCACTCAATTCCCTCTCTTCCCCCTCTCACTGGTTCCTCCCCATACCAGACGAGTCAAGTGTCCCTACTTTATCTTAGAATGGGCCAGGTTGAACATAATTTACAGAGGTGCCTTGTTTCCTAGGGAGCCTTGTACTCTAGGGAGCCTCGGAGGCTCCCTAGAGTTATCGGGCTAATATGCGATATATTAGACTAGGGCATTAGTCAAAGGAGTTCTGCCTACCGGGGACCACAAGCCAGAACCTGGCCCCCTCAGAGAGGCACTGGGAGCAATGGCCCTGGAACCCCCCCCCCTAGTTGGAGGTTTTCCTTAGTTGCCATCGACTAGGGTTAGGCACCCAAAAAGGTAGGCATAACAAAACAGACCCCACATGGTAAGAAAATTGCAACCAAAAACTGAGCAGAGAGGTAGAACTCCCCCAAATCCCAAGGAAACAAGCAAACATCACACACCACCGCCGTGCCACTCATCCGTGCAGCCTCCCCTCACCCCTACCCCAAGAGGGGGAGGGGGAGCCCCACACCCATCCTGCCGGCTGCCCAACCTCAGTTCGGAGGCTAAGCATCAAATACAAAAGGAAACAGCCGACTGGTTTGCCAGGGGCTCCGGGGCTCACCCAGAAAATGGCATTTCATTACATTCAAATGCTGGTTTTCTGTGGGGAGCCCCCTTCGGCTTCCAGGAGCTACATAACCAACGATAAGTAAAAGAGGGACTCGCCCGGTAGGCAGCTGCCACACGCTCCGCAACTAGAAGTAGAGACAACTGGCTGCAACCTGCGACCTAAAGCCACACGCAAACACCCAGGACCAGAAATGTTTACCAAATAACAGGTGGCCAGGACCCTGTTTGACCTCCAAAATCCCCGCACCCAAAGGTCAGCTCAAGACAGGGTGCCAAAAACTGCAGCCAAAACAGCAAACTCACGAACATCATGGGGCATGAGGATAGACCGCATGGTTGCAAGACTTAACCCTGCAGACGACTTGGGAGACCCAAGCCCTGGAACAGGGAATGAAGGAAACCAGATCAACCCAAAATGCACTCCTGGCCACAGAAGCTGAAGCATGCAGATAATGGTGAAGACCTGCAACTAGACACAACACATGATGCATCTTCAGCCTGACCAACCAAGCATTAATGACTCAAGGCCCCTTACAGAAGTCCACAGTCTCGTTCTTCGTCAGAAAAGAATGAGACAGCTGCACTTGAACAAAATGACCACCCGGACCGAAAGAGTAGAAACCCCTGCGCCAAAGGAAAGCATGAAGCACACCAACCCGACCCCCAGAGACCAATGACAACAGAAAGAGAGCCTTAGAAAAAACAATCATGAATTGATGGGGCCACCACAAACCAAGGGGAAGAGAGAAGAGAGAGCACCCGATCCAAGGACCAGGACGGCTCAAGTGGCACATGAGCAGGTCGGAGGTGAAGCAAAGCACGAGCAAGATCAGAGGTGAAACAAAGCACGAGCAAACTTAAGAAAGGGGCGGAAGTGACATCCATCCCGAACGCAAGCTGAAGCAGCTCTATCAGCGCCGCACGATACGAGGCGCCAGTATTGGGCATCAAATGACGGTACTGATAAAGCCAGGAAAGAAAGGACAAGACAACCCGATCAGAGAGAGAAGACAACCTACGGAGAGAGAAAATGGCAAACAGAACGCCAGGAAACTTCATACTGTCCCCAAAATGAACCTCTCAGGTGGAACACCTTCAACGAAGCCACCTGATCATCATACAAGTGGTGATAAACCCGTGTCAGGACAAAGATGAAACGACAGGCCATGACAGGTGCCCCAAAGTCACACATGGCCCGGAATATTAACCAAATAACAGGCGGCCAGGATCCTATTCGACCTCCAAAACCCCCCATGCCCAAATATCAACCCAAGACGTGTCACCAAAGATCGCAGCGAGAGTTGCAAACTTCTGCACATCATGGCACAACGGTAGACCACAGGCTGGCTAGACTTGATAACCCTGTGGACAACCGGAGACACCCAAGCCCTAAAACAGGGAACGAAGGAAACCAGATCCACCCAAAGCACATCCACGGACACAGAACCAGTGGTGCACAGGAAGCAACAAAGAGCCACTACTGGACACAACACGTGGTGCACCCGCGGTGTGACTCGCCAAGCATCGACAACCCATGGACCCCTCCGGAAGCCCGTCGTCTCATTCTTCGCCAGAAAAGGAGAAGGCTGCAAACTAAAAAAAATGACCCCCAGGACTGAAAGAACAGCAACCCCTGCGCTGGAGAAGAGTATGAAGCTCCCCGACCCGACCCAGAGTCCAAAGCCAACAAAAACAAAGCTCTCAAAACCATCCTGAACCGAAGGGGCTACAACAAACTGAGCAGTGAGAAAAGAGAGCACCCAGTCCAAAGACCAAGACAGCTCAGGCAGAACACGAGTGGACCGGAGGCGAATAAACGAACTAGAAAGCTTACAAAAATAGAGCAGAAGTGACATCCAACCCTAACGCAAGCTGGAGTGGCTCTGCCAGCGCTGCAGGATAGGAAACAACAGTATTCGGCATAAGAAGTCGGTCTTGAAAGAGCCAAAAAATGAAAGACAAGACCACTCCAACAGAAACAGAAGACAACCTACAAAGAAAAAGGAAATGGCGATAAGAACGCCAAGAGACTTCATACTGTCGCCGAGAGAAAGACTGCAGGTGGGACACCATCAGAGAAGCCACCTGATCACCATACAAGTGGTGATACACACGCATCAAAAATACCAGACTTGTAGAGCGGAGGAGTAGGTCGAACCTTCAAGGTACCTCACCGGCCTGTCCTGCTGGAAGAGGCGGAGCCGCAAAAAAAAAAACCCTGGTTCAGATACCGAGCAAGCAGCGACTGAAACCAAGGCTGGGCCGGTTACCATGGGGCCAGGAGAAGAACTCTTCCCTGATAAGACTCCAGCTGAGCCAAAACCTGAAGCAACAACTAGACCGGAGGGAAGAGGTACATGTAACCCCACCTTGACTAGTCCTGCCGAAAAGCATCTACCGCGACGACTTTGCAGTTGAGGAAGGGCGCCACATATACTGGGACACTCCGCGACCACGCCAACACAAAAAGGTTCACCTCCGGTAGCCCAAATGTCCAGCACAGTCATCTGAAGGAGTCGGCAATGAGCGTCCATTCCATGGACAAAGGAATGAACCGAGACAGGCCATCTGCCAGAACGTTGGACACCCCTCTGATGTGAACAGACCAGAGAGCTAAACAACGAGAACTCATTGGAAGAGCTACTTGAAGCAACCAACCCCAAAGAGCCATGGACCGAAGAAACTCCCCGCAGTTAAAGCAATGAACCAACAGGGTGCAATTCGAATGGAGCCGGATCACAGAGCCCTGAGCGAGTCAAATCCGCAACAGTGAAAGCCACATGGCTATAAACTCCCGCATCGTGCTATGAGCCCGACGGAACAACGGAGCCCACCGCTCCTTATCGGCTTTGTGAGCACTGTTCACAAAGCCCCAGCCGAGGGACAAGGCGTCCATTAACATAGAGCGAGGGCAAAGGGGGCACCATACCTTGAGGTTACCTTACCTTAAGGCGTTTTCGGGGGCTTAGCGTCCCAGCCGCCCGGTCGTCGACCAGGCCTCCTTGTTGCCGGAATGGTCAACCAGGCTGTTCGACGCAGTTGCTCGCAGCCTGACATATGAATCACAGCCTGGTTGATCAGATATCCTTTGGAGGGGACTTATAGAGTTCTCTCTTGAACACTGCGAGGGGGTCGGCCAGTTATGCCCCTTATGTGTAGTGGAAGAGTGTTTAACAGTCTCAGGCCTCTGATGTTAACAAAGTTCTCTCTCAGAGTACCTATTGCACCTCTGCTCTTCAACAGAGATTTTTTGCACATCCTGGCATGCCATATGGTCTCATGTGATGTTATATCTGTGTGCAGGTTTGGGACCAGCCCTCTACTATTTTTCACGTATAAATTATTATTTATCTCTCCCGCCTGCGCTCAAGAGAATACAGATTTAGGCTCTTTAGTCGAGTCATGGGAAAATATTAGAAATGGAGTAACTTTATGTGCCTTAAATACAAGATCTGTAACATGCACTGAGATAACTCACAATGAGCTACTGGATGCTATAAAAAGTGGCAGCTCTGGGAAAAGATGGAGTAACGCATGACCTTCTTAATTATTTAACCGGTATGAAACCTAGTCCCTTACTTGATTTGTTTAACATGAGTTATAGAGAGGGAAAGTTACCAAGAAAATAGAAGGAGGCTGTCATCATTCCTATCCCTAAGTCAAACGGAGGCTACAGGCCTGTCTCTTTAACATCCTGCTTTTGTAAAATGATGGAAAGGATTTTGTTAAATAGGCTACTCTACCTTGTAGGTGATAACATGTCCAGTAACCTCTTTGGTTTTATCAAAGGCAAAAGTACTGCGGATTGTCTCTTAAAGTGTCTAATGTGGATGACAATTGTAGAGTATTTGTTGATCTGGAGCATTTGATAAAGCCAATGGGGAAGTAATCTTATACGAATTAGCCAATCTGGGAATAACAGGGAGATTGCTACATTGGATAAGGGATTATCTACAAGGTAGAAAAGGTCAGGTGTATTACCAGGGATACATGTCTGAGGAACAGATGTTTCAGTTAGGTAACCCCCAAGGGGGAGTTTTAAGTCCCATCTTATTCAATGTATTAATGAACAGATTAGCATCAGAGATGTATCCTCCAGGGATCACGACGATCATATATGCTGATGACATTCTTATACAAGGCACTTCTGGGAACAAAATTCAAACTGCTCTTAACATACTTGGTACAACCTGTCACAAATTAGGCTTAGTCATAAATGCAGACAAAACCAAATATGAGTATAGGAAACGAAGAAATATAACACTTACTCTAAATGGTGTGGAACTGAGCCGTGTTCAGAAGTACAAGTATCTGGGCATGTATGTTGGATACACATGTGAGAGTAAAAATGCTGAAATACATCATATCAGCACCTTATGTAAAGCCCGTCTGCATCCTCTAAAAGCACTGGCTTTTTCTGGTAAAGGTGTTGGGGTACCTATCTTGCGGATGTTATACATAAGCACTGTTCGGTCCCTGATAGACTACGCAGCACCCGTTTTGTCTTACACAGGCCAAGGCAGAATTCAAAAAATAGAACTGATACAGAACGAAGCTATGAGGATTATTCTTGGATGTCAAAGAAATGCAATGATTGAAATAATGAGAATGGAATTAAATTTACAGTGTGTATGATTGAGTCCGTGACATTAACACTAGAGTATCTATTCGTTTCATGCGGAGAAAAGGAGGGGATAAGCTGTTTCAGAGCGTTCAGACCTGCCTGAGTGACGTACACACTTCCAGGAAACTGAGGGAGACACGCTACACGAGGGGATTAGCTCATGACCTCAGGGAGTACGATGTACTTGACTGCTGTAAACCCTCTCACCGGTGTAATAGGTGTGCTCCCTGGAAATTACAGAAAATAGACGTCGAAATTGTACCCCTCAAGGTGAAAAAGATTCATCATGAACCGGGACAATTACGGTGTTTGTATGGAAGCATGATATCTCGGTTACCAAGAGGCAACAGTTTACATGTATATTGTGTCGGGTCGGTGGGAGAGGATGGCAGGGCAGGGTGTGGTGTCCTAATAAGGGTATATACCGAGTTTGGGACTATGGACAGGATAACTGAACTTCGACTTAGTAATTATATATCATCCACACAAGCTGAACTGCAGGCCATTCTGGTGTGTTTGGAGGAAGTGCATCATGACGACAAAAATGTTTTTGTATTTGTTGATAGCCGAGGAGCACTTGATTCCTTAACCCCTTAACTGCGTTGCCTCCAAATGTGACACCCCCGCAGTGCACAGGAAATAAATTCTCTAAAAAGAAAAAATAATTTTTTCCAAAGTGTCAAAAACCCTTCCCTTAGTATGGGTATGTAAAAAAAAAGTCGAAATTGTACTTACTTTGGCTGCTATGGGGTCCGGAAGTTGGGGCGTGACGTCATCATTCCCCGTGCGCCCGTGCCATAAGCTCTCGGGGGCGGTGGGGCGCTCGGGGCAGGGTGCACGAGTTGCCGCGAATATATTTTCGTTCATTTTTTGCGCACCTTTCCAAATACATTTTCATTGTTTTTATGTGCCAATCCAATGTATAATGAACACGTACACTATAATATCGCAGTACAACATCCGTACTGTCCGTAGACACTGTGTTACGTGCATGAAACTTGTGTACACATATGCAGCACATATTTACTATGTATCATGCTAATTTGTGTATATATACAATCTATTTACACACTATACACTGTCACACTATATACATTCACCATCAACACATTCAGAACACCGCGAGTGAGAGCTGCCACACCCAGCCAGCCCTCCCTCACTTCTCCAACATTGTATTCGCTAACTTTGCCCCTCCCACCATACAGTTATTCACACCAATGTTTCATGTTTATTTATGTATATTTACAACATATGTACTCACTATACACTGTCACACACTATATACATTTACCATCAACACATTCAGAACATCGCGTAGCAGCTGCTTCGTATGGGCCAATAGCAGCTGCTTCGTATGGGCCAATAGCAGCTGCCTTGTATGGGCCAATAGCAGCTGCCTCGTATGGGCCAATAGCAGCTGCCTCGTATGGGTCAATAGGAGATGCCTCGTATGGGCCAATAGGAGCATTTGGCCATGAACACATTCAGAACACCTCGAGTGAGAGCAGCCACACCCAGCCAGTCTCCCTCACTCCAACATCTTACTCGCCAACATTGCTCCTCCCACCATATTGTTATAGTTCTTATTACACATGTTCTATATACCTATCTACATGTTTTATTTACCAGAACTATGCAAGTAAGCCGGTATTGTGTCCAAACAGTACAGTGGCCACCATACACTGCATGAAAAATCACACAGCAGATGACGCTACGATTACGTCACCTCCCTCACCAAAATAGCTCCTCTCAACATTCTCCTGTTGCTGTTCTTACACTATATACACACACTATATATACCCATGTACATGTGTGTTGCCCATAGCGAACCACTAAGCTAGTATGGTGAGCAAAACAAGAGTGGCAGCCACACACACACACAATGAGGCTACCTCAATTCTCGCCCTCCCTCCCTCATCAAAATTCCTCCTTCCACAGTACTACACACAACGCTAATTATAACCACAATCCTGCTATTATCACAATCCTGGTCACTAATTCCTGTAAATGAATAATTGACCACACATTTATTTTGAAAAGGAACCTAAGAAATCATTTGAAGATTCCTGATTTGATGAACGAAATAATGCTGTGGTGCTGTGGCTAGCGCTGTGAACATCGTGAACAGCATTGAATCACTGATATTTGAACATTGTACCCAGTCATTATCACACTCAGGCTCTAATACAACACTGTCATAGCTAAATAATACAAGTTATATATATATTTTGACATTATTAGGCGATGCTGTGGTCAGATACTGAACAGCAGTGCTGTGTGCTCATGCTGCGAGCGCCAGCCTTGGTTGCTCGCACACTACTGAGGCTCCCACACCCGGAAATGTGGACCACGATTTTGTTTAAAGATAGCGACTGTTTACAAGAGCCCTGAGGAAGCTGATGTGAACCCCATGTAGCCGCAGGGAGTTTTGAATGGAACGTGAAAAATACAAATACCCGGAGGCGCGTTGCGCAAACCAGACGTGAGCCTGCAGGCGCGTTGCGCAGTTTAAGGGTTAAACAGTCGAAACTCAGTCTTCATGTCCATAGTTGAGGATTGTAAGAAAAGAATAACTGAGATACAGCTGAAAGGTCATAGTGTGAAATTCATGTGGATTCCATCTATGTTGGAATAGTGCTCAACGAGGTGGCGGATGACTTGGCCAAACGTGCCACATCAAAACCACAAGTTGACATTGAATGTGAATTCACAATGAGACAAATAAGAAGCAAAATCAGAAATATTCAGGCACAGGCAGAAGTGGAGAGGAGAAGTATAATGTATGAGAGAAGTCAAACCATGCAACACTACATGTATGAGAGTCAAAACACCCATTTCACTTATGGTAAAAGGAGAAATGCTTGGAGTCACTGTGTACATGCGGCTCAGGCTTGGGTACAAATATTACTGGGAATATGGGATAGGTGTTCATGATAATGACACGAAGTGTAAACTTTGTGGTATGTTAAGGTCTCACACCCTAGCCCATTATGTTCTTGATTGTCCGTTGATTAATGTATATAGAAACACTGAGACAAGGACTGTTCCTGAACAAATAGCCTGAATGTGTCACAATGGAAAGGTTGATGATATTCTTGAGAAATATAAGAATTTTGCACCAAGACTGTAATTTTTTGTTGAATTATCTGCATGTCTCTTGCAAATTGTGAATACAATATACCTAGGTCATAAGAGTATTTATTTGTACATCTGATACCATACTACTTGAGTAAAGGAGGAAATGTATATATTTATCTCTCAGAATGTTTGGTAATATGTTTATTGTTTGTGATGTGTGTCTATGTATGTATTAACACGATGTACTGAACGGGGTGAGAATAGCTTGAGCTACCTCATCCCTTTGTGTGTATTTACCTCAATAAACTTATTTATATTTCAATTTTGTGTCCTCTATGTTGTGTACTCTCATAAAAATCCTAGTGCCATCTGCAAAGGATAATACAGTACTATAGATTGTGTCCTTGTCTATGTCCAATAAGAGGATGAGAAAACGTACTGGAGCAAGCACAGTACCATGGGGGACTGAGCTCTTCACGGTTGATGGACCAGATTTTATTTTGTTGACCTATTACACATTGGGTTCTGTTAGTCAGGAAATTGTAGATCCATCTGTCTATTTTTCCGGTAATTTTTTTTAACGCATTTTATGTGCAACAACACCATGGTCACATTTGATGAAGGCTTTTGCGAAATCCATGTAAATTACATCAGCATTTTGTTTGTCTTCCATGGCATCTAAGGCCATGCCATGCCATACCTGGTTGGTGGACCATAGTGGTCCAACAACTGCGACAGGCAAGAACGCCCTCTTTTGAAACCATGTTGTCCGGGGTTATGGAGATGCTGTGATTTGTGATCTTGCTTCTTAGCACTCTCTCAAAGATTTTTATGATGTGCGATGTTAGTGCTATCAGTCTGTAATATTTTGCCTCTGCCTTATTTCCTCCTTTATGGAGTGGTGCTATCTCTGCCGTTTTTAGTATGTCATGGATAATGCCAGTATCTAGGCTTTGTCTCCACAGAATGTGAAGGGCCTGTGATAGTGTTTTTTTACAGTTCTTGATGAGTAAAGAGTTCCAAGATTCAGGGCCTGGTGCAGAGTGCATAGGCATACTGTTTATGGCGTCTTCATAATCCAGTGGGGATAGGGTGACATCTGATATATTATTTGATATTGGTATCATATCCATGAAAAATACATTTGGGTTATCAATCTTTAGTTTGTTTAGTGGCTCGCTGAATACAGAGTTGTACTGATTCCTCAGTATCTCACTATTTCTTTGTTGTCATCGGTGAAAATTCCATCTCCCTTTCGCAGGAGCCCGATACTAGATGTGGTTTTTGATCTTGATTTTGCATAGGAGAAAAAATTATCTCGGATCTCTCTCTATTTCACTGATGGCCTTTTGCTCTCTCTGCCTCTCCTGGGTTTTGTATGATTTTTGTAGCTTTAATTCATTCATTTCTATTTCTCTACCTAACCTTCTTTGTCGTTCTTGAGATAAGGTGCAACTTAAGTTGTCCACAATTCATTTTCTTCGCCTATAGAGGGAACAACGTTCCCGTTACAATCTGCATCTCTTCCTCTTTTTTTTTCCTAGGGGGTATGTGGTTTGAGCATATTTCTAGTGCTACTGAGCTTATTTTTTCCAGGCACTAGTTTAGGTTTGCATTTTCTAGCTGTTCTTCCCAGCTTATTTCTGTGAAGTCTTGGTTTATTTGCTCCCAGTTTATCTATTTATTATTGAAGTTAAATTTGCTGAAATCTTCTCCACCGGGAATCGGGACTGGTTTGGAAGGCCTATTCCCCTTGCTTGTTAGAACTTCAATTGAGTTGTGATCTGAGTAACAGGTATTTGTAATCATTATGTTCCTGATCAAGTTATCATTATTGGTGAAAATGAGGTCCAGCATGTTCTCCTTCCTAGTTGGTTCTACTATTTGCTGGTTTAAGGCAAACCTGTCGCACATTCGTAGCAGGTCATTTACATGTGCCTGTTTATTTAGGCTACTTCCCGGAATTCTCTCTGATATAACTATTATCTAGGGCCTTCCATTTCAGGTGCCATAGGTTGAAGTCCCCCAAGCAGGTTCATGTTTGGGGCTGGATTTGAGAGATTTTCTAAGCAATGTTCTATTTTCATTAGTTGGTCTGTAACCACCGTGCTGTGCCGAGTTTATTGTGAAATTCGCCCTTGCAGTAAATTACAGTTAAGTGGTTAACTACTTAACTGCGCCAACCACATATTCTTGGTTGGCGGGAAACTGCGCCAACCAAGAAAACTCTTTTTGATTTTTCCGTACCCATTCTAAATGTGTGCGAGGTTGGTTGTGTACGAAATGGACTCTTTAAGACCTCCAGTGAGAGGCAATCATCTTGGAGAAAAATTCCCAGAAAGTCCTAGGGCTGCTGGCTAGGTTAGTTCTGAGTGAGCAACCATGGGTGGTGCACGTGCCTCTGGCTCCCAAACACCTGTCCGACGCGGTGTTGAAAGATAATAGTCTGCCAGTGAAATTCAAACTTTATTGTTTGAAGAACATAAGGGTCATAATATTGGTGAAGCTAGGCGCAATAAGGGCCTAACACAAAGGTCGGATGCAAGTGATATAGCACCTATGTGGACGATACAGCGAGCGTATCCAGTTGTAGCTCCGAGTGTCACCCTTGCAATCCTATGCTATCTCCAATTTATTTAGATGATACTGCATTCAGTGTTGATGCACCTGAGTGCCTCTGCTGCGTCCCCTGCGTCTCGCAGGACACCAGGTGTACTAGTGTGGAGTGATGGTGCTGGTTTTATTCCCCGAATTCCTGCCTTGGACAATAAAGACGTTGGGATTACAGATTTTTTCCTGATAATGGTGATGATATGAGTGAATGTGATTATTTTACCGCATTCTATGATGAGCCGCTCATGGAATATATTGTACGCCAAATGAACCTTCATGTGGCTCATCTCATTAGAAAAAGAGAACAGAATTTTCACCCTTGCAACATTGGAAAAACACCAATATAGGTGAAATGTATGTGTTTCTTGCAATATGTATGTTGATGAAACACTGTGTCAAACACACACTCACAGATTACTGGAGCAAAGATCTGACTATTCCAACACCTTTCTTCGGGAAATATATGTCCAGAGACAGATTTCAGATACACCTCAGGTGTGTGCATTTTGCAACTAATGAGGACCGGACTGAGGAGGATAGACTTTGGCGAGTGAGGCACTGTATGAATGAGGTGATTGGAAAATTCAGAGATTTTACGTACCAGCACAGAAGCTGATGATTGACGAATCCCTTATACTATTTTTTTTTATTATTATTATTTTCTACCACAATCAAAGGACGTGTTTCATTCAAACAGTATATTCCCTCAAAACGAAACAGATTTGGCTTGAAATTCTTTGTACTGTGTGACTGTGAAACAGGATACGTGTTACAAACAGAGAGAATGTGTGCGACTACAGGAGAATAGGCAGGTACGTAAAAGGGAAAGATCGACCTTTGAGGATCACCCTAAACGGTGCCAAACAGATGGAAGAAGTACTAAGGAATGCTAGAAAATTGCAAAGGGATGAGGATGGGAAAGGGTGGTCATTAAGACGAGATCTTTCAAAAGAAGATAGAGAGAAGCTGAAACTGAACCTCGCCGAGGCAAAACATTTAAATGAGAGCAGGAATGAAGAAGAAATAAATTCTTTTTTCTACAAAGTGATAGGGGTAGGCAAACCAGTAAAGTGGTACATAAAGGCAAACCAACAAAATCAATAGAGAGAGGGGGAGTGAAGAATAAGGAGAGGGGGAACAAGTTCCTGAAGATTGCATACACCAACATAGATGGAGTGAGATCGAAGATACTGGAGTTAAGTGATGTAATACAGCTGCAGACACCAGACATTGTTGCACTCACGGAGACAAAACTTGAAGATGTAATTTTAAATGAGGTCATATTCCCAAGGGGCTACTCAATTTGGAGACGGGACAGAAAAATTAGGAAAGGCGGTGGCGTTGCTGTGCTGGTAAAAGAACACCTAAAGGTGAAGGAAATAATGACTGCCAATCCACAAGAAGTTGACATAATAGCACTAGAGATCTGCTATGAGGATGATAAACTAATGATGATAAATGCATATAGTCCACCGCCAAGCAGCACATGGTCAAAGGAGGAGCTAGATAGTAAACGTGAAGGTCTTATAACAATAATGAGAGAGATTATAGTGAGAGCGGATAACGATAGATCACGACTGTTGATAGTCGGTGACTTCAACTTGAAATCCATAGACTGGGAAGCATATGAAGCTAAAACAGAAGATTTTTGGACCTGTAAATTTGTAGACCTCATCCTGGAAACATTCTTGTATCAACATGTTAAACAAGCTACGAGGATGAGGGAAGGGGACGTTCCCTCCATGCTAGATTTGATATTTACCAGGAAGGAGGAAGAGATATTTGACATTCAGTACCTTCCTCCCTTGGGTAAAAGTGACCATGTCTTTTTGGGAATAAAGTATGCAATGCGTTATAAGCTGGAAGAAAATAAGGAGGTTGAAGCAGTTGAAAAACCAGACTTCAGGAGAGGACATTATGGTGACCTTAGAAATTTTTTTAGTGAGTATAATTGGACAGACTTGATGCTAGGCAAGGAAGTGAATGAGATGTATGGCAAGTTTTGTGAAATATATGATAAAGGCACAAAAAAATTTATACCAAAACAGAGATGCAGAACTAGGAAACAGGATTGGTTCAATAGAAATTGCGAGAGGGCTAGAGACCGAAAGACACAAAAATGGAATCAATACAGGAAGAGGCCGAACCCCCAAACATACCAGCGATACAAAGATGCGAGAAACAACTACACGGCAGTGAGGAGAGAGGCAGAAAGAAATTTTGAAAAAGGGATTGCGGACAAATGTAAAACAGAACCAGGTCTATTCTATAAATTCATAAACAACAAATTGCAGGTAAAGGATAATATTCAGAGGTTGAAAATGGGAAATAGATTCACGGAAGATGAAAAGGAAATGTGTGAAACACTAAACGAAAAGTTCCAAAGTGTGTTTGTACAAAATGAAATCTTTAGGGAACCAGATACAATAAGAATTCCAGAGAACAACATAGAACACATAGAGGTGTCTAGAGACGAAGTGGAAAAAATGCTCAAGGAGCTCGGTAAGAACAAAGCAGCTGGCCCAGATGGCGTTTCACCATGGGTTCTGAGAGAATGTGCATCTGAGCTCAGCATTCCACTTCACCTGATCTTTCAGGCATCCCTGTGTACAGGAATCGTAGCAGACGGGTGGAAACAGGCTAACATAGTTCCAATCTACAAAAGTGGCAGCAGGGAAGACCCCCTCAATTATAGACCTGTATCATTGACAAGTGTAATAGTGAAAGTATTGGAAAAACTAATCAAAACTAAATGGGTAGAACACCTAGAGAGAAATGATATATCAGACAGACAGTATGGTTTTCGATCTGGAAGATCCTGTGTATCGAATTTACTCAGTTTCTATGATCGAGCCACAGAGATATTACAGGAAAGAGATGGTTGGGTTGACTGCATCTATCTGGACCTAAAAAAGGCTTTCGACAGAGTTCCACATAAGAGGTTGTTCTGGAAACTGGAAAATATTGGAGGGGTGACAGGTAAGCTTCTATCATGGATGAAAAATTTTCTGACTGATAGAAAAATGAGGGCAGTAATCAGAGGCAATGTATCAGAATGGAGAAATGTCACAAGTGGAGTACCACAGGGTTCAGTTCTTGCACCAGTGATGTTTATTGTCTACATAAATGATCTACCAGTTGGTATACAGAATTATATGAACATGTTTGCTGATGATGCTAAGATAATAGGAAGGATAAGAAATTTAGATGACTGTCATGCCCTTCAAAAAGACCTGGACAAAATAAGTATATGGAGCACCACTTGGCAAATGGAATTTAATGTTAATAAATGTCATGTTATGGAATGTGGAATAGGAGAACATAGACCCCACACAACCTATATATTATGTGAGAAATCTTTAAAGAATTCTGATAAAGAAAGAGATCTAGGAGCGGTTCTAGATAGAAAACTATCACCTGAGGACCACATAAAGAATATTGTGCAAGGAGCCTATGCTATGCTTTCTAACTTCAGAATTGCATTTAAATACATGGATAGCGATATACTAAAGAAATTGTTCATGACTTTTGTTAGGCCAAAGCTAGAATATGCAGCTGTTGTGTGGTGCCCATATCTTAAGAAGCACATCAACAAACTGGAAAAGGTGCAAAGACATGCTACTAAGTGGCTCCCAGAACTGAAGGGCAAGAGCTACGAGGAGAGGTTAGAAGCATTAAATATGCCAAAACTAGAAGACAGAAGAAAAAGAGGTGATATGATCACTACATACAAAATAGTAACAGGAATTGACAAAATCGACAGGGAAGACTTCCTGAGACCTGGAACTTCAAGAACAAGAGGTCATAGATTTAAACTAGCTAAACACAGATGCCGAAGAAATATAAGAAAATTCACCTTCGCAAATAGAGTGGTAGACGGTTGGAACAAGTTAAGTGAGAAGGTGGTGGAGGCCAAGACCGTCAGTAGTTTCAAAGCGTTATATGACAAAGAGTGCTGGGAAGACGGGACACCACGAGCGTAGCTCTCATCCTGTAACTACACTTAGCTAATTACACTTAGGTAATTACATGATTCTGTATTCAGCTAGCGATGTAGACATTCCCGGTAACGACGAACATGGTTTCTCTGATAGTGTGGTGAAGTCACTGATGGCACCATGGATGAACAAGGGCCACATCCTATACACAGATAATTACTATACAAGTCCATTGCTAGCTAAGTTCTTGATTGAAAATAGAACCGGGTTGGTTGGCACAGTAAAGCCACGAAGAAGGGAAATGCCAGTGTTTGTCGGTGGACTTGCAGTTGGTGAGTGCCAGATACGGAAATGTGATGAAATTCTCTCAGTACGGTGGAAAGACAAGAGAGAAGTGAACCTGCTGACAACCGTTCATGAGGGTACAATGTTGAACAGTGGCAAGGTGCACCGTGTAATGAGAGAACCAGTATATAAGCCAGATTGTGTTCTTGACTATAATATCAACATGCATTTGATTGATAAGGCTGACATGATGATTGGCACTATTGAGTGTGTGCGGAAAACATTGAGGTGGACGAAAAAAGTGTTTTTCCATCTTGTTGACATGAGCATGTTGAACTGCTATAATTTGTACCTGGTGAAAACTGGACGTAAACCTATTTTCTGTACATTTGCTTTTACACTTACAACACAGTTATTAGCAAAGTTTGGTCAAGAAGTCCCTGGCATACAAAGACCAATCATGAACCCAGTGTTGCAGCATGATGCAACACCCAGGCTCGCTCACATGGATGCCTTGCAGCAACACAGACTAAAGAATTTGTCAGCAGGCGGAAAGCGTGCAATAGGCCAACGTGCATGCGTAGTATGTAAAACAACAAAACGAAGAGAGCAAAAACGTAAAATGGTGCAAACATGGTGTTAAGAGTGTGGAGTTGCATTGTGTGCTGTCGACTGCTTCAATAACTACCACTCACTCCAAGACTTCTAAATGTGCAATAACAGTGCAAAAACCTGTACATAGTGCGTGCTAGTGAGTACATATAAAATAATGAACATTGTGATTACTGTACATAATATAATGCCATAATGGAAAACGTTTGTGTGCGCATGTGAATACTCAATGTGTGCAACATATATTAACAATAACTGTCAAGTGACATTATGTGCATCATAATTAGTGACTAATATTGCAAAGAATACATGCGTAAACACTGTAAATAATGACACGAAAATAAATTCGTGGCAACTGTGGCTGCTTGAAGACCGCACGCGACGCCTCCGGGACGCACCGTGCATGAGCGAACATGCAAACTGTGACGTCATCATCCATATTCTCGGCTCAATTACATCCATCGCCGGTAAGTACAATTAAATTTTTTATATTTTTCCCGTGATCAGGGAATACGACTTAACAGGTTGGGAAGAAAAAATTTTTTTTTTTTTTTTTTTTTTTTTTTTGGCGCCTGTGGGTGTCAATCAGTATATAGCCATGCGCCATTTAACCCTTTAACTGCACGGCCTATAAATATGACACCCCCCCCCCCAGTGCGCAGGAAATGAAACCTCAGGAAAAAATTATTTTTTCTTCTGTGGCAAAAGCATCTATGGGATGAAATATCTAGGGCATCTAGATCTAACAGTATTTACGTCATGGGTGACTTTAATTTTAGTGGAATAAACTGGTTGAACAAAACAGGGAATAGTGAAGCTGAAGATTTTCTAGAATTAATTGACGATTGCTTTCTTACGCAACACATTAAGGAACCAACACGGGAAAATAATATTTTAGATTTAGTGTTAACTAACAGGGAAACACAAATTAATGACATCGAAATAGGGAGTGAGTTAGGGAACAGTGATCACAAAGAAATCAGATTTAGCATAGAATGGAACATACCTGTAGGAGAAAATTCTGTTAGAGTGCCAGATTTTCGAAAAGCTGATTTTAATAGCCTAAGAAATTTTTTGGGTCAAATTGATTGGAAAGTCTTGGGTATGGGGTGTGGGCCGGTCTTGGAGCAAGACATGAACCCAGCGATAGGTGACGTAAATGGGGATTTCGATGTGGATTCAATATATAACTTATTTAAGAATATTCTAAACAAAGCACAGGAACGTAGTATACCATACAAATTGAATAGATTAAATACTAATGACCCAAAGTGGATAACAAAGAATTTGAAGAATCTTATAGATAAAAAGAGAGCTTGGTACAAAAGGATTAAAAATGGGGAGGTCACTTTAGAACAGGAATTCGTACAACTAGTTAGAAATGTTAAAAAAAGAGATAAGGAAAGCAAAAAGAAACTATGAAGTTCGCATAGCAGGGCAAGCAAAGACAAATCCTAAAGGGTTTTTTCGGTTATATCGTACTAAGACTAGGGAAAGGATAGGTTCATTAAAAACTGAGACAGGTCAAATAACTGATAGTGATGAAGAGATGAGTAGTATTTTTAATAAATATTTTGTATCTGTATTTACTAAAGAGGAACTTAACACTTTCGCACTTTAGATTAGAGATAACTCGTCACCGTTTTTTCTTACGATTCCGCATAACAGACTACTTTTGTAGTACATCGAAAAAATATTTCTATAAATTCCATTTTCTAACCGAAATGGATGGGGATACTCTCAGATTTTTCTCCATGAAATAGTTTTCATGGAGTTTCATTCATGGAGTTTTCATGGAAATAGAAATCATGTTATAGTTTGGAAGGACAAGCACACCCGTCTCTGTCATCACAAATATCCACAATGCCGACACTACTCAAGCACAGCGCAGGAAACGCGTTCGTAAACGTGACAGGAGAACTGGAGTAGAAATTGTGAAAATGAACAAACCAAAGGCCATAGTGGATTACAATAAGTTCATGAAAGGTGTTGATCATTTTGATCAAATGGTCAAATATTATGAGTTTGCAAGAAAAACCCACAAATGGACCAAGAAGATCACTTTCTATTTTCTGCAAATGCCCATGCACAATGCATACGCATTGTATAACCACTACTCAACAGATACAAAAAAACTAACACTATTAGAGTTTCACGCAGTAGGAATAAAAGCCTTATTGGCGTGGAACAGCGAGGAATGGCCAACAACAACAAGCATACCACATGTTCCCGACATAGATGCCAGCGCAGCTCTTCCTGCTGACGCGGCAGTTTCAACACCCGGGCCATCTGGTGCTAGGCGTCCTCTGTTCACCTCAACACCTCAAGCCCACTCATCAACCACAAATTCTGAAATGGACATTGAGGACATAGAACCACTTGATGTTTCTGATTTCATAGAAGATTCTACTACAAGTTTGGTGGTTCCTGTAGAAGACAATATTCCTCCAGTGCATCCAAGAAATAGAAGAATTATAGATTCAGAACAACGTCTCAACTACAAGTTGACGCATGAACTCGTGCACTTGACTAAAAAAAGAAGATGCCGTGTTTGTTTCAAGTCTGGCAAAAGGAGGGATGTGATATATGGATGTAAAACTTGTGATGTGGCACTGTGCGCTGCGCCTTGCTACACAAGGTACCACCGAAGAAAGATATTTTGGGTGGAGAAAAAATAACCACCGGCAACATCTTCACTCCACCTAAGAAACATCAGATGAGCAACTTCAGGATCAGAAGCCTGAAGATGGTGGAGTGAAGAAAAAATGCTCAACTGTTGATCTTCAATCAACATACACAGGGTAAGTACACCTATTTGGAATTTTTTATCATCTATAAGAAGTTATATTATATACATTTTGTAGAGAATTTATTTGCGAATTTTTTGGTACCAGAATGAATATTATATCACATAAACTTCTATGAGTAAAAAAAAAAAAAACACAAAGTATGTTTGGGGGTGTGGCGGGCGTGTGGCAGTGGGTTCCCTTTAGCCGTTGATATATCCAACACGTGGGAAATATTTGTATGTGTCATGTATATGTCTGTGTAGGGAATTTTACTGCGATCACTGTCATACAAATTATAAAATGTTTCAACAAGTATAAACATGACAAACATCAAACGAACGAAAACAATGCGTTCGTTTCTGCCGCGAACGCATACTGAGCGACGTGGTTCTATATTTGGCGCTTCTCTTACACATGCTTTGTACAATTGTTATACATTTCATCTTATAGAAAATTTTATTGCGAACACATTGGTATAAAAAAGAAATACGTACATAGAAAAGTAGGGTCAGGAAACGTATAAATGTACAGTGTGTTCTCACTTGAACGAACTATATGGGGCGAAGCCGATTCGTTCCAGTGCGGAATTCGTTCCATCCGTCCGGCCCCAACAACCTTCTTAATTTTTTTTTTTTTTTAAACATATGCCAGGACACAGTTTGTTTCTTCGTTGTGTGGTGCTTCATTATAATATCTTTCATGCTCTTTTGGTGTCAATAATAATCTGAGATGCGAGAATCACCATCCCCCACACCATCCCCCCACACCATCCTCCACACCTCCCACACCATCCTCCACACCTCCCACACCATCCCCCCACACCATCCTCCACACCTCCCACACCATCCCCCACCCCACCCACACCATCCCCCACACCACCGACACCATCCTCCACACCACCCACACCATCCTCCACACCTCCCACACCATCCCCCACACCATCCCCCACACCACCCACACCATCCCCCACACCACCCACACCATCCTCCACACCACCTACACCATCCTCCACACCACCCACACCATCCTCCACATCATAACCCACACCATCCCCCACACCACCCACACCATCCCCCACACCACCCACACCATCCCCAACACCATTCGCCCCCACCACCCACACACCCCACATCATCCCCCACACCACCCACATCATCCCCCCACACCACCCACCCACCACCCACACCACCCAACCCACACCACACCACCCACACCATCCATGGGGTGTATTGAAGCAGCAGGCTTGGAAGCGTCTCAACTCACCCGACAAAAAAAATGATGGGTTGACAGGTTTCCTCTCACACCTCCAGGACCCCCCCCCACCCCCCAGGTACCCGGCCATACACACCACAATGCCAAGTCAGCTATTGTTTTCTACAGGAAACAATAAAACATGTTAATGATTAATAATGTATATTAATTTACATATTTTGGCATAAATATTTTACAGTTAAGATTGAGATTTATAATAGAGTATGAATGAGAGGTTTGGCAGCCATGCGTGGTCACCACCCTTCTCTCTCCACTTCCACCTCCCCTGACAACACCTTCCACCACTGACACCGCCTGCCTCCCCTGACCCCACCTGCCTCCCCTGACCCCACCTGCCTCCCCTGACCCCACCTGCCTCCCCTGACCCCACCTGCCTCCCCTGACCCCACCTGCCTCCCCTGACCCCACCTGCCTTCCCTGACCCCACCTGCCTCCCCTGACCCCACCTGCCTCCCCTGACACCACCTGCCTCCCCTGACCCCACCTGCCTCCCCTGACACCACCTGCCTCCCCTGACACCACCTGCCTCCCCTGACACCACCTGCCTCCCCTGACACCACCTGCCTCCCCTGACCCCACCTGCCTCCCCTGACCCCACCTGCCTCCCCTGACCCCACCTGCCTCCCCTGACCCCACCTGCCTCCCCTGACCCCACCTGCCTCCCCTGACCCCACCTGCCTCCCCTGACCCCACCTGCCTCCCCTGACCCCACCTGCCTCCCCTGACACCACCTGCCTCCCCTGACCCCACCTGCCTCCCCTGACACCACCTGCCTCCCCTGACACCACCTGCCTCCCCTGACACCACCTGCCTTCCCTGACACCACCTGCCTTCCCTGACACCACCTGCCTCCCCTGACACCACCTGCCTCCCCTGACACCACCTGCCTCCCCTGACCCCACCTGCCTCCCCTGACCCCACCTGCCTCCCCTGACACCACCTGCCTCCCCTGACCCCACCTGCCTCCCCTGACCCCACCTGCCTCCCCTGACCCCACCTGCCTCCCCTGACCCCACCTGCCTCCCCTGACACCACCTGCCTTCCCTGACCCCACCTGCCTCCCCTGACCCCACCTGCCTCCCCTGACACCACCTGCCTTCCCTGACACCACCTGCCTCCCCTGACACCACCTGCCTCCCCTGACACCACCTGCCTCCCCTGACACCACCTGCCTCCCCTGACACCACCTGCCTCCCCTGACACCACCTGCCTCCCCTGACACCACCTGCCTCCCCTGACACCACCTGCCGTCCCTGACACCACCTGCCGTCCCTGACACCGCCTGCCTCCCCTGACACCACCTGCCTTCCCTGACACCACCTGCCTCCCCTGACACCACCTGCCTCCCCTGACACCACCTGCCTCCCCTGACACCACCTGCCTCCCCTGACCCCACCTGCCTCCCCTGACCCCACCTGCCTCCCCTGACACCACCTGCCTCCCCTGACACCACCTGCCTCCCTTGACACCACCTGCCGTCCCTGACACCACCTGCCGTCCCTGACACCACCTGCCGTCCCTGACACCACCTGCCGTCCCTGACACCACCTGCCTCCCCTGACACCACCTGCCTCCCCTGACACCACCTGCCTCCCCTGACCCCACCTGCCTCCCCTGACACCACCTGCCTCCCCTTACCCCACCTGCCTCCCCTGACACCGCCTGCCTCCCCTGACACCACCACAAATGATGCCAGCCACCTCACCAAGGCCTAACGTTCACACGACCTGTGCTTGTTTTATTGGCCTACTCAAAATTTATTCTAAATAGGTATTAGTACAGTACGTAGGCTGTTAGAGGGAGGGAGGGATCCAGGAAACAACCCCCCCTCCCACCCCCCCACCCCTCCAATGGCTCAGGGAGCGACCGGCCGGCCACACAATGCCAGCTGTTATCTACACCCCAATTGTATTAAAAATTCTGTGAAAAGGAAATGTGTTCAAACTGTTTAAAATATGTACTGTATATATCACAATTTTCACCATTATTATTGCTCCAATATGATATTTTTCTAATAAAAAGGCTATTTTCAGTGTAGATAATGTGATAATAATCATTAAATTGACTCTTGGCATCTGACGACGAGAGGAGAGTGAGGTAGTGCGTGGTCTCTGTGGTCAGGTGCAGGAAGGAGGGTGGGGGGCGGGGGAGCATGGAGGCGTCACGTGTTGCCTCTACTGACACACCACTTGCCTCCTGACAACAACTCTCTCACCAATGCCCCCTGACACCATTTTATCACCATTTCAGCTGGTTGTCAGCTGCCTGGCTAACAACCTGCCTCCTATGAGAATACATAACTTTACACCACCTTCCCCCTAACAAAAGACCTTAACTACTGACACCACTTGCCTCCTGGCAACAACAACTCTCACCAATGCCCCCTGACACCATTTTATCACCATTTCTCCCTAGAAACAATGGGTAAGGATAATAAAACACTACATAACTGTTTACACTCTGGCGAATCATAGTTGATGACAGCCAGCTCCGACGCTCGGCCTCGGTGACCGCTTGGACGAACATTCCTCACTTAATCGAACATTTGTATATTCCACTGAACATTTGGTTCCGAATTCAATTTGTTCGGCTCTTCCGGGAATTCGATAGAGCGGGGTTCGTTAGACTGAGGAAGCACTGTATAAACATTCCAAGCATGATTTCCCCCCTGTGTTTTCGCCAGTGCGCTCGCGGCTGACTACTCTCCACTTCACACACTCTTGCGGGTGGGCAATTACCTATATTAAACATTCATATGCATATGTCCGTGTAGAGAATTTTATTGCGATTCCAATGATACCAAAATTAGCGATGTAGGACAACTGTAGGCTTCGCAACCATTAAGAGAGTGGAAACATTTTGTTGCCGTTTGGCGCTCTCGGCGAGTGATCTGCATAGTTTTTTATTTGGTGTTGATACTCCTTATGCTTGGGCGGCATTTTATAGGTATGCTCTTATAGACAATTTCATTGCGAACACAGTGATACCAAATTTAAATACGTGCGCCTTCAATTATTGTCAGGACAGTCAAAAGAGTGTACACTTTTTCGGTCTTACCGCGTAGGCGCGCGAAGTGCCGAAAGCATCTGGGGTATTGTTTTTTTTTGAGCGCCGAGAGCGCGAAAGTGTTAACAATATGCCTTCAGCCGAACAAGTCTATGTGGGTGGGGACGAGGACAGGTTGACGAGTTTAATAGTTACTAGGGAGGATGTTCTTAAACAAATAGTAAAACTCAAACCAAACAAATCCCCAGGGCCGGATGAAGTGTTTGCCAGGGTGCTTAAAGAATGCAAAGAGGAGCTTTCCGAGCCACTGTCTACCATATTTAATAAATCAATAGTCAGGCAGAGTGCCAGAGTCATGGAAGGTAGCTAATGTGGTACCAATTTTTAACACTTTCGCGTTCCACAGACTTAATATCTCGTCACTCATTTTTCTACTGAATGTGTTCCAGTGACGCATCGGTGCGTCACTTGATATAAAAATTTGTAAAAAAAAAAGTTTCTATGTGATCTTCAATTTTTTTTTTTTTGAAATGAGCGCCATTGTTTTCCCACAATCCTCCGTAGGCCGCATAAGATTCTGGGTCACGCCATGCGGTCGGCCTAGTCCTTTGTTTAAGTCTCTCGTGACCGGACTACCGCGCTCCAGCGTCCAGAACCTGTGCCACACTCTGCCCTGTGTAGCAGTGTTTATTCGTTCCTGTCTCTTTACAACGCATTATTACTTGCAAACATGGATCGTGGTAAAGGACAGAGCACCTCTACCCCCAAGAAGGATAGTGAAATGACCACGGAAGATAAGTTGAGTGAGCTGTACAAAAGGTTCAGCAATGTGAAGCTTACCCCTAGTAAAATTCCTGATTTGTTGGATCGTTTGTCAGATGTGGCGGCAGATGCTGAAGGGGAAGAGCATCAGAGTGATTTCAGTAGTGATAATGAGGGGACAGCGTCGTCTGATAAGTTTGATTCATCATCGAGTGAGGAGAGTAGCGAGGGGATTGAGGATGAGGCAGCGGATGTGGGCTGCCCCAAGGCACCTGTAAGGAGGCGTGCAGGACGTCTTCAACAGCCTTATGTGACCCTTGTTGAACAAAGGTTATCATCTTTATATGGACAATTATTATAACTCTGTCCATCTCACAGAATTGCTAAGGGAAAATGGTGTGTACACTTGTGGAACACTCAGATTGCAGCGTGGTGCCCCTAAAGAGCTGCAACAACTTGCCAAAGGTAAATTCGCTGTTGATCAGACTATTTTCAGGCGCAAGGATAACACTTTTGTTATCCTTTGGAAAGACAAGAGAGTGGTGTCAGTGATCACAAACTGCCATAATGCTGACACACAGGAAGTACAGAGAAGGAAGAGAGTGAAGAAACGTGACGGAACATCATCTGTTCAGATTGTAACTGTAAACAAACCAACAGCCATTTGCGACTACAACAACAACATGAAGGGAGTTGATCACTTCGACCAAATGGTCAAATATTACAGGTTCACCAGGAAGTCGCATAAGTGGACTAAGAAGATCACATTTTACTTCCTTCAGATGGCTATACACAATGTCTATGTGTTGTACAAGATGTACACAACTGATGCCAAGAAACTGACCCTACTCCAGTTTCATGAAGTAGCAATATGGGCCCTGTTGAGGTGGGACATGGATGAGTGGCCTGCTACTGAAAGCCCTCTCCCACATGCTGATGATTACCAGGATCCTTCTCATGATTTGGCAACACCTGGCCCATCTGGAGCGAGGCGTCCTTTATTTCATCGTCTTGCACGCCAACCACATGCCTCATCCTCATCAGACACTGAACCTGAAACTGAAGCGCCTGCACCTCAAGCTGAAGCTACTCCTCCACCTGTGAAAAACCCACGCATTGTTGATTCAGAGGACAGGCTAAACAGGAAGTTGACTCATGCATTAGTGAAAATTGCTAAACGGAAACGGTGCCGAGTTTGTATGAAGTCGGGAATTAGAAAAGACATGTGCAGTGCAGGACATGTGGAGTTGCTCAATGTGCCACACCATGCTACACAAAATATCACCGCAAGAGGATATTTTGGAAAGCAAAGAAATAACTCTTCTGCAAGCTTCCACTCCACCTAACGTAACATCTGTTGAGCAACTTCAGGGACATTTTCCTGAAGCCAGTGGAGTGGATAATCAAATGCTCAACTTGTTGACCTTCCTTCATCACATCGTGGGTAAGTACACATAATTTATATTACACATTTTGAGGTTATTACTTCTTCATACTTTGCTGTGGGTAGCTCTATATATATTCCGGTTCTTAGTGCTCAGATTGGTATGTCTACATAGTGCATCTTATTGCGAGTATTTTGACACCAAAATGAACAATGTAGCACAAAAACTTCCATTGGAACAATATTTTTGTTTGTCGGGTGTATTGGGTGTAGCGGGTGTGGAAACGGGTGTTTGGGCGGGTGAGGCATCGACGCGTTTGGGGGTGTTTGCGGGTGAGGCGCGCACGTGTAACCCACTTTTATACATATGTCTGTGTAGGCAATTTTATTGCGATCACCATGATACCAAACAAAACCATATGCAACAAGTTTTGACTTGATAAACACAATCAGAGTAGCAACATATAGGGAGAGTTTAGCGGAGTTTAGCGTGAGCGCGAAACAAAGCACGCAGTTCTTTGGTTGCTGGTCGCGTAATGTTAGCTTTGGTGAAATGTTATACATATGTTCTTATAGAACATTTCATTAGCTACACAGTGATACCAAAAAAAAACACGTACATCGAAAATGAGGGTCACAGACATGAGGAGAGTATAAACTTTTCAGTTGTGGTTGAGCGCATGTGCAGCTGGGCGCGCTGGAGCGGGTAACCCTAAGCCAACTTCCCACATTCCTGTGGGTGGGGCGACACCATTATTTATTGTGTATATTTATATGTCCGTGTAGGGAATTTTATTGCGGTCACAATGATACCAAAATAAACCACGAATAACAATTCTGGGGTTCGCAAACATAAAAACATCGTAAACATTGATGCCCGGTTTTACGCTCACCACTAACGAACGCCACAGTTTGTTATTCGGTGTGGTTCTCATGTTGTCTTTGGTGACATTTTATATATATATTCCTCTAGAGCATTCTCTCGCGAACACAATGATACCAAATTTAAATACATACCGCCAAAATTAAGCTCCCCACCCCGAAAAGATTATAAACATTTTAGTGCTGACGCGCAGTAGGCCGACACGAACGGCCCACTTAGGGCTTACGGTCAGCCTATTCCCAGGGAGCGCGAAAGTGTTAAGAAAGGAGATACTGTAGATCACTTGCGTCTAACTATCGACCAATTAGCCAAACGTCTATTGTGGGAAAGTTACTCGAATCTATAATAGCAAATAAAATTCGTCTTCATCTTGAAAAACATAAATTAATAATTGAGTCGCAACATGGTTTTATAAATGGCCGTTCATGTTTAACAAATTTGTTATCTTTTTATTCTAGCATAGTTGAGGCAGTTGATAGTGGTAAGGATTGTAATGTTGTGTACCTTGACTTTAGCAAAGCTTTTGATACAGTGCCACATGAAAGACTGATTAAAAAGATAGAGTCTCATGGTATTGGGGGTGCTATATTAAGCTGGATTAGGGCATGGCTATACCAAAGGAAACAGAGAGTTAGTATAAATGGAGTCAAGTCAGAGTGGGAAAATGTGGTAAGTGGAGTGCCTCAAGGCTCTGTCTTGGGACCTCTGTTGTTTATAATATATATAAATGATTTAGATTCAGGTTTGAGTAGCAACATTTGCAAATTTGCCGATGATACAAAAATCAGAAGGGAAATTAATTCGGAGGAGGACTCACTATCACTTCAAGTTGATCTAGATAGGGTTTTGAAATGGTCAAAGGATTGGCAGATGCAGTTTAATGCTGATAAATGTAAAGTTCTGAGGTTAGGTAATGATGATAGAGTTACAAGATACGAGCTAGATGGTGTTGAGATTGCGAAGTCGGATTGCGAAAGGGATCTGGGAGTTATGATTAGTAAGAATTTAAAACAAAAGGATCAATGCATAAATGTTCGTAATAAGGCAAATCGGACACTTGGATTTATTAATCGCAGCGTTAGTAACAAGACACCTGGTGTGGTTCTCAAGCTATATCTTGCTCTAGTTAGGCCCCATTTAGATTATGCAGTTCAGTTTTGGTCGCCATATTATAGAATGGATATAAATTCACTTGAACGTGTCCAGCGTAAGATGACTAAGTTAATTCCCCAAATTAGAAATCTTTCATATGAAGAAAGATTAACAAAGCTTAAGTTGCATTCACTGGAAAGGCGAAGAGTTAGGGGTGACATGATAGAGGTTTACAAGTGGATGAATGGACATAACAAAGGGGATATTAATAGGGTATTAAAAGTATTAACACAAGATAGAACACGAAACAATAGGTATAAATTGGATAAGTTTAGATTTAGGAAAGACTTGGGTAAATACTGGTTCAGTAACAGGGTTGTTGATTTGTGGAACCAATTGCCGCGTAACATTGTGGAGGTGGGGTCCCTCGATTGTTTCAAGCATGGGTTGGACATGTATATGAGTGGGATTGGGTGGTTATAAATAGGAGCTGCCTCGTATGGGCCAATAGGCCTTCTGCAGTTGCCTTTGTTCTTATGTTCTTATGTTCTTCTGAAAGTGTCAAAAACCCCTCCCTGTATATGGGTATAGCAACAGAAGTTCGAAATTGTACTTACTTTGGCTGCTATGGGGTCCGAAAGGTGGGACGTGACGTCGTCATTCCCCGTGCGCCAGAGCAGTATGCTCTCGAGGCCGGTGGGGTGCCCAGGGCGGGGCGCGCGAGTTGCCGCGAATATATTTTTGTTCATTTTTTGCGCACAGTTCCAAAAACATTTTATTTGTTTTTACGTGCTAATCCTATGTATAATGAACACGTACACGTACACTACATTATGATAGTAAAACATCCGTATTGTCCAAGGACACTGTTACGTGCATGACACTTGTGTACACATATCTTGCACATATTTACCATGTATCATGCTAATTTATGTATATATACAATCTATTTACAGACTATACACTGTCACACACTATATACATTCACCATCAACACATTCAGAACACCACGAGTGTGAGTAGCCACACCCAGCCAGCCCTCCCTCACTTCGCCAACTTTGCCCCTCCCATCATACAGTTATTCACACCAATGTTTCATGTTCATTTATGTATATTTACAACATATGTACTCACTATACACTGTCACACACTATATACATTTACCATCAACACATTCAGAACATCGCGTAGCAGCTGCCTCGTATGGGCCAATAGCAGCTGCCTCGTATGGGCCAATAGCAGCTGCCTCCTATGGGCCAATAGCAGCTGCCTCCTATGGGCCAATAGCAGCTGCCTCCTATGGGTCAATAGCAGCTGCCTCCTATGGGCCAATAGCAGCTGCCTCCTATGGGTCAATAGCAGCTGCCTCGTATGGGCCAACAGCAGCTGCCTCGTATGGGATAATAGCAGCTGCCTCGTATGGGTCAATAGCAGCTGCCTCGTATGGGCCAATAGCAGCTGCCTCGTATGGGCCAATAGCAGCTGCCTCCTATGGTCCAATAGCAGCTGCCTCGTATAAGCCAATAGCAGCTGCCTCCTATGGGCCAATAGCAGCTGCCTCCTATGGGCCAATAGCAGCTGCCTCCTATGGGCCAATAGCAGCTGCCTCCTATGGGCCAATCCTGTTCACTAATTTCTGTAAATGAATAATAGACCACAAGTTTATTTTGAAAAGGAACCTAAGAAGTCGTTTGAAGATTCCTAGATGGACGAAATAATGCTGGGGTGCTGTTTGAGTGCTGTGAACATCGTGAACAGCATTGAATCACTGATATTTGAACACTGTACCCAGTCATTATCCCACTCAGGCTCTTCTTTAATACTATCTCGGCTAAATAATACAGGTTATATATATATTTTGACATTATTAGGCGATGCTGTGGTCACACGCTGAACAGCAGAGCTGTGCACTCATGCTGCGAGCGCCAGCCTTGGTTGCTCACTCACTACTGAGGCTCTGACACCCGGCAATGTGGACCATGATTTTTTTTAAAGATGGCGTCTGTTTACAAGAGCCCTGAGGAAACTGATGTGAACCCCATGTATCCGCGGGAGTTTTGAATGGAACATGAAAAATAAAAACACCTGGAGGCGCGTTGCGCACCCGAAGCCTGGGCCTGCAGGCGCGTTGCGCAGTTAAAGGGTTAAGGGTTAAGTTGCACAACATATCATATAATGGGTTGAGTGACTTGCTATAAATTGCGCTTACCATCATATGATGTATTGGAGTACTACGCAAGATTTAAACGGACCGCAGATACACAGGGTTCACCTCGCCTTCATCCGGGCTCTTGTAAACAGACGCCATTTTTTTTAAATCGTGGGCCAAATTCCTGGGTGTGAGGGGCCATAGTATTCTGTGAGCCACCAAGCCTGACCCACACAGCATGAGCTTACAGCACTGCTGTTCAGCTTGTGACCACAGCATCCCCTAAAAATGCCATAATATACATGTTCATGCTATTATTTAGCGATGATATTATTACAGAAGACCCCCCTGACTGTGATAAAAATGACCAGGAATCTGATAATAGCAAGATTGTTGTGATAACTAGCACTGTAGTGGGAGGAGTAATCTTGGTGGGGAGGGTAGTAGCATTGTCTGCTGACTTTGTCAGCAGACACCTTTTACTGTTTGGACTCGCTATACTAGCTTAGTTGTGCGCTATGGTAAACAAAACATGCAGATACTTATATATAACGTCTATATATAAAAGCAACAACAGTATGGTGGGAGGAGAATGGTGGCAAGTCAGGTGAGGTGAGGGAGGGAGGGGCAGCCAGTGGCGGGCTACCACTCGCTGCTACTGCCACTCAGCATACCAACTTAGTGGTTCGTTATGGTGAACACAAATGTAGATACTTATTTTTTAACGTGTATATACAGTGTAATAACAGCAAAAGGAGTGTGGGGGGAGAAGCCATTTTGGTGATGGGTGTGGCAACATCTGCATGATTTGTCATGTTGGTAGGGGTGGCCACTCCTGACAGCTGGGGCGGAGCAGACCGCCTCCGACGCTTGATCTGTCAATGCCTCTTCTTTATGCCAGACTTTCCCTGTCCTATTGAGGCCAAAATATGCCACTTACGATTTTTTTATTATTATTTTTCCTGTGATCAGGGAACACAAATTAACAGGTTTAAAAGAAAACAAATTTAGATTTCTTTTTTTTATGCACCTGTGGGGTGACAAAGGCCAAGTAACCCAAAGCAGCTTGGAGGGGGGGGGGGGGGGGGGGGGTAAGCAAATCCACACATCCCCCGTTTTGGTGAACCAGAATTCATCGAACTGCGTGAGTAAATCCGGCCTGAAAAGTGCGAGTCGTAACCGAGGTTTGACGAATCGGGGGGCCACTGAATATAACATTCAATTCCCGTTCTTTCTGTCTTTTAAAGTTTTGTTACAGTGACCACAAATTAGTTTGTTTATGACCATTTTGCCTTGTATGCTGTTTATCTGTACACTTGGAATGGGGCTAGCCCACAATTGCCAGTGTGCTGTATTTTGCACGAATGCCAAGCTCTTGTACTTACCTAATCTTGCAATTGTGTAGTATTACAACATTCCATATGCAAGACCAATTTGTCTGTTCTCTTTTATCTCAAGCACTACCTAACTGCTGGTTCCAGGGGTATACTGTAGATATGATGGCAGCCTGGTGGTTAGTGGTGGCTTCACTTCCTGGGTGATCCCTGGGTCACTGTCACCACAAGTGTGTAGGTGCCAGTTTCATATCTAACCACTGCACTGCACCACCCAACACGGGGTATGACCATGCACTACCTGACATGTAGGCGATGTTAAGATATCGTAAGATTAAAAATGCGTGTGGGGCAGGTTGGGTATGAAATGGACGCTCGAGACCTCCAATGCAGCCATCTTGCAAAAAAATTCCCAGCATATCACAGCTCCGCAGGTAGGCTCAGTTCTGAGTGAGCAACCATGGGTAGCGCATGTGCCCCCTGGCTCCCAATCCCCTATCGGACATGGTGTCGAAAGATCGCTCTCTGAAAGTGAAATTTAGACCTATTTGTTTGAAGAAAATAAGGGTAGTGATATTGATGAAACAAGGCACGATAAAGACCTAACACAAGTGTCTGATACAAGTGATACAGCATGGAAGAGGAGGATACAGCGAGCGTATCCAGTACAGGGCGAGTGCCAGGTGTGTTACGACCTCCTAAGTCATTACCCGTGCCATTATCACCATCTGTGTCATCTCCCATATTTTATGAAAGTACAGTGGCACCTCGATTAACGAGTTTAATCCGTTCTGGCACCGAGCTCGTTATGTGGAAAACTCATCTTAAGAAACAAATTTTCCCATTTAAGATAAAGGAAATAAATTTAATCTGTTCCACTCCCAAAAACATCCATATTTGTATGACATTTTATAATGTAAATATAATACTGCACATGTAATTATAAATGTTTTGTTGTACTGTTTTCATGTTTACTTTTCCTTATGAAGAGTCGTTGCTGGCTTGAGGGAGACGATGGGGAGGTAGGAAGGAGGAGAGGGGTTATGGTGTGGAAGGAGAATCCACCTCTGAGTTAGGCGGGCTCTCTCTTCTTGGGAATTTCACCCCCACTGGGACCGGGTTGTGGTTCACTATCACTGGCTCTTCTTTTCTCTACTTTTGCAAAGAACATGTCTATTGACAATTGCTTTTGTCTTTGTTTTAGGATGTTCCTAAAACGAGACAGCAAATTGTCATTAAACATGTTCACACACCGGGTTGTCACTGCTTTATCAGGGTGATGCTTTTCCAAGAATGTGGTCACCTTTTCAAACATTCCCAACACTTCCCTGATCTCGCTGGAAGAGGCAGCATCCTCCCTTACCTCCTCCTCCCCTTACTAATAATGTAAATTGTTGATGAGGACCTGCCATACTCCCTTGTGACATCAGTCACACAGACACCACGCTCATGCTTTGCTATAATTTCCTTCTTCAAATCCACAGTAATTGTGTCTTTCTTCCTCTTGACAACATTATCTCTAGCAAGCAGCTTCTTTGGCGACATCGTGCATTACAAATTGTAGTCACAAAACTACAAAAAACAAAAAAAAACAAAGAAAAGCACAAATAAATGCAGAGGGATGCTTGTCGTGCGCGATACAACAACACTGGTGTCGGAGGCATCCGAGAATTTGCGAGAACCCGCGAGACGCTAGGAAGCACCATGTGGTTTTGCTCGTTAATAGAGGTGAAGCTCGTCAATAGACAAATTTGCTGCGAGTGGCTCGCTCGTTACTCGAAATGCTCGTAAATAGAGCCGCTCGTTAATCGAGGTGCCACTGTAATACTATAGATGAATCATATTTCTGGGTTTAGTGATGCTACATATGATACATGTAGCATGGATGAACTGAGTGTTAGTGGCTTCCATGGTAGTGTTACTAGGTCAGTGGTGGTGGTGCCAGTACAAGGAGAATGGGTGAATTCGTGTGAGAGGACTGTGACAATTTTGTACCACACAAACCACAATTTGATGATGATGATGTTGATGGTGCACCCACTTTTCCATATATAGGTGAAGATATGAGTAAAACAGAATATTTTATGGCTTATTTTGATGAGCAATTCATGCAATATCTTGTTGACAAAACCAACAGGTATGCATTGCATCTTACTGCAGGTGGCTTATTACCTGCTTCACCTACTCTCAACTATTTTCTTAGGTTGAATCTTACCATTGACTTCCTTGAGACCCATGCCATGATATATAATAATTATTTTTATCTCCCAAAAACAAAAAACAAAAACAATTTAATTCTTTACAAGCCTGATCGTTACTAAGCGGGCACTCCATCGACACACAAAGTCGACCGAGGCAAAGGTCGTAAGTCGAGTCACATTTTGACAAAATTGGGGTTGTAACTCGAAAAAATTCATAAGTAGGGGCAGTCGTAAGTCGAGGTGACATTGTAGTAATGTATGTAAATAGTGTGTGTGAGTGTACATAGTGTAAATAAATTGAATATTGAACAAGTAATATTGTGACAATGAACATTTTTGGTGGACACATTAGTGACATGTGTATCACAGTTCCTTAGAACATTATGAACATTCTACTGTGGACATACTGATATGATAAATATGATATGATTAGATATAACATATGATATAAAGTAATTAGAAAGCAGTGAAAATGCATTGAAAAAATGGATGAAAATATACTTGTGGCAACTTGCAAGTCTTTAACCATCGTGCTGCGCCGAGTTTATTGTGAAATTCACCATGCGCATGAAATAAAGTGTTCCCAAAAAAATATTTTTTCTTTGTAAAATGATAAATTCCCTTCCCTGAACATGTCTATGTAAAAATAAATACCAAATTCCACTTACTTTGGCTGTGGGCACCTTTGGACAAGGTGCACTGTGACGTCATCAGGGCCTGGTCGCCCGTGCGTGACTCGCCCAAACACGGTTGCGCGGGCCATTCAAGCACCGGGTGTTGCCACATATATATTTTCAATTATTTGTTTTATGTATTTCCAATGCGGTTTTATTTGTTCTATGTATTTCCAATGCGGTTTTATTTGTTATTTTATCATATATGATGCATATTTGTGTCCTTTACAATACAGTATGTATACAGTAGAACGCTCATAATGTTCCACGGTACTGTGATACATGTGTCAGTAATGTGTCCACAATAAATGTTTATTGTCGCAATATTACTTGTTAAAAATTCACTAAAATTACAATATGTAGACCAGACCACACACTAGAAATTGAAGGGACGACGACGTTTCGGTCCGTCCTGGACCATTCTCAAGTCGATACGGACCGAAACGTCGTCGTCCCTTCAATTTCTAGTGTGTGGTCTGGTCAACATACTTCAGCCACGTTATTGTGACTCATCGCCTGCTTACAATATGTACAGTTTCACACACTATTTACACAGTAACACACTGTATTACACACTCAGTACTTCGGAAGTGAGTAATAATCAACGAAGTAGTCCATGATACATAGCGCGACTTTGCTCTCGTTGCACCAGGTATAGATAGATTTTCACATCCTGTTTCTTCGTTCTGTGTGCTTCCAAATAACTCACTCACGTACACCCTTGGCATTAGTACCTGTAGGTGGTATGTAGCCAAGCTTGTAAAACCTAAGGTAGTCTTGAAAAGATTACAGGAAAAGATCAATTTGTGAGGTAGTCGTGAAAAGATCGCTTTGTAAGGTCCCACACAGGAAAAGATTCAGCCAGCCTCAAAGAGTGTCCATCAGTCTGGAAGAGATTCAGCCAGCCTCAAAGAGTGTCCGTCAGTCAAGAAGAGATTCGGCTATTCTTCAAAATATCTATGAAAAACAACACCATGGGAAGCCGATAACACTGTTCGTCTATGCTACTTGTATCAGATGCATCATCACTGAACACAGAAAACAATTCATCTATGTATCATTTAAATAAATTGGAGATAGCATAAGTGGGCCAGGGTGGCGCTCAGAGCTACAATTGGATACGCTCCCTGTATTGTCCTCATAGTTGCTGTATCACTTTCATCCAACCTTTGTGTTAGGTCCTTATTGCGCCAAGCTTCACCAATATTATGACCCTTATGTTTTTCAAACAATAAGGTTTGAATTTCACCGACAGCGCGATATTTCAACACTGCCTCGGACAGCTGTTTGGGAGCCAGAAGTGCGTGTGCCACCCACGGTTGCTCACTCAATACTTACCCAGCCAGCAGCTCTTGGGCATTCTGGGAATTTTTTCCAAGATGGTTGCCTCTCACAGGAGGTCCTAAGAGTCCATTTCGTACACAACCAATCTCACACACATTTAGAATGGGTACGAAAAAATCAAAATAGTTTTCTCAGTTGGCGCAGTTTCCCACCGACCGAGAATACTCGGTTGGCACAGTTAAGTTGTTAATCGCCCGTGTGACCGCCTCCGGGAGGCTCCCCACACAGGCAAACATCTTTCCAGAACATCACGCCCCATTTTTTTTGTCACTACAGCCTAAGTATGAGGTTTTTCAAATTGCTTCTTATATGTACATATTCAGGGAAGGAATTTTAACAATATCCAGAGAACATTTTTTTTGAAGCACTTCAATTTCAATGCACCACCAGACTGTCACAATAAAAGAAGTGCAGGACTGGAGTTAACACCTAAACTGCGCAAAACGTCATACAAAGGGTGACATTGAATTCAGTTTTTAACATTTTCTGAAACTCTCAAGTGTTTTGTGCATAATCTACTAGACAAATGTTCCAACTTTGTCTAAATAAAACCAGTGTAACTTAACCCTTAAACTGCGCAACGCGCCTGCAGGCTCACGTCTGGTTTGCGCAACGCGCCTCCGGGTATTTATATTTTTCACGTTCCATTCAAAACTCCCGCGGCTACATGGGGTTCACATCAGCTTCCTCAGGGCTCTTGTAAACAGACGCCATCTTTAAAAAAAATCGTGGTCCACATTCCCGGGTGTGGGAGCCTCAGTAGTGTGTGAGCAACCAAGGCTGGCGCTCGCAGCATGAGCGCACAGCACTGCTGTTCAGCATGTGACCACAGCATCGCCTAATATATATATATAACTTGTATTATTTAGCTATGATAGTGTTATATTAGAGCCTGAGTGTGATAATGACTGGGTACAATGTTCAAATATCAGTGATTCAATGCTGTTCACGATGTTCACAGCGCTAGCCACAGCACCACAGCATTATTTCGTTCATCTAGGAATCTTCAAATGATTTCTTAGGTTCCTTTTCAAAATAAACGTGTGGTCAATTATTCATTTACAGGAATTAGTGACCAGGATTGTGGTTATAATTAGCGTTGTGCGTAGTATTGTGGAAAGAGGAATTTTGATGAGGGAGGGAGGGCGAGAATTGAGGTAGCCTCATTGTGTGTGTGTGGCTGCCACTCTTGTTTTGCTCACCGTACTAGCTTAGTGGTTCGCTATGGGCAACACATATATATACATGGGTATATATAGTGTGTGTATATAGTGTAAGAACAGCAACAGGAGAATGTTGAGAGGAGCTATTTTGGTGAGGGAGGTGACGTAATCGTAGCGTCGTCTGCTGTGTGATTTTTCATGCAGTGTATGGTGGCCACTGTACTGTTTGGACACAATACCGGCTTACTTGCATAGTTCTGGTAAATAAAACATGTAGATAGGTATATAGAACATGTGTAATAAGAACTATAACAATATGGTGGGAGGAGCAATGTTGGCGAGTAAGATGTTGGAGTGAGGGAGACTGGCTGGGTGTGGCTGCTCTCACTCGAGGTGTTTTGAATGTGTTCATGGCCAAATGCTCGTATTGGCCCATATGAGGCAGCTGCTATTTGCCCATACGAGGCAGCTGCTATTGGCCCATATGGGGCAGCTGCTATTGGCTCATACGGGGCAGCTGCTATTGGCCCATACGAGGCAGCTGATATTGGCCCATACGAGGCAGCTCCTCTCCGCCCATACGAGGCAGCTGCTATTAGCCTATACGAGGCAGCTGCTATTGGCCCATATGCGGCAGCTGCTATTGGCCCATACGAGGCAGCTGTTATTGGCCCATACGGGGCAGCTGCTATTGACCCATACGGGGCAGCTGCTATTGGCCCATACGAGGCAGCTGATATTGGCCCATACGAAGCAGCTGCTACGCGGTGTTCTGAATGTGTTGATGGTGAATGTATATAGTGTGTAAATAGATTGTATATATACACAAATTACCATGATACATAGTAAATATGTGCTGCATATGTGTACACAAGTTTCATGCACGTAACACAGTGTCTTCGGACAGTATGGATGTTGTACTGCGATATTATAATGTACGTGTTCATTATACATTGGATTGGCACATAAAAACAATATAAATGTATTTGGAAAGGTGCGCAAAAAATGAACGAAAATATATTCGCGGCAACTCGCGCGCCCCGCCCCGAGCGCCCCACCGCCCCCGAGCGCTTATGGCATGGGCGCACGGGGAATGATGACGTCACGCCCCAACTTCCAGACCCCATAGCAGCCAAAGTAAGTACAATTTCGACTTTTTTTTTACATACCCATACTGAAGGAAGGGTTTTTGACACTTTAAAAAGAAAAAAAAAAAAAATCCAGAGAATTTATTTCCTGCGCACTGCGGGGGTGTCACATTTGGAGGCAACGCAGTTAAGGGGTTAAAAAACAAGAAAAAAATAATTATAAAATTGAATATTGAAAACTTCAGATTTTGAAATCAGCTGCAAAAATATAAAATATCACCAATTGTTCATTTGGTGTTATTATGCTCTCAGAATAGCATATGGTCTTTATTTTCATATATTTAAAATACAAGTTTTCAGTAGTTTACTGTTAAAAAAAAAATTGTCAATATGGCATTTGAAATACAGTACTGTATGCACAAATTTAGACAACAAAAATGTATAACTCCAAACATTAAGAGTTTATGAAAAATTAATTTTCATAAGCAATTGTAGAACAGACAGCTGTGCACACTACAGAATCCACTCAATTTAACGGCCTCTTTTACACCAATCTGCCGGTAATAACAACCGGTTTGGGAGACTGGTATTTAGAGCCTTATATAACGGTCTGGCGGTTGATATTACCAAAGGTCGGAAATGGGTTTGTCTTGGCATCAGAGGGTCCTAACATGGCAGGCAGGCCGCCTACCCCTTTCATCCCCTCCCTCACCCTCGCTGAACCTCTACCCCCACACCCTCACTTTCTGTCTCCCCCCCCCCCCCCAAGACCCTTCTGGGAAATGGCTCAGTAGACTGCCAGCCAGCCAGAGACAGCCTGGAGAATCTCCATCTAATAAAGCATTCATGAAACAAGTATTTTATAACTTTTTATTATCCTAATAGTATTACTAAATAAAATCTGTAAGCAAAAATATATATGATGTACATCCAGAATTTAATTAAAAAACATCTAGTTAACTGGGTCAAGTACTGTGTTAGGCTTATCAGCGAGCCGGTCCCTTCCCCACCACCGACACCCCCCCTCCCCCCCCATACTTCCCATACACACACACACTGTCTCTGCTTCACCTCAACAGCCATCGCTCCATCCCTCTCTCCCTCTCTTCTTCCCTCCCTCCCTCCTTCCCAGCTCCCTCCCTCCTTCCCAGCTCCCTCCCTCCTTCCCAGCTCCCTCCCTCCTTCCCAGCTCCCTCCCTCCTTCCCAGCTCCCTCCCTCCTTCCCAGCTCCCTCCCTCCTTCCCCGCTCCCTCCCTCCATTCAACCATCCCTCCCTCCCTCCATTCAACCATCCCTCCCTCCCTCCTTCCTCCGTTCTTCCATCCCTCCCTCCCTCCTTCCTTCCTTCCAAACATCTGGTTAACTGGGTCAAGTGTGTTAGGCTTATCAGTGAGCCAGTCCCTTCCCCACCACCGACACCCCCCCTCCCCCCCCATACTTCCCACACACACACGCTCTCTCAGCTTCACCTCAACAACCATAGCTCCATCCCCCTCTCCCTCCCTCCATCAATCCATCCTACCATCCATCTCCATCCTCTCCCTCCCTGCCTACCACCCAGCCTCTGCCTGCCTGCCTCCCTCCCTCCTTGCCTCTCCCTCCGTGCCTACTACCCAACCTCTGCCTGCCTGCCTCCCTCCTTGCCTCTCCCTCCGTGCCTACTACCCAACCTCTGCCTGCCTGCCTCCCTCCCTGCCTACCACCCAGCCTCTGCCTGCCTGCCAACCACCCGGCCTCTGCCTGCCTGCCTGCCTGCCTCCTTCCCTGCCTACCACCCAGCCTCTGCCTGCCTGCCTACCACCCAGCCTCTGCCTGCCTGCCAACCACCCGGCCTCTGCCTGCCTGCCTGCCTGCCTCCTTCCCTGCCTACCACCCAGCCTCTGCCTGCCTGCCTCCCTCCCTCCCAAGCTCTGCCTGCCTCCTTTCCTCCTTGCCTCTCCCTCACTGCCTACCTCCCAGCCTCTCCATCCCTGCCTGCCTACCCATCCACCCACAAGTCAGCCATCACTGACACAACGAATGCATTTGGAGCCGACATGGTGCACGGATGTTCCTTGATTGTGCAGATATGTCCAACAAAGTCACGGAATGAATATTCCAGCCTCATGACAAAACAATGTGCCGTGAATCTGTGACGTCACAGGGTAGAAGGCACTAGCGTGGTGGACCCAGTGGCTGTCTGTATAAAATATATCTTACCTGAATGTTACTTGAAAAATTACTGACACTTAACTTTGGAAATACCAGAGCTCCGGAAATAACGACCATGGAACAGCCCCGTATAGGCCATTAAATCGAGTGGATACTGTATATGTAAAAATGGTGAGAATCGGTCAGAAATTAGATTTTTGGATACTGAAGTTGAAATTCTAGTTATAGATGAAGTTGAAGTTATCAACAATGAATAAGGCAGTTCTAATTCATAAATTTACTTTCTTAATTAAAATTCTTAAATAATTAGTAAATTCATAAATTTACTTTATATTGTAATAAACATTCCTTGGCATTCGTACTCAAATATGTGAAAGTTGTAAGTCAATGTGTGTTGAAATGAAATCAAGGAAAAATAACCCCCAAAAAACAAAATATGGGGATAATTATAATAATTATAATGATTTAGGGGGGATATATTTAAGGTAGGTTATCTTGAGATGATTTCGGGACTTAGCGTCTCAGCGGCCAAGTCCTTGACCAGGCCTTTTTGTTACACACCCTCCAGGAAGCAGCCCATAGCAGCTGTCTAACTCCCAGGTACCTATATACTGCTAGGTAACAGGGGTATCAGGGTGAAAGAAACATTTTGCCCATTTCTCTCCGCCTCCACCGGGGATCGAACCCAGGACCTCAGGACTACAAATCCTAAGCGCTGTCCACCCAGCTGTCAGGCGGGTATACAATGGGGCCTCGACTTACAATGCTAATTCGTTCCCAGAGACGGATCATAAGTCCAAATATCGTAAGTCGAAGCGATTTTTCCCATAAGAAATAAAGGGAATTGAATTAATCCGTTCCCCACCCTCCAAAATATTAACATACAAATACATTTTATACTGAATACAATGTTATTTTCTAGCTACAATAAAGTACCAAAGTGTCTCTTACCTTTATGGAGGGCTATTGATGGCATATGGAAGATGGTGATGAGGGGGGAGAAAGAGAGTTGTTCCTGTTTGGAAGGGGAGTCCCCTTCCATTATCACATTTTGACCTGGACAAAATAAGTATATGGAGCACCACTTGGCAAATGGAATTTAATGTTAATAAATGCCATGTCATGGAATGTGGAATAGGAGAACATAGACCCCACACAACCTATATATTATGTGAGAAATCTTTAAAGAATTCTGATAAAGAGATCTAGGGGTGGTTCTAGATAGAAAACTATCACCTGAGGACCACATAAAGAATATTGTACGAGGAGCCTATGCCACGCTTTCTAACTTCAGAATTGCTTTTAAATACATGGATGGCGATATACTAAAGAAATTGTTCACAACTTTTGTTAGGCCAAAGCTAGAATATGCAGCGGTTGTGTGGTGCTCATATCTTAAGAAGCACATCAACAAACTGGAAAAGGTGCAAAGACATGCTACTAAGTGGCTCCCAGAACTGAAGGGCAAGAGCTACGAGGAGAGGTTAGAAGCATTAAATATGCCAAAACTAGAAGACAGAAGAAAAAGAGGTGATATGATCATTACGTACAAAATAGTAACAGGAATTGATAAAATCAATAGGGAAGATTTCCTGAGACCTGGAACTTCAAGAACAAGAGGTCATAGATATAAACTAGCTAAACACAGATGCCGAAGAAATATAAGAAAATTCACTTTCGCAAACAGAGTGGTAGACGGTTGGAACAACTTAGGTGAGAAGGTGGTGGAGGCCAAGACTGTCAGTAGTTTCAAAGCGTTATATGACAAAGAGTGCTGGGAAGATGGGACACCACGAGCATAGCTCTCATCCTGTAACTACACTTAGGTAATTACATCAGGCAGTGATGTTTTCTCTGGGGTACTCTCTCTCCTACGTTTTGCCTGAATACCACTAGGACCTGGTTGTGGTTCAGTGCTTGTTTGTCTCGCTACAAATTTGTCAAGAGACATTTGTTTTTCCCTTCATTTTAACATGTGTCTGTAATGATGCATCACAGTGTCATTGAATAGGTTAAGGCAACGACCTACTGCAGCTTGATTTGGGCGAGTTGTTTCAGCAAAGGTTTGCAATTCTTCCCATGCTGCACACATTTTCTTAATTGTTGAGGAAGAGACATTCTGTACTCTTGTTTCTGCTCTATGGTCATCCTTACATGGGTTTTCATATGTTGAGCCTTACCACTGACCTTACCTGGGACCTAAAAAAAAAAAAAATCCCCCCAAAAAAATTTGGGAGGGGGGGGGACATTGTTGAAAGTAGCTGATAATAACATTGGGCAATGTATTTATATGATATACAATGGTACCTCGGAATGCGAGTGTCCCTGTATGCGAGTTTTTCAGAATACGAGCAGGATTTCCTCGAAAAATATGTCTCGGAACGCGAGGGTTACCTCGGGACACGAGTTTGTTGATACGTGTACAGGCCGACCCAGCGCGTGGTGGTTCGGCGATCGTCGCCCCTCCACCCCTCAGTTTACCATTGTCTCGCGCCCAGTGACTACCCCACATCAATTCTTCTCGCGGATTTTCAATGTTTTGTTGGATTTTTGGTGATTTGACTATACAATTTGTTATTATATATCTCACCATGGGTCCCAAGAAAGCCAGTGGTAAGGATAAAGGCCAGAAAGCCCATGTGAGGATGACAATAGAGGAGAAACAAGAGATCATTCGGAAGCATGAGAACGGTACACGTGTTGTTGAACTTTGTAGACAGTACAACAAAGCCACATCAACAATATGCACTATACTTAAGAAGAAAAATGAGATTATGAGTGCTAAAGTGGCAAAAGGAGTCAGAACAATAACGAAACAAAGACCACAAATACTTGAAGAAGTGGAAAAGTTGTTATTAATTTGGATACACGACAAGGAGTTAAGGGGTGACAGTGTTTCGGAGGCCATTATTTGTGAGAAAGCCAGGGTTTGGACAGATTTGTGGTGAGGAAATCGAGCAGTGAGCCTCAACCAGGACCTAGTGGCACTCAGATAAAACGTCCCAGGGAGAGCACACCAGAAAGGTCTTTACTGCCCGATGTGATAATGGAAGGGGACTCCCCTTCCAAACAGTAACTCCTCTCCTCCTTCCCCCTCCTCACCATCTTCCATACGCCTACAGCATTCAACAGCAAGGTATGTAATAACTTGAACATAGTTTTGTAGGTATATTTAGATGAATTAGGTATAAAAATTTAGTTTGATGTGGGGTTTTTGGGGTAGTCAGGAACGGATTAATTCATTTCCCTTTATTTCTTATGGGGAAATTAGCTTCGGAATACGAGTTTTCGGAATACGAGGCGTCTCCAGGAACCAATTAAACTCTTAAACTGAGGTATGCCTGTATAACAAAATAGGGCTTAATAACATACCTACTCAATATAATAATTACTTTAATGTTCCAAATGTAAAAAATCACCACAAATGTGGAATTTCTTATAGGCGTGATCGTTACTAAGCGGGCAGCTGTAGTAAACTGAGGCAGGTCGGCCACGTGACTGGGAACCATGCGCTCGGTCGACCCGAACGTGTACCAACAAATATCGGAAGTCAACGACACCATCAGATGTCGAGTCACATTTTTCGATGAAATTTACATCGTAACTTGAAATTATCGTAAGTAGGGGCAATCGTATGTCGAGGTGCCACTGTACTTTATAAAAGTAAAAATGCCCTAATCTGGTTCATTATCATCAAAACAACCTAAAGAAACAAGGATAATAATAGAGTTTGAAATCTGTGAAAAAGTCTGTCAAAAAATATTCAGTCCCAAGTTCTGAGAGTTGTGACTGATTTATTTGTTGACCAATTTAATTCTGTCTTCACATAGTTAGGTATGGGTATGCACTCTCCAGGATGTATAGGTTACCAAAAAATGAAATAATAAACAAAGGAAAAAACTAAAAATCTAAAAAAAAAAAAAAATCCCCTAAAAAAAAATTTGAGGGGGGGGGACATTGTTGAGAGTAGCTGATAATAACATTGGGCAATGTATTTATATGATATATAACAAAATAGAGCCTAATAACATACCTACTCAATATTATTTGTGTTATTATGTATTACTCACCAATGCTATAAAAGCACAAATAATTTGACAAAAAAAAAAAAAAATAGGTAAAGTAAATTAAACGGTTGTCCACAGTTACATTTTAGCATAATTTGAGGATTATTGCAAAATATGATATATAGCAAACTATATGTATAACATGATATAAGATGACAGCAATGATTACAATGGTAAAGTTGTTTGGCATAAGTACATATTTGGGGAAATTGAGTAGCACTAAATACAATGTGAGTCAAGCACTAGGAAGGAAACTATGAAGATGAAATTAGGTACTTACTGGTTTTATTTTTGAATAAGGAAAAAGTGTGACAGATTTTCAATTCATTAGGGAGCGAGTTCCATAAACCAGGTCCCATTATTTGCATTGTATTTACACAGATTAACACTTTAGTCCGGGCATGACGCTGGATTGCGTCATCCGTTTACTGTCGGTAATCTCGGGGATGACGCAATGCTGCATCGTCCACTAAAATAATTGCCAAAAATCAGGTTTTTATCCGATTTTTGGGGGACTGTTTGGTAACTGTCAACAAGCTGAATGCAATCTGTGACTACAATACAAACATGAAAGGTGTTGATCACTTTGACCAAATGATCAAATATTATCACTTCATAAGAAAAACTCACAAATGGACAAAGAAAATGACCTTCTATTTTGTGCATATTGGCTATGCTTATGTGATGTACTACTACACAAAAAATACTAAACTATAATACTAAATATACTAAAATACTAAATACTAAACATTTGTGGGCAGGAATTGGGTGTGTAGCTGGAAGGCGTCTGGGCGCTCACTCCCGGCTAACGCGTGGCCCGTCTACAACTCTTCGGCGGGTGGAGCGTGACCAGGTTTTTTATTTTATATGCTAATGTTCCTCTAGAGAATTCTATTGCGAACCCATTGATACCAAAATGAAAGACCTAGGACGAAAATTGAGGTGACCAGAGTGAAAAGAGTGAACACATTTTATAGCTTTTGCACGCTACTGGGTAACTCGTTCGCACTTTCTCTGTTTGCTGAGGGTAATTAGCCGGGCTTTTGGAGTTTATATGCATTTAGTGCTGTAGAGAATTCTATTGCGAACACAATGATACCAAATTTAATCTCGTAGGACGAGAATTGAGGTGACAAAGTTGAAGAGAGTATACACTTTTCAGAATTAACGCGCGCTCCCGTGAAACGCTGGGACCCAAATCGCACAGTTGAGGGGTGGCGCGCGGGGTACGCCAAAGTGTTAAGTTTGACTCGGGATATTAAAGAGATATTTATTTCTGGTGTGGTGCTCATGTGTTCTATTTCATCTGTCCAAGAATAGTTTTAGAACAGGGTTTGCACTTAAGAACAGGGTTTTGTAAAGGTAATTGACACAAGAGAATGTGTGGAGTGAGGTTATGTTTGGTATGTTTAGGGATTTAACCCTTAACATGCTTGGGGTTTAATATCCTGTCATCCCCACAGGCGCACGTCATTTTGAAAAAAACAAAAAAATTATTTTTTCTTCCTAATCTGTTAATTTGTGTTCACTGATCACGGGAAAAATAATAAAAAAATCGTAAGTGGCATATATTGCCCGCTATAGGGCGGAGTAGTCTGGCAAACTATAGGCGCTGACTCAGCATGCGTCCCAGGCGGTCTGTTGCTCGCCAGCTGTCAGGCCAGAGTTGCCACAAAGAGATAATTACCTAATTATTTCAATGTCTCTGATTTTTCATAGTTTTCTTGCTGTAATATTATTCAATAGTGTGTAGTTTGATATATTTATATAATAAAATGAGTGAATCATTGCTGTACTCAAAAATATGGTGTGCATATTGTTCATTCAATTATGTTCATCAATCAGTGAACAAATACTTTGTCGGTTATTACACTATAAGCACAGGTTATATATAAGTATCTGCATGTTTTGTTCACTATAACGAACCTCGTAGCCTGGTGGATAGCGCGCAGGACTCGTAATTCTGTGGCGCGGGTTCGATTTCCGCACGAGGCAGAAACAAATGGGCAAAAGTTTCTTTCACCCTGAATGCCCCTGTTACCTAGCAGTAAATAGGTACCTGGGAATTAGTCAGCTGTCACGGGCTGCTTCCTGGGGGTGGAGGCCTGGTCGAGGACCGGGCCGCGGGGACACTAAAGCCCCGAAATCATCTCAAGATAACCTCAAGAACCACTAAGTTTCTGCCCGAAACGCTGCGCGTGCTAGTGGCTTTACAAGACTGTAATTACCATAATTGTATCCTCACATTCCTTATGTACATTCTTGTATATGCATAAATAAATAAATAAATAAATAAATAAATAAATAAATAAATAAATAAATAAATAACTAAGTAGCTATTATGAGTCAAAAAGTAATGAGGAGTGACCGCCGTGTACCAGCCAGTCACTCCCGCCATCCCTCCAGTCATCTGACTCACCCACATTCTCCTCCCACAATACTGTTTTTTCTATAATTCACTATATACAGACGTTATATATATAAGTATCTACATGTTTTGTTCACCATAACTGTACATCTAAGCTTGTATGGTGAGTAAAGGCACAGAAGACGTAGGACCTCACACAGTCAGCTGATGGCTGCTGCCCTCAAGGCCAGACGCACTAATATTTCTCCTCCAACAATAGTGTGTGTGGTGTTATTACGCTATAAACACACATTATATATAAATATCTACCCGTTTTATTCACCATACTTGTACAAATAAACTGGTATGGTGCCCAAAGACCATCGTGGTAACCAGTAAACAACACCGTCGTCTGCACTGTGGCGTCGTGCAGACGACGCCACCCCCTCACCAAAATGGCGGCTCCAAACCTTCTCTTGCTGTTTATACCCTCTATACACACGTTATATATAAGTATCTACATTTGTGTTCACCATAGCGAACCACTAAGCTGGTATGCTGAGTGCAGTCAATAAAAGGTGGCCACACACAGTCAGAAGACATCACCACCATCCTCCCTCCCACAGCATTACTCCTCCCTCCATGGCGCACAGCACTAAATATCACCACAATCCTGCTATTATCAGAACCCTGGTCAGTTTTATCAGTCGGGGTCTTCTGTAATAATATCATCGCTACATAATAGCATGAACAAGTATATTTTGGCATTTTTAGGCGATGCTGTGGTCACATGCTGAACAGCAGTGCTGTTAGCTCATGCTGCATGCGTCAGGCTTGGTTGCTCACTCAATACTGAGGCCAATAACACCCGGCCAATAACACGATTTTTTTTTTAAATGGCATCTGTTTACAAGAGCCCTGATGAAGGTGTGGTGAACCCTGTGTATCCGCGGGCTGTTTAAATCTTGCGTAGTACTCCAACACATCATATGACGTGATGCGCAGTTGACTGGAACAACGTCCAACACGTCATATGACGTGATGCGCACTTTAAGGGTTAAACAAGGGGGCTGAGTGTTGCCTAAGAGTCGAGTTTGTTATTGTTCTGATAGCAAACTTTTGCTGGGTGATGATGGGCTTGAGGTAGTTTGCAGAGGTTGAACCCCCCATGCACAGATACCATATGTAAGATAAGGATAGGTTAGTGCATAGTATAGTGAGAGAGCAGAGCAGAGTTCATAACACAATATTTGATTTTAGAGAGTATACCAAATGTTTTTTGAGACTATCTTGGTTGTGTTGTATGTGGGTGCTGAAGTCGAGTCTCTTGTCCAAGTATAGGCCAAGGAACTCCCCATCATTTTTGTTGCTGATGTTAATATTGTCTATCTGAAGCGGAATTGCATTTGTTGATTTGCTTCCAAATAAGATGTAGGTCTTTTCTATGTTTAGTGTGAGTTTGTTGGTTGACATCCTTAAGTGAACTTTTTTTAGTTAATTGTTTACAACATTATTTAGTGTGTGTGGGTTGGGGTCTGAGTTGATGAGGGGCAGTATCGTTAGCAAATAATATAGGTGTAAGAATGTTATGAGACATCAGGCAGATCATTGATATATATAATAGGAGAGGTCCTAGGATGCTGCCCTGTGGTACCCCTACGGTTAATGGTAGAGTAGGAGAGATTATATCATTGATGGCTACATATTGGTGTCTGTCACTAAAATAGGATCAGATATAGTTCAGGGTATGGCCTCGAATTCCATAATAGTGGAGTTAAAGTAAGAGGTAGTAATAGTTAATAGTATCAAAGGCCTTTCTCGGGTCAATCAAGATGCCAATTGGAAACTCATTTTTGTCCAGGGCTGAGTAGATTAAGTCAAGCAAACTAATAATTGCATCATTGGTACTCTTTTGGGAGCGGAAGCCAAATGAACAGGGACTTAGTATGTTGAATTTTACAAGATAGTAGTAGAGCTGTTTGTAAATATTTTTTTCAAAAAATTTTGATAATATAGATAGATTTGATATTGGTCTAATTGTTTATGTATGCCAGATTGCCTTCTTTATGATCTGGTATTACTCTAACTTTTTTAAGGATATCAGGGAGGGTATGACATTCCAGAGATTTGTTGAACAGCAAAGCTATGGGTAGCGCAGGGGCATGAGAGACTCTTGTATACCATGGATGGTATTTCACTAATGTTCCCAGCTTTGGTTTTTGTAAGTAGATGATGGACACAACATCTATAGGGCTGACTGGTGAATGGAGAAGAGTGTTTGGGTAGTTACCTGAAAGATATGCGATACATCCTAGTATAACAATACATATGGTTTTAATAAACAAAACAAGCTTTGATAAATCATAGTCTCTTGTCTAAAATGACCATACCTAGACTCGACCAGGATACAAGATACACAAGACAATTTACCAATGGATTTTGAAACCTATAATTAACCTAACCTAGTTCAACCTAACCTAACTTAGCTCCACCCAACCTAACCTAGCTTAACCCAACCTAACCTAGCTTAACCCAACCTAAACTAACCCAAACCAACGATGCCCAATGCAATCTAACTTCAGCTTGATGAGGTTCTGGGAGTTCTTCCACTCCCCAAGCCCGGCCAAGGGTCCGTCTAATTACCGCAAGCTACCACAAGCTACACAAACATCACAAAGCTTCCTGGCAATACGTTAGTAATGAATGAATAAATATGATATGATAGGTTAGGCATGCCTGGCCTGACCTGACCTGACCGGACCTGACCTAACCTAACCGACACTTGGATCGTCGACTTGATTTGGCATCACCAGCTCTTTATTTTCGTCTAATTTCTTTATAAAAAGATACTTTTGCAGATTAAAATTATGTTTTTAGCGTGTTGTACATTCAGCACCAACATTAAAATGAGTAAATATATCATATTTATTCATTACTAACGTATTGCCTGGAAGCTTAGTGAAGCTTGTGGTACCTTGCGGTAATTAGACAGACCGCCGGCCAGAGACCAGACTTGACTTGTGAGAGTTTGGTCCACTAGGCTGTTGCTTGGAGTGGCCCTCAGGCAGACATACCCACCACAGCCCGGTTGAATGCACCCTAGCATAACAATATTCTGTATATAGTTTTAAAAACAGAAAACGAGCTTCGACGAATCTTCTCATGTGCGAAACGTCCACTCCTACCCTACAGCAACGTCGCCCATTACCACAGTGCGGTCTGTCTAATTACCACAAGCTACCACAAACTACACAAACTTCAGAAAGCTTCCTGGCAATCCGTTAGTAATGAATAAATATGATATATTTACTCATTATAATGTTGGTGCTGAATGTACAACACGAAAAAACATAATTTTAATCTGAAAAAGTATCTTTTTATAAAGAAATTAGACGAAAATAAAAAGCTGGTGACGCCAAATCAAGTCGACGATCCAAGCTTCGGTTAGGTTAGGTTAGGTTAGGTTAGGTTAGGTTAGGTTAGGTGTGGTTAAGTTAGGTTAGGTTAGGTTAGGATAGGTTAGGATAGGTCAGCCTAACTTAATATATCATATTTATTCATTACTAACGTATTGCCAGGAAGCTTTCTGAAGTTTGTGTAGTTTGTGGTAGCTTGTGGTAATTAGACGGACCCCCACAGTGGCACTGGTACCCAACACCAACATCTCTCTCACCATCACAAAGTGAAACACAGCTCCCTAAACAAACACTGTGTAGCAAGATACTGAAATATAAACAAAGCATAATTAGGTGGTTAAACAACGCTGGAAATGACCATCAACAACACACCCCGAGGGACGCCGCCATATTTTCTGCTACAATTACAGCGTCTACTAATAATAACTTATTACACTGTCATTCCAACTTACCTTAAATGTCCATCTTTCCATCGCTAATCATCATATTAATGAGGGGAACTGGTCAGAATACGAGAGCAACAACCAGCCAGCTGCTGTTGTTGTGGGAAGTTCAGGGTTGCCAGATCCAAGTTGTTGAATGTAGCGAGCTGACGGTCTAAAAGTAGCGAGTTTGTAGGTAAAGTAGCCTAAAATTTTGTTTAGCGATTGATATTGTTTTCAGAGTAATGTATTTTAATACATAGAGAAACACTACATGACTTAATGGTTGTATTAATATTATCACTACACGTGTAATATAAAATGTGTTGATAGGATAACTTAGCAATATTTGCTGCATGAAGCATAATGAGCATAATTACTTTCAGCGCAGCTGGAAGTGCAGTTGTTGTGACAGAGAGAGATGGTTCCTTCTCCCATGAATAATAATAATAATAATAATAATAATAATTTTTATTTAGGCAAAGGTACATACATAAAGAGATTTTACAAAGTTTGTTGGCTTTATAGATAGAGCTAGTACATACAATGCCTAAAGCCACTATTACGCAAAGCGTTTCGGGCAGGAAAAAACACTACTGACTAAAGCTTAAAACTAATGGGTAAAAAGAAAAAAATGCGTTGAGTACAAATAAAAATAGAGGTAAAAGAGGGGGGAACATTGTTGAAAAAACAGCACAAATACAATTACAAATTATTACAGAAAATTACATTAAAACAGCGTTGATTTGAAAAACAAAAAAAAACAAAAAACATACATGGGTTGACAATAGAGGGGTAAGGTAGGTTACAGGGAATTTATTAGGTATAGCTTCGTTTTTAACTTAAACTGGTTGAGAGAGGTACTGTCTTTAACATGGTTGGGAAGGTCATTCCACATTCTGGGTCCCTTGATTTGTAGAGCATTTCTGGTTTGATTAAGTCGTACTCTAGGAATATCAAAACTGTATTTATTTCTGGTGTGGTGCTCATGGGTTCTGTTACAACCTTCTATGAAGCTTTTGAGATCAGGATTGGCATTACAGTTTAGCGTTTTATATATGTATAATACACATGAGAGAATGTGCAGTGACTTAATGTCTAACATATTCAGGGATTTGAGTAGGGGTACCGGAATGTGGAGCGCGTCTAAGTAACTGGGCCTCCACTCTTCAAACAGAATTGGTTGCCATAATCCTTGCACTCGAGCGCGTATATATGAATCCAAAGTTGACACGCTAATTGTAAGTGACTCCTTGTCATCCTTGACTGCCCTCAGCTCCCTAAGGCATAACTGTGACGTGCTTATCTCTGAAGCTAGACACAGATATAGTGAAATAATCAATGATGGAGTCAGAGTTTGTCTCCTGTGGATTCCTTTCCATATTGGTCTCCGAATGCATGATAGAACAAAATGAGTTCCCTGTTGGGTTATTTGTGGACCTGCGTAAAGCTTTCGATACTGTCAACCACCAAAACCTTCTTCTTAAATTACATCATATGGTGTCAGAGGACACTCCCTACAATACCTCAAATCCTACCTTACTGACAGGCTCCAATGTGTTTCTGTGAATAATACAATTTCTCCCACCCTACCCATCAACATTGGTGTTCCCCAGGGCAGCATACTTGGCCCTCTCCTCTTTCTCATCTACATTAATGACCTTCCAAATGCCTCCCAACACCTCAAACCAATTCTATTTGCTGACGACACAACCTTCATTTACTCCAGTCCTGATCCCCTTGCTCTAAATGCCACAGTAAATACTGAGCTTAATAAAGTCCATCTGTGGCTAACTGCCAACAAACTCACCCTTAACATTGACAAAACTTTTTATATTCTGTTTGGCAATAAATCCTCTAATCAAATAAATCTCAAAATAAACAATACCCAAATTTGTAACAAATTAGATGGCAAATTCCTTGGCATTCTCATTGACCACAAGCTGAATTTCCAGGGACACATTCTAAACATATCAAAAAAAGTTTCAAAAACTGTGGGCATTCTTTCTAAGATCAGATATTATGTACCACGCCCTGCCCTGGTGACTCTCTATTACTCCCTTATCTATCCATATCTCAACTATGGTATTTGTGCTTGGGGCTCTACTACCCAAAATCACTTACGTCCTCTAATTACTCAACACAAAGCTGCTATTAGGACAATATCCAATTCTGGCCCCAGACATCACTCGGTACCCCTACTCAAATCTCTGAATATGTTAGACATTAAGTCACTGCACATTCTCTCATGTGTATTATACATATATAAAACGCTAAACTATAATGCCAATCCTGATCTCAAAAGCTTCATAGAAGGTTGTAACAGAACCCATGAGCACCACACCAGAAATAAATACAGTTTTGATATTCCTAGAGTACGACTTAATCAAACCAGAAATGGTCTACAAATCAAGGGGCCCAGAATGTGGAATGACCTTCCCAACCATGTTAAAGACTGTACCTCTCTCAACCAGTTTAAGTTAAAAACGAAGCTATACCTAATAAATTCCCTGTAACTCACCTTACCCCTCTGTTGTCAAACCATGTATGTTTTTTGTTTTTTTTTTGTTTTTTCAAATCAACGCTGTTTGAATGTAATTTTCTGTAATAATTTGTAATTGTATTTGTGCTGCTTTTTCAACAATGTTCCCCCCTCTTTTACCTCTATTTTTATTTGTACTCAACACATCTTATTCTTTTTACCCATTAGTTTTAAGCTTTAGTCATTAATGTTTTTCCTGCCCGAAACGCTTTGCGTAATAGTGGCTTTAGGCATTGTATGTACTAGCTCTATCTATAAAGCCAACAAACTTTGTAAAATCTCTTTATGTATGTACCTTACCTAAATAAAATTATTATTATTATTATTATTATTATTATTATTATTATAACTGATGAGCTAGCCAAGACTTGCTCGTAAAGAGGGAATTGATTACCAACTTGGACTGCCTTTGAGCAGCCTGAGGGCAGCAATATCCCCCGAACATCAACTAAATTTCGGAGACTTAAGACAAAGTGAAATTCACACCAGTTACTCCATCTATCATCATTCTATTATGCAGGAAGAACAGCACGTCTATGGGTCATCCAATAATGTTAGCAGACTTCTAGATCAAATCAAATGTTTATTTAGGTAAGGTACATACATACAAGAGATTTTACAAAGAGTGATGGATTTATAGATAGGGCTAGTACATACAATGCCTAAAGCCACTATTACGCAAAGCGTTTCGGGCATGAAAAACTTAAATGACTAAAGCTTAATACTAATTGAGCATAAAGAGTAAAAGGAAAACATGGAATGAAAACATAGCTGAAAAAGCAGCACAAATACAATTCTGTCGACAAACAGCGCTCTTTAAAAAAAAACAGACATTGGTTGACAACAGAGGGGTAAGGTAGGTTACAGGGAATTTATTAGGTATAGCTTCGTTTTTATCTTAAACTGGTTGAGAGAGGTACAGTCTTTAACATGGTTGGGAAGGTCATTCCACAATCTGGGTCCCTTGATTTGTAGAGCATTTCTAGTTTGATTAAGTCGTACTCTAGGAATATCAAAACTGTATTTATTTCTGGTGTGGTGCTCATGGGTTCTGTTACAACCTTCTATGAAGCTTTTGAGGTCAGGATTGGCATTACAGTTTAGCGTTTTATATATGTATAATACACATGAGAGAATGTGCAGTGACTTAATGTCTAACATATTCAGAGATTTGAGTAGGGGTACCGAGTGATGTCTGGGGCCAGAGTTGGATATTGTCCTAATAGCAGCTTTGTGTTGAGTAATTAAAGGACGTAAATGATTTTGGGTAGTAGAACCCCAAGCACAAATACTATAGTTGAGATATGGATAGATGAGGGAGTAATAGAGAGTCACCAGGGCAGGGCGTGGTACATAATATCTGATCTTAGAAAGAATGCCAACAGTTTTTGAAACTTTTTTTTATATATTTAGAATGTGTCCCTGGAAATTCAGCTTGTGGTCAATGAGAATGCCAAGGAATTTGCCATCTAATTTGTTACAAATTTGGGTATTGTTTATTTTGAGATTTATTTGATTAGAGGATTTATTGCCAAACAGAATATAAAAAGTTTTGTCAATGTTAAGGGTGAGTTTGTTGGCAGTTAGCCAAAGATGGACTTTATTTAGCTCAGTATTTACTGTGGCATTTAGAGCAAGGGGGTCAGGACTGGAGTAAATGAAGGTTGTGTCGTCAGCAAATAGAATTGGTTTGAGGTGTTGGGAGGCATTTGGAAGGTCATTAATGTAGATGAGAAAGAGGAGAAGGCCAAGTATGCTGCCCTGAGGAACACCAATGTTGATGAGTAGGGTGGGAGAAATTGAATTATTCACAGAAACATACTGGAGCCTGTCAGTAAGGTAGGATTTGAGGTATTGCAGGTGTAGCGAGTAGATTATCCCAATAATATACTCGCTCCAAATGCATTGTTAATATTCCTGTCAACCTTTGGAGATGAATGAGGTGAGGCGTTGCCTGGGCAAGACGGTGAGGTGTTGCCCGAGCATATAAGCAGCGGTGTAGCTAACATTGGCTAGTCTACTTTCAAGTGTGGTATAGAGCAGACACTTGCGAGATACTATACCGACGCTCAGTGCGCTCAACTCACACCAAAGTATCACCGGTGTACTTCTGTATATTCGATCAAATATATATATATAGTATCTTAGTGTCTGTGTTTATTTGTCACCATACTTTACGTAACAATAGAACCGTTACATTGGTGACCCAGTGAGTGAAAAAGAACACCTAGTCACAAACTAGATCTTCGCCATGGATTTATCTACCAGGTTTCCAGCATACAACGCAGATGAGCCAGAATTTTGGTTCATGCAGATGGAGGCTATTTTCGACCTTCACGAAATTTCGACTGAGAAAGCCCGATATGCCTGTACCCTGCCAACACTTACCTCGGAGGCTATGCACACTGCCTCCGCTGTCATCACCGCACCAGACACCAGGACGTACACTGCATTGAAGGCCGCTCTTCTACAGGCAGCAATGAAACGCCGCATTCAACAAAGGGACCAACTCCTCACTGACAAAAGATTAGCAGACAAAACACCAGCTCAGCTTCTGCGGCATATTCAGTATGTGATGCATACTGCAACTGGCCCAGCCCCCAGCGAGATTGAGATCACTGTGGATACAACTCTGTCCAAAACACATTCAACCGGCCCTATTCAGTATGGCTGACGACACCCCATTAGCCCAGCTGGCTACACTGGCAGACCGGCTTCATACGACGTCTAATAACACTATATTGTCCCACCTCAGTGATACACAGCAGACTACAGACACCCAACAACTCGACGTCCTCCAGAACCGGCGTTTCTTCCACCCAGGGAAAACGTACCATGCGAATCCAGTATCAGTCTCTAGGCGACAGCGAGAACGTCGGGGAAAGCTTTGTTCTTACCACCAGAAGTTCGGACACCAAGCCCGCAACTGTAGGGCTCCTTGTTCCTGGTCGGGAAACTACTTCGGCGGGGACTGTTAACGGCCAGTGACCCCGCCATTTCAAACACTACACTGCTCTACATATCTGACGTCATAACCAAACGCCGTTTCCTCGTTGACACAGGTGCAGCAGCTAGCGTGTTGCCTCCCCCACTAGTCAAACCAACCCGTACTCCTGGTTTGGACTTACGAGCTGCCAATGGTACGTCCGTCCGTACATATGGGACCCGCGCCCTGGTTCTCGAGTTCGCCTCTCTGGGTCGCTTTACGTGGACTTTCCTCATAGCGGATGTTGAACAACCCATTCTTGGATGGGATTTCCTGCAACACCATCGACTTATGGTGGATCCCGCAGGTGCAGTACTTCGAGCCTCTCCTAGTACCTCTACACAAGTTAACATCGTCACCCCAGTCGCATCTACGGAACTTCAAGCACTCCTGGATGAATTCAAAGATGTGACCCAACCCGCCAGCCCTCGACCAGAGGTGCAACATACGATTACGCATCACATTACTACAACGGGAGCACCTACCTTCGCCAGACCACGCCGCCTGGCACCGGAACGACTGGCGGTAGCACGTGCTGAATTCAATAAGCTACAGTAGGCGGGAATAATCCGCCCTTCGAACAGTCCATGGGCTTCACCTCTCCATATGGTCCCGAAAACAGCCCCAGGGGAATGGCGCCCTTGCGGAGACTACAGGGCTCTCAACGTTCGCACTCTGCCGGATCGCTACCCAATACCACACATCCAGGATTTCTCACAGGGATTGAGCAACGCAACCGTTTTTTCGAAAATTGACCTTGTGCGGGCATTTCACCAGATCCCTGTGGAACCGGCAGACATTCCGAAAACAGCGATCACAACACCTTTTGGACTGTTTGAGTTCGTCCGGATGCCTTTTGGTCTACGGAATGCAGCCCAGACATTCCAACGCTTCATCGACCAAGTAGTTAAGGACCTTCCTTTTTGCTACGCCTACATTGACGATCTGCTGGTGGCCAGTACATCACCAACAGAACATCTGCTACACCTCCGACTCCTTCTCACCCGTCTGCGCAACTTCGGCTTGCAGCTCAACTCCGAGAAGTATATTTTCCATGTTCCAGAGCTGGATTTCTTGGGACACAGTGTGTCAGCAGCAGGGGTCCAACCACTCGAGAAGAAAATCGAGGCAATCAAGGAATTCCCGCGCCCATCTACTCCAAAGAAGTTGCAAGAATTTCTTGGTGTAGTGAATTTTTATCATCGATTCATCCCACATTGTTCGGACATCTTGCGACACTTATACGACCTCTTACGAGGTCGGAAACTCACGTCCCGTCTTCCGTTGGAGTGGACTCCCCAGGCAGAGACAGCATTCACCGACATAAAACACAAGCTGGCGGAATTCACCTTGCTCGCACACCCAGTGTCTGACGCTCCCACCAATCTATCTACCGACGCTTCAAACACAGCAATTGGTGCTGTACTACAACAGCTCGTTGAAGGAGAATGGCGCCCAATTGCATTCTTTTCAGCGCGCCTGTCACCCACTGAAGAGAAGTACAGCACTTTTGATAGGGAACTGCTCGCCATCTACTCAGCCATACAACATTTCCGGCACTTTCTCGAGGGGCGGAACTTTCACATCCTCACAGACCACAAACCTCTCACTTATGCGCTGGCGGCCAAGGGTGATGCTCACTCTCCTCGAGTAGCCAACCACCTGGGATTTATTTCCCAATTTACCTCGGATATCCGTCATGTCAAAGGAACTAATAATGTCATAGCCGATGCACTGTCTCGACCCACCATAAACCACGTCGTGACAAACCCAGCTCAGATGGACTATTGTGTAATCAGTAAGGCCCAACGGGAAGACCCTGATCTGCAGCGATTACGAACATCTGACACAACTCTCCGGTTCATCGAGATTCCCATGGAAGGTGGCGGAAGGATAATCTGTGACACCTCACGGACGGGAGCACTTAGGCCCTACATTCCTGCCCAGTTTCGCTGGAAAACGTTCTCAGTATTTCACTCCCTAGCACACCCAGGAGTACGTGCTTCCCAGAAACTACTAACGGAGCGTGTTGTATGGCCAGGAATCAATGCCGATGTTCGACGATGGACTCGCTCATGTCTCCAGTGCCAGCGAGCGAAAACACGTCGTCACACAAAGAGCCCTCTTCAACAGTTTCCGTTACCTTCTGACCGTTTCGAGGTCGTGCATGTAGACATCGTTGGACCATTACCGTCGGCAAGAGGATATTCTTATCTACTCACCTGCATCGATCGATTCTCCAGATGGCCGGAAGCAATCCCATTAATCAACATCTCAGCTGAGTCAGTGGTCCAGGCTTTCCTCTCTGGATGGGTCGCCCGTTTTGGCAGCCCCTCTGTCATCATCACCGACCAAGGACGACAGTTCGAATCATATCTATGGAAGGAACTTATGGAATTCCTCGGCACCACACATAACCGAACCACAGCATACCACCCTGAGTCGACCGGAATGGTAGAACGCTTTCATAGACAACTAAAAGCCGCCCTAAGAGCTAAAGCACGCCCTGATGATTGGATCGACAACCTTCCATTAGTCTTGCTTGGCATCCGTTCGGCCACGAAGGAGGGCAGTGGATTCTCGGCAGCAGACTTAGTATACGGATCTAGCCTGCGGCTTCCGGGCGAATTCTTAACCCCAACGCCACTTATTACACCCCCAGACCCCACTTTTGTCCAGAAATTACGGGCGGCCATGACAAACATTCGGCCTACACCACCACGCCAACCGACAACTCGTGGTACATATGTGCCTCATGAGCTCCACACAACTGAACACGTGTTTGTAAGAGTCGACGCTGTTCGACGCCCTCTACAGTCACCTTACGAAGGACCATTTAAAGTGGTTTCTCGAACACCGAAGTTCTTCACCATTGAACGCCGAGGACAGCGGGTAAACATCTCCATCGATCGCCTTAAACCAGCACACTGTGACGCTGCCCCAGACATCCCTCCAGAGACACATCCGCCGACTACGCAGTTCACTTTTCGACCACAGTTACCAGCAGCACCGCCACCTACGACAACGGACGATCCTGTACGACCTCTCACCCTACAACCTCAGTTACCAGCCGCACCACAACCTGATCCTGCGACGAAGGACGATCCTGTGCGACCTCCCACCCTACGACCCCAGTTAGATGACATCAGCGAAGAGGAGGAAGTTAACTTTGATGGTTATGTAACGCGAGCAGGGCGTACAATTCGCCGACCAGCTAAGTTCCTTGATCAAGTATTTTTCCTTTCATCCCCTGGGAGGGGGAGTTCTGTAGCGAGTAGATTATCCCAATAATATACTCGCTCCAAATGCATTGTTAATATTCCTGTCAACCTTTGGAGATGAATGAGGTGAGGCGTTGCCTGGGCAACACGGTGAGGTGTTGAGCAAGCATATAAGCAGCGGTGTAGCGAACATTGGCTAGTCTACTTTCAAGTGTGGTCTAGAGCAGACACTAGCGAGATACTGTACCGACGCTCAGTGCGCTCAACTCACACCAAAGTATCACCGGTGTACTTCTGTATATTCGACCAAATATATATATATAGTATCTTAGTGTCTGTGTTTATTTGTCACCATACTTTACGTAACAATAGAACCGTTACACAGGGAGTGTCCTCTGACTCCATAATGATGTAATTTAAGAAGAAGGTTTTGGTGGTTGACAGTGTCAAAAGCCTTACGCAGATCCACAAATAACCCAACAGGGAACTCATTTTTATCAAGAGCTGTATGAATCGAGTTAAGCATACTAATAATAATGTTTATTTAGGTAAGGTACATACATACAAGAGATTTTACAAAGAATGATGGATTTATAGATAGGGCTAGTACATACAATGCCTAAAGCCACTATTACGCAAAGCGTTTCGGGCATGAAAAACTTAAATGACTAAAGCTTAATACTAATTGAGCATAAAGTTGCAACTTTATGCAAAAAGCAAAAAGAGCATAAAGTTGTTGAATCAAGCTGTCAATGTAATTAATCAGAGCTTTAATATAACAATGTGCTTTAATATACCTTGAGGTTATCTTGAGATGATTTCGGGGCTTTAGTGTCCCCGCGGCCCGGTCCTCGACCAGGCCTCCACCCCCAGGAAGCAGCCCGTGACAGCTGACTAACTCCCAGGTACCTATTTACTGCTAGGTAACAGGGGCATTCAGGGTGAAAGAAACTTTTGCCCATTTGTTTCTGCCTCGTGCGGGAATCGAACCCGCGCCACAGAATTACGAGTCCTGCGCGCTATCCCCCAGGCTACGAGGCCCCTACCTACTTATCTCTCTCATCTCATTTTTCTCTTGTAATGTATCTTTATCATTTATCAATTCTGATTGAAATTACCTACTTAAAATTATCTGCTAGATTAAGGACCTGCCCGAAACGCTGTGCGTACTAGTGGCTTTACAAAGATTCAGATGATTCAGATTCAGATGTTTATTCAGGTAAGGTATATACATACAAGTGATGTTACATTAATGGATTGATATATAGATAGAGCTAGTACATACAATGCCTAAAGCCACTATTACGCAATGCGTTTCGGGCAAGAAAAAACATTAATATCTAGAACTTAATACTAATTGAGCATAAAGAATAAAAGATGTTGAGAACAAATACAAATAAAGATAAAAAAAAAGGGGGAACATGACTGAAAAAGCAGCACAAATACAATAGGTTGACAAACAGTGTTGATTAAAAAAAAGAAAAAAAAAAGAAAATAACAGACATGGGTTGACAATAGAGGAGTGAGGTAGATTACAGGGAATTTATTAGGTAGTGTTTAGTTTTTATCTTAAACTGGTTGAGAGAGGTACAGTCTTTAACATGGTTGGGAAGGTCATTCCACATTCTGGGCCCCTTGATTTGCAGAGCATTTCTAGTTTGATTAAGACGTACTCTAGGAATATCAAAACTGTATTTATTTCTGGTGTGGTGCTCATGGGTTCTGTTACAACCTTCTATGAAGCTTTTAAGATCAGGATTGGCATTATAGTTTAGCGTTTTATATATGTATAATACACATGAGAGAATGTGCAGTGACTTAATATCTAACATATTAAGAGATTTGAGTAGGGGTACCGAGTGATGTCTGGGGCCAGAGTTGGATATTGTTCTAATAGCGGCTTTGTGTTGGGTAATTAGAGGACGTAAGTGATTTTGGGTAGTAGAACCCCAAGCACAAATACCATAGTTGAGATAAGGATAGATAAGGGAGTAATAGAGAGTCACCAGAGCAGGGCGTGGTACATAATATCTGATCTTAGAAAGAATGCCCACAGTTTTTGAAACTTTTTTTGATATATTTAGAATGTGTCCCTGGAAATTCAGCTTGTGGTCAATGAGAATGCCAAGGAATTTGCCATCTAATTTGTTACAAATTTGGGTATTGTTTATTTTGAGATTTATAAGACTAGAGGATTTATTGCCAAACAGAATGTAAATACTGTACTATCCAATGTATTCTCACAAACCCAATGTACCTTCTTGTATATATATAAATAAATAAATAAATAAAGAATAAAATGAGTTGAGAACAAATAAAAAAAAGAGATAAAAAGGGGGGAACATGGCTAAAAAAGCAGCACAAATACAATTAGGTCGACAAACAACGTCGTTTAAAAAAAACAGACATGGGTTGACAAAAGAGGGGTAAGGTAGGTTACAGGGAATTTATTAGGTATAGCTTCGTTTTTATCTTAAACTGGTTGAGAGAGGTACAGTCTTTAACATGATTGGGAAGGTCATTCCACATCTTGGGTCCCTTGATTTGTAGAGCATTTCTAGTTTGATTAAGTCGTACTCTTGGAATGTCAAAACTGTATTTATTTCTGGTGTGGTGCTCATGGGTTCTGTTACAACCTTCTATGAAGCTTTTGAGGTCAGGATTGGCATTACAGTTCAGCGTTTTATATATGTATAATACACATGAGAGAATGTGCAGTGACTGTTGAATTTGTTGTCAATAGTTTCAATCAAGGCACTAACATCATCGAAGTGTTTGCTTAGAGATCTTACGTTCAAGTTAATTACAGAGATATTGTGATTATGTGTTAATACATTGTTTACATCATGTGCTGTAAAATATCTGCAATTTTGATCATTAAAGTGATGATTGTCATAGATAGTTGATAAGAGGTTTAGTTCTGGGTCAATACTTGTTTGCATAAGAAGGCTGGTTGTAGGAAAACAAGGCAAGAATGGCAATTACAAAATAAAAATTTTATATAAAAGGGGGGGGGGGGAAATAAAAATATAAACAAGACTATACAAGACAAACACAAAATGAACAAAAAAAAAGAAAAATGAGGTAGATTGCTTATAAGTACTTTCAGGTACACTGTAAGTAATTTGCATTTTGAGATACAGGCAAAGCCAGGGGTACAATGGAGTAATAAGGTAGTATGGCGAGGCTAGGCAACCTAGGTAATAAATGAAAGCAAAGAAAAAAGTTGAATACTAAACATAGGCAAATTTAATCTAATAATTATTAACTATAAATAGTTTAGTTATGATCCTATAATTAATAAGAACTAAAGAAAATATTAATGCATTCAATTAAGTCCAATGAATGACTAATTAAAAAGTAAAATAAAATTTAATTTAAAAAACTGTGTAACAAAGAGACTTTGGATACCTAGCCTGCACTAGGTGACAAGGGGGTTAATTATGTTGACTCATTGAGAGGGATAATAAGGTGTAACGGTTCTATTGTTACGTAAAGTATGGTGACAAATAAACACAGACACTAAGATACTATATATATATTTGGTCGAATATACAGAAGTACACAGGTGATACTTTGGTGTGAGTTGAGCGCACTGAGCGGCGGTACAATATCTCACAAGTGTCTGCTCTAGACCACACTTGAAAGTAGACTAGTTAATATTTGCTATTCTGCTGCTTATATGATCAGGCAACACCTCACCTCATTCATCTCCAAAGGTTGACAGGAATATTAATAATGCATTTGGAGCGAGTATATTATTGGGATAATCTACTCGCTACAGAACTCCCCCTCCCAGGGGATGAAAGGAAAAATACTTGATCAAGGAACCTAGCTGGTCGGTGAATTGTACGCCCTGCTCGCGTTACATAACCATCAAAGTTAACTTCCTCCTCTTCGCTGATGTCATCTAACTGGGGTCGTAGGGTGGGAGGTCGCACAGGATCGTCCGTCGACGTAGGCGTTGAGACGAAGCCTGGAGCAGAGCAGAGAGCTGAGTGAGGCCGGAGTCGTGGAGCTCTATGTGGGAGAGCGTGGCGGCTCGATTGAGAATTGCGAGTGTCTGAACTCGGGAAGCGAGAGCGTGGCGGCTCGATGCGGTCGCAGTCTACTGTCTGCTCTGTGTCGAAGCTGTAGCGTCTTGGGTCGTTGGTGGAGCATTTAGATCCGGGGGGGATGGGCTCGGGCACCAGGACAATAGGAGGTGTAACGGTTCTATTGTTACGTAAAGTATGGTGACAATAAACACAGACACTAAGATACTATATATATATTTGGTCTAATATACAGAAGTACACAGGTGATACTTTGGTGTGAGTTGAGCGCACTGAGCGTCGGTACAGTATCTCGCAAGTGTCTGCTCTAGACCACACTTGAAAGTAGACTCTGGTTAATGTTTGCTATTCTGCTGCTTATATGCTCGGGCAACACCTCACCGTGTTGCCCGGGCAACGCCTCACCTCATTCATCTCCAAAGGTTGACAGAGAGCTCCAAACAAAGCATTTGGAGTGAGTATATTATTGGGATAATCTACTCGCTACAGAACTCCCCCTCCCAGGGGATGAAAGGAAAAATACTTGATCAAGGAACTTAGCTGGTCGGTGAATTGTACGCCCTGCTCGCGTTACATAACCATCAAAGTTAACTTCCTCCTCTTCGCTGATGTCATCTAACTGGGGTCGTAGGGTGGGAGGTCGCACAGGATCGTCCGTCGTCGTAGGATCAGGTTGTGGTGCGGCTGGTAACTGGGGTTGTAGGGTGGGAGGTCGTACAGGATCGTCCGTTGTCGTAGGTGGCGGTGCTGCTGGTAACTGTGGTCGAAAAGTGAACTGCGTAGTCGGCGGATGTGTCTCTGGATTTAGCAGTGTCGCAGACGTTTGAGACGAAGCCTGGAGCAGAGCAGAGAGCTGAGTGAGGCCGGAGTCGTGGAGCTCTATGTGGGAGAGCGTGGCGGCTCGATTGAGAATTGTGAGTGTCTGAACTCGGGAAGCGAGAGCGTGGCGGCTCGATGTGGTCGTAGTCTGCTGTCTGCTCTGTGTCGAAGCTGTAGCGTCTTGGGTTGATTAGGACTGTACACGCCGAGTACTACATTGTTGACTGTGGAAATTGTAGTCTGGTACCAATAAAAGATGTAGGCAGTGTGTGGACAAGCTCGGTGTAGCAGGAGAGAAAAATGTGCATAATTGTTGCGTCCTTGGGTCGCTGGTGGAGCATTTAGATCCGGGGCGGATGGGCTCGGGCACCAGGACATTAGGAGGTAATTTAGGCACTTAGTTAGGACAACGAGGTAATCACATCTAGAGCTGAATTGTCCTGAAGGCGACGAAGTGTCGGAAACGCAAGCTGTAAGTCCTGTACTGCGCAAAGGGCTTGAGTCGGCCGAGTATCAAAATGCAGTGAACGTGTAGATGAATCTGATGACAGAGCAGCTGTCGTGGGCGTAGGACAAGCAGTGCCCTGGCAGCTACGGAGAGTCGGCAGGACAAGCTGTAGATCCAACATGATGTAATCATTGATGAGGCTGTCAGATGAGTGAGTAACGATCGTGGAGCAGCAAGCCGTAGTAGATGAAAATGCAGAGATGGACCCGATGAAAATCATAGCTGTGGCGAGGGTGTTGGCAGTGTTCCATCACAGCAAACAGTAGCAGTAGAGGTCCAGTGAGAGTCCATGTTGTAGTCCATCGTGGCTGGGTATCGTCGAAACTCTCTGGGGTCACCAATGTAACGGTTCTATTGTTACGTAAAGTATGGTGACAAACACAGTCACTAAGATACTATATATATATTTGGTCGAATATACAGAAGTACACAGGTGATACTTTGGTGTGAGTTGAGCGCACTGAGCGGCGATACTGAGCGTCGGTACAGTATCTCGCAAGTGTCTGCTCTAGACCACACTTGATTGATTGATTGATGAAGATTAAGCCACCCAAAAGGTGGCACGGGCATGAATAGCCCGTAAGTGGTGGCCCTTTTAAGCCATTACCAGTATCAAGAGCTGATACTGAAGATCTGTGGAGGTGCGAATGCACCCTGCATGACGGGAGATGTCTCCCTTATGAATGTGTTAAGATGAAGCAACCCAAAAGGTGGCACGGGCATAAATAGCCCGTAAGTGGTGCATGGCCCTTTTAAGCCATTACCAGTATCAAGAGCTGATACTGGAGATCTGTGGAGGTGCGAATGCACCCTGCATGACGGGAGATGTCTCCCTTATGAATGTGTTAAGACGAAGATGAAGCCACCCAAAAGGTGGCACGGGCATAAATAGCCCGTAAGTGGTGGCCATTTTAAGCCATTACCAGTATCAAGAGCTGATACTGGAGATCTGTGGAGGTGCGAATGCACCCTGCATGACGGGAGATGTCTCCCTTGTGAATGTGTTAAGATGAAGATGAAGCCACCCAAAAGGTGGCACAGGCATGAATAGCTCGTAAGTGGTGGCCCTTTTGAGCCATCACCAGTATCAATAGATGATACTGGAGATCTGTGGAGGTGCGACTGCACCCTGCGTGACGGGAGATGTCTCCCGGACCAAATGGTGACCAGATGGACGAGTGGACCACACTTGAAAGTAGACTAGTTAATGTTTGATTGATTGATTGATGAAGATTAAGCCACCCAAAAGGTGGCACGGGCATGAATAGCCCGTAAGTGGTGGCCCTTTTAAGCCATTACCAGTATCAAGAGCTGATACTGGAGATCTGTGGAGGTGCGAATGCACCCTGCATGACGGGAGATGTCTCCCTTATGAATGTGTTAAGATGAAGATGAAGCAACCCAAAAGGTGGCACGGGCATAAATAGCCCGTAAGCGATGGCCATTTTAAGCCATTACCAGTATCAAGAGCTGATACTGGAGATCTGTGGAGGTGCGAATGCACCCTGCATGACGGGAGATGTCTCCCTTGTGAATGTGTTAAGATGAAGATGAAGCCACCCAATAGGTGGCACGGGCATGAATAGCTCGTAAGTGGTGGCCCTTTTGAGCCATCACCAGTATCAATAGATGATACTGGAGATCTGTGGAGGTGCGACTGCACCCAGCGTGACGGGAGATGTCTCCCGGACCAAATGGTGACCAGATGTGAGTTAATGTTTGCTATTCTGCTGTTTATATGCTCGGGCAACACCTCACCGTGTTGCCCGGGCAACGCCTCACCTCATTCATCTCCAAAGGTTGACAGGAATATTAACAATGCATTTGGAGCGAGTATATTATTGGGATAATCTACTCGCTACAAAGGTGAGACAAACCACATTGGGAAAGGAAAGTGTTGAGGTTATCCTCATTAGCAATTGTAAACATTTTACCTCCTGAAGTCTTTCTCACTTTAATCATGCTATCTCTAACGAAGCACTGATGAATAGCATCTGGGTTTTGATAACGGATTTGACGCAGGCGGTGGAGGAGTTGCTGTCTTTTTCTAGTCAAGCACTCGTTGATGTAGATTCCCTTTAGATTAATAAGTGCATCGTTAGTGCTTTTTTTGGGTCTGAAGCCATATTGGCAAGGGCTAAGTATATTGTGTTTGGCTAGATAAGAGTAAAGCTGCTTATAGATTAGTTTTTCAAAATTTTTTGACAAGTTTGGCAGGATTGATATAGGTCTGTAGTTGTTAACATCTGTGAGATCACCACATTTGTAGACAGGCGTAATTCTCGCTTTTTTTTAGAATACCTGGAAAGGTTTGGAGTTCAAGTGACTTGTTGAAGAGCAATGCAATAGCAGGGGCTAAAGATCTGGAGGCTTTTTTGTAAATTAAAGTTGGTATCTCCTCAAGGGCACTAGACTTGGTTTTAAGGGAAAGGATTATCTCATTGACGTCAGTGGAATTAATAGGCTTTAGGTACAGAGACTGTGGATAGTTACCTGTAAGATAGCCCTTAACGTCAGTACTGGAAGATGGAATATCATTTGCAAGGGATGACCCAATGGAAGAGAAGAACCTATTGAACTCAATAGCGGAATCTGAGGCTGAAAGCTGACCATCGTTATTGGACAGGAGTGTTGGTTTGTTATTTAAAGTCTTCTTTGATCCCAATAGATGTTACCACTGCTAGGCTTAGGCTCGGCTACAAGTACCTCTGGGAGTTTATAACATCTGCTGATGTAAATTTGACTAAATGTAAACTCTGTCAGCAGAACTATTCGCATACTTTGCGTCATTATATAATGGAATGTGAAAAAATTGCGGAATTTAGAGATAACACCATCAATAGTGTCCAAGAAATGTGTAAGTACTTCATTCATAATGATGTGCTGCCCGAAATCTTAGCGAAGTATCCAAAATTTGCTTACTGTAGGTAATGCATGCACATGACTAAAGCTGCCGCCCAGTTGGGTGGGTGTGCAGCAAGCTGCTTCCTTATTCATCCGGTTGTACATAAGCAGAGTATACTTCCCTATAGAATGTTAAGTGGTTATCCAAGAAGCATAACCAGTGTTAAAGTGATGAAAGAAGTTAAGCTTCACTATTATCAGTTGAAAGAAATGTTATTTTATTTGAGAAAAGATGAAAGCGCCTATTTTCAGTTGACTGACAAATAATTTAGTTGAGAAACGCCAGGAAAAGTTTGCCTTGGTAAATTTGTTACTGAATTAAGTACCAATTTGTTTGTTTAAGAACTGAGGTGGTAAGAAAGAATAAGTTGATAAGCAGAAACATTAAAAAAAACCCAGAGCCATGAGGGCACTACTCGAGTCAAAGACAACCACAAAGGAAGATTGACAACGAGAAACCAAGAAATGAAGAGTGTAGAGCAGTGCAATCTTTTCTACAAACAACTCTTAGCCTTTATAACACCCACTGTCCTAGGCTTACAAAACAAGTCACAAGCAAAAGGCTTAACAATCCTTGGCTTACAAAGGGAATACTGAAATCCATTAACAAAAAACACGACCTTGAGAAGAAGTATATGTTAGGAATTGTCTCCAAAGAATTACTCATTATTGCTATCTAAGATAATTAGACGAGCCAAAACTAAATACTACGAAGATAAATTTACTCAAATAAAGAGCAACATTAAACAAACTTGGAGCACAATTTCACAAATATTGGGATCAAAGAAATCTTTAAATAACAAACCGACTCTCCTGTCTAATAACGATGGTCAGCTTTCAGCCTCTGATTCTGCTATTGAGTTCAATAGGTTCTTCTCTTCCATTGGTTCATCCCTTGCAAATGATATTCCATCTTCCAGTACTGACATTAAGGACTATCTTACAGGTAACTATCCACAGTCTCTGTACCTAAAGCCTATTAACTCCACTGACGTCAATGAGATAATCCTTTCCCTTAAAACCAAGTCTGGTGCCCTTGAGGAGATACCAACTTTAATTTACAAAAAAGCCTCCAGATCTTTAGCCCCTGCTATTGCTTTGCTCTTCAACAAGTCACTTGAACTCCAAACCTTTCCAGATATTCTAAAAAAAGCGAGAGTAACGCCTGTCCACAAATGTGGTGACCCCACAGATGTTAACAACTACAGACCTATATCAATCCTGCCAAACTTGTCAAAAATTTTTGAAAAACTTATATATAAGCAGCTTTACTCATATCTAGCCAAACTCAATATACTTAGCCCTTGCCAATATGGCTTCAGACCCAAAAAAAGCACTAACGATGCACTTATTAGTATGCTTAACTCGATTCATACAGCTCTTGATAAAAAAGAGTTCCCTGTTGGGTTATTTGTGGACCTGCGTAAAGCTTTTGATACTGTCAACCACCATAACCTTCTTCTTAAATTACATCATTATGGAGTCAGAGGACACTCCCTACAATACCTCGAGTCCTACCTTACTGACAGGCTCCAATATGTTTCTGTGAATAATACAATTTCTCCCACCCTACCCATCAACATTGGTGTTCCTCAGGGCAGCATACTTGGCCCTCTCCTCTTTCTCATCTACATTAATGACCTTCCAAATGCCTCCCAACACCTCAAACCAATTCTATTTGCTGACGACACAACCTTCATTTACTCCAGTCCTGACCCTCTTGCTCTAAATGCCACAGTAAATACTGAGCTAAATAAAGTCCATCTTTGGCTAACTGCCAACAAACTCACCCTTAACATTGACAAAACTTTCTATATTCTGTTTGGCAATAAATCCTCTAATCAAATAAATCTCAAAATAAACAATACCCAAATTTGTAACAAATTAGATGGCAAATTCCTTGGCATTCTCATTGACCACAAGCTGAATTTCCAGGGACACATTCTAAATATATCAAAAAAAGTTTCAAAAACTGTGGGCATTCTTTCTAAGATCAGATATTATGTACCACGCCCTGCCCTGGTGACTCTCTATTACTCCCTTATCTATCCTTATCTCAACTATGGTATTTGTGCTTGGGGTTCTACTACCCAAAATCACTTACGTCCTCTAATTACCCAACACAAAGCCGCTATTAGAACAATATCCAACTCTGGCCCCAGACATCACTCGGTACCCCTACTCAAATCTCTGAATATGTTAGATATTAAGTCACTGCACATTCTCTCATGTGTTTTATACATATATAAAACGCTAAACTATAATGCCAATCCTGATCTTAAAAGCTTCATAGAAGGTTGTAACAGAACCCATGAGCACCACACCAGAAATAAATACAGTTTTGATATTCCTAGAGTACGTCTTAATCAAACTAGAAATGCTCTGCAAATCAAGGGGCCCAGAATGTGGAATGACCTTCCCAACCATGTTAAAGACTGTACCTCTCTCAACCAGTTTAAGATAAAAACTAAACACTACCTAATAAATTCCCTGTAATTTACCTCACTCCTCTATTGTCAACCCATGTCTGTTATTTTCTTTTTTTTTTTTTAATCAACACTGTTTGTCAACCTATTGTATTTGTGCTGCTTTTTCAGTCATGTTCCCCCTTTTTTATCTTTATTTGTATTTGTTCTCAACACTTTTTATTCTTTATGCTCAATTAGTATTAAGTTCTAGATATTAATGTTTTTCTTGCCCGAAACGCATTGCGTAATAGTGGCTTTAGGCATTGTATGTACTAGCTCTATCTATATATCAATCCATTAATGTAACATCACTTGTATGTATATACCTTACCATACCTTACCTGAATAGAGAATAGCATAAAGTTCAGCTGTAATGATGCTAGTCTCCAGAGGCAGGCGACACATATAAGTGTAGTCCAGAAAAAAACAGAGTAGCCTACACCGTCCGCAGGCTTAGACGAATCAGTGAAGATGGAAATGGAGCGGGAGTGTGAAGAAAAGTGTTAAAGGAAAAGGCGTTTCAGACCCGTGAAAGGGGTAAAAGTTTTAGTGATGCGGGTCAAGGATGTACAAAATTTTGGAAGTGGGGAATCTCCATGGGGGCAAGGAAGGAATAATATATGTGGAGAAATATTAGAAATACGAACTGAAAGAGAATCCTGCAAGTGTCGAGATAAACGGACAGAAAGAAGGAGGTGGTGAAGAGGAACAGGAACTCTTCCTCTCCAAAACTCTAAGCCTCTACAACCTTCATTGTCCCCTTCTTACCAAGCAAGTAACTGACAAAAGATTAAACAATCCACGGCTCACAAGTGGCATTCTCAACTCAATCAACAAGAAACATGAATATGAAAAGAAAGTTAGGATTGGCCTAGTTTCAAAGGAAGTAGCTAAAAGGTACTCATCAATGCTTACCAGTATCATAAGAAAGGCAAAACTTGCATATTATGTGAATAGATTCAATGAAGCAAAAGGCAACATGAAAAGCACTTGGAAAACTATCTCTAGTATCCTAGGAACTAAACAACACTCACATAACCAAATAAAACTCTACAAGGATGGGGATATACCGTCAACTGATTTAGAAATGGCAAATGAATTTAATAGTTTCTTTTCATCGGTTGGTGCTAATCTTGCCAGTAAAATCCCACAGTCTCAGACACATATTAACACATATCTCTCAGGCAGCTATCCAAACTCTCTTCTCCTTTCACCAATCAGCCCGGCAGATGTTGTGTCCATCATACACTCTCTAAAAACCAAGGCAGGGAACACCAGTGAAATTCCGTCCATTGTGTACAAGAGAGCCTCCCATGCCCTTGCCCCACCCATAGCACTACTGTTCAACAAATCTATAGAGTGTCACACCTTCCCTGATATCCTCAAAAAAGCAAGAGTAACGCCAGTCCATAAAGGAGGCAATCCGGCGGACATAAACAATTATAGACCAATATCAAATCTACCCATTCTATCAAAAATATTTGAAAAAATTATTTACAAACAGCTCTATTCCTACCTCGTAAAATTCGACATACTCAGCCCCTGCCAGTTTGGCTTCCGGTCCCAAAAGTGCACCAACGATGCAATCATTAGTCTCCTTGACGTTATCTACTCAGCCCTTGACAAAAATGAGTTTCCGATTGGACTCTTCATTGACCTAAGAAAAGCCTTTGATACTGTTAATCACAACTACCTCTTACTTAAACTCCAGCATTATGGAATCCGAGGCCTTGCCCTTGACTACATCCGATCCTATCTTAGTGACAGACACCAATATGTAACCATCAATGATACAACTTCTTCCACTCTACCAATTACCGTTGGAGTGCCACAGGGCAGCATCTTAGGACCTCTTCTATTTCTTATATATATAAACGATCTGCCTAATGTCTCTAATATTCTCAAACCTATATTGTTTGCTGACGATACTACCCTTATCTATTCAAACCTCAACCCACATACACTAAATAATGTTGTGAATAATGAATTAAAAAAGTCCACTTATGGATGTCAACGAACAAACTAACATTAAACATCGAAAAGACTTACTACATCTTATTTGGAAGCAAATCATCAAATGCAATTCAGCTACAGATAGACAACATTAACATCAGTAATAAAAATGATGGCAAGTTTCTTGGCCTATTCCTAGACAAGAGACTCAACTTCAGCACCCACATTCAACACATAACTAAGAAAGTCTCTAAGACAGTTGGTATACTCTCCAAAATCAGATATTATGTTCCTAACTCTGCTCTCCTCTCACTATATTATGCACTAATCTACCCCTATCTTAATTATGGTATCTGTGCATGGGGGTCTACCACTGCAAACCACCTTAAGCCCATCATCACACAACAAAAATCTGCTATCAGAATAATAAATAACTCTGCTTTCAGACAACACTCAGCTCCCTTGTTTAAATCCCTAAACTTGCTAAATATTAACTCCCTCCACACATTCTCTTGTGTGAACTACATTTACAAAACCCTGTTCTTAAATGCAAACCATGCTCTGAAACTCTCCCTGGACAGATGTAATAGGACCCATTATCACCACACCAGAAATAAATATCTCTTTGATATCCCCAGGGTCAAACTTAATCTGTGTAAACACTCTATGCAAATTAAGGGACCTAATCTATGGAACTCACTCCCTAGTGAATTGAAAAACTGTAAAACTTTTGCCTTATTTAAAAGCAAAACCAAAAAGTACCTAACTTCATCTTCTTAGTTTCCTACACTGAGCTTTAAATTTGCTCTGTACCTAGTGTTACCCAATCTCCTAATTTTTATGTAATATCAAACAACCTTATCATTGTGTTCATTGCTGTCCTCTTTTATGTGCTAGCCATATGCTGTATTGTGACTACCAATTTTGTCAACTACCATTCAAGCTGTCATTGCAATCAATCTTATATTGTTTCTGCTGTATTGTGCCTACCAATTTTTGTCAACTACCATTCAAGCTGTCATTGCAATCAATCTTAGCTACCTATGTGCTTTAATATACTGTACCTACAATTTTCTCTCATCTTTTTTTTTCATTTCATGTAACTGTTATCATTTTTTTGTCTATAAATTTTGCAAGTATTTACCTCCTTAAAATTTTCTTAGATTAAGGACCTGCCCGAAACGCTGCGCGTGCTAGTGGCTTTACAAGACTGTAATTACCATATTTGTATCCTCACATTCCTTATGTACATTCTTGTATATGCATAAATAAATAAATAAATACAGGAGGAGTAGTAACCAAGATAATGCAACTCAAGATAACTCAAGAGAACCTCAGGGGTAAAAGTCAAAGCACGACAGAGGCGAGAAGAAGGATGTTGCAAGGACCGCGCAAGATAGCGAAGACAGTAGCGATCACGACAGTCCTGGAGAGATAGAAAGCCAGTGTCAATACACAAGCTGAGAGCGGGAGTCGAACGAAAGGAACCAGAGCTGAGTCGTAACCCAGTGTGGTGCAAAGCATCAAGACGGTGAAGAGTAGAAGGAGAAACAGACGAGTAAGCAGGGTAACCATAATCAAGTTTAGACAGGACGAGAGAGGAATGTAAAGAGAGGAGCGTGCGCCTATCCCTTCCCAAAAAGTATGGGACAAAACCTTTACCCTTAAACCGCGCAATACATATATAGATGATTTCAGTAACAAAACCGAAACCGCACAATACATTAATAGCTGTTTTAGTGTACCTAGTTCCTTAATTTAAATGCCCCGTGTGGGATAGGGGCAGCTATAGTGAAGCCACAACTGATAGTTGTCAGATATGCCACCTATAAAAAAAATCATGATCAACATTTCTGGGTGTGAGAGCTTCAGTATTTAGCAAGCCACCAAGGCGGACGCACGCACCATGAGCGCACAGCACTGCTGTTCAGCTCGTGACCGCAGTATCGCCTAAAAATGCCAAAATATATATGTTCATGCTATTATTTAGCGATGACAGTATTATTGACGACCCCTGACTGTGATAAAACTGATCAGGATTATGATAATAACAGGATTGTGGTGATATTTAGCGCTGTGTTCCATGGAGGGAGGAATAATGCTGTGGGAGGGAGGGTGGTGGCATCATCTTCTGACTGTGTGTGGCCACCTTTTATTGACTGAACTTACCACACCAGCTTAGTAGTTCACTATAGTGAACACAAATGTCGATACTAGTACTACCTAATTAACTCCATGTAACATACCTAACCCCTAAATGTCAAACCATGTCTTACTATTTTTTTTAAACAATGCTATTTGTTGACCAACTTGTATATTGGCTATTTTCTACCATGCTCCCCCTTTTTTATCCTTTATTTTTTTCTTTCAACGCAATTTATACTTTAAGCTCAATTACTTTTAAGTTTTAATCTAAGTGTTTTTTCCCCACCTCACTTTGCCCGAAACGCTATGCGTACTAGTGGCTTTAGGTATTGTATGTACTAGCTCTATCTATGAATCAATCAGAATGTTTGTAACTCTGCATCTATGTATGTACTTTTCCTAAATAAAATATTATTATTATTACAGTGGCACCTCGACTTATGATTGCCCCTACTTACGATAATTTCGAGTTACGATGTAAATTTCATCGAAAAATGCGACTCGACATCCGATGGTGTCATCGACTTACGATATTTGTTGGTACACGTTCAGGTCCACCGAGCACGTGGTTCCTGGTCACGCGGCCGACCTGCCTCAGTTTACTACAGCTGCCCGCTTAGTGACAATCGCGCCTATAAGAAATTTCACTTTTTTGGTGTTTTTTTTTTGCATTTTGAACATTAAAGTAATTATTATATATCACGCCATAAGTCCCAGGAAAGTCAGTGGTAAGGCTCAACATATGAGATCCCATGTAAGGATGGCCATTGAGCAGAAACAAGAGATCATTCGTAAATATGAAGATGGTGTGTGGTTGTTGGACTGGCTAGGCAGTACAACAAATCTCAGTCAACGATATCCACCATACTGGCTAAGAAAAAGAACATTATGGGTGCTAAAGTGATGCATCATTACAGACAAATGTTAAAACGAAGGGAAAAACAAATGTCTCTTGACAAATTTGTAGTGAGACAAACAAGCACTGAACCACAACCAGGTCCTAGTGGTATTTAGGCAAAACGTAGGAGAGTGAGTACCTCAGAGAAAACATCACTGCCTGATGTGATAATGGAAGGGGACTCCCCTTCCAAACAGTAACAACTCTCCTCCTCCCCCCTCATCACCATCTTCCATATGCCATCAAGGTAGATAAACTTCGGCACTGTATTGTAGTTAGAAAAAAACATTGTGTTCAGTATAAAATGTATTTGTATGTTAATATTTTGAAGAGTGGGGAACGGATTAATTCAAATCCCTTTATTTCTTATGGGAAAAATCGCTTTGACTTACGATATTTCGACTTACGATCCGTCTCTGGGAACGGATTAGCAACGTAAGTTGAGGCCCTATTGTATTATTTTATGGTATCTCTCTTGTCTCCTTTCTAGTGAGTACATTTGGAGAGCTTTGAGATGATCCCAATAATTTAAGTGCTTTATCTCGTCTATGCGTGCCCAATATGAAATAATAAAAATAAAAAATAAAATGTTTATTTAGGTAAGGTACATACATACAAGAGATTTTACCAAAGAATGATGGATTTATAGATAGGGCTAGTACATACAATGCCTAAAGGCACTATTACGCAAAGCGTTTCGGGCATGAAAAACTTAAATGACTAAAGCTTAATACTAATTGAGTATAAATATGTTGATAAATAATATAAATAATTGAGTATAAATATGAGAGTATATGTTCTCTGTATTCCCTCTATTTCAGCAATCTCTCCTGCTCTGAAGGGGGAAGTCAGTACTGACCAGTACTCAAGACGGGACAACACAAGTGATTTGAGGAGAACAACCATTGTGATGGGATCTCTGATCTTGAAGGTTCTCATAATCCATCCTATCATTTTTATGGCTGACGCAATACTTGGTTGGTTATGCTCCCTAAACGTTAGATCGTCGGACATCATTATTCCCAAATCCTTGACATGCTGTTTTCCTACTACGGGCCGATTCGGTTGTGTTTTGTACCCTGTATTATGTTTCAGATCCTCGTTTTTGCCGTATCTGAGTACCTGGAATTTATCACCGTTAAACATCATGTTATTTTCTGCTGCCCAATGTTAATGTCTGTTTGTAGTTTTTCAATGTCTTCAGCAGAGGTAATTTTCATGCGGATTTTTGTATCATCTGCAAAGGATGATACGAAGCTGTGACTTGTATTTTTGTCTTTATAGGATTTGAGAATAAGTAACAGCAGTGGTGCAAGGACTGTACCTTGAGGTACAGAGCTTTTAACTGCACTCGGACTAGATTTTACTTGATTGACTGTTACTCTTTGTGTTCTGTTCAACAGGAAATTGAGTATCCAGCGTCCTACTTTACCAGTTATACCCATTGACCTCATATTTTGTGCAATTACTCCAAGGTCATGTAGCGAGTAGATTATCCCAATAATATACTCGCTCCAAACGCATTAGTCTAATGAGAGAAGCAAAGCTCTTCTTAGTACTAATTATGGAACTCAAACCTTTCCCTACTTCCAGTTAATATTCCTGTCAACCTTTGGAGAACGGTGAGGTGTTGCCCGAGCATATAAGCAGCAGAGTAGCGAATAATAACTACACCACTCCCGTGCCAGGTAAGTCCACTACGGGCTCACCATAGCCCGTGCAACTTGGAACTTGTTCCGAGTAGCTGAATCTATAACAACAACAACGAATAATAACTAGTCTACTCTCAAGTGTGCTCTAGAACAGACACTTGCGAGATACTGTACCAACTCTCAGTGTGCTCAACTCACACTATTGCTCGTCAAAGTATCACCTACATACTTCTGTATACTCGACCAAATATATATATTCTCTTAGTGTTTATGTTTATTGTCATCATACTTTACATAACAATAAGAACACTGTTTTTTCCCAAAACGGTGGGTTTTCTGAGTGGAAGAGAACGTATCATTATGGAGTCAGAGGACACTCCCTACAATACCTCAAATCCTACCTTACTGACAGGCTCCAATATGTTTCTGTGAATAATACAATTTCTCCCACCCTACCCATCAACATTGGTGTTCCCCAGGGCAGCATACTTGGCCCTCTCCTCTTTCTCATCTACATTAATGACCTTCCAAATGCCTCCCAACACCTCAAACCAATTCTATTTGCTGACGACACAACCTTCATTTACTCCAGTCCTGATCCCCTTGCTCTAAATGCCACAGTAAATACTGAGCTAAATAAAGTCCATCTGTGGCTAACTGCCAACAAACTCACCCTTAACATTGACAAAACTTTCTATATTCTGTTTGGCAATAAATCCTCTAATCAAATAAATCTCAAAATAAACAATACCCAAATTTGTAACAAATTAGATGGCAAATTCCTTGGCATTCTCATTGACCACAAGCTGAATTTCCAGGGACACATTCTAAACATATCAAAAAAAGTTTCAAAAACTGTGGGCATTCTTTCTAAGATCAGATATTATGTACCACGCCCTGCCCTGGTGACTCTCTATTACTCCCTTATCTATCCATATCTCAACTATGGTACTTGTGCTTGGGGCTCTACTACCCAAAATCACTTACGTCCTCTAATTACTCAACACAAAGCTGCTATTAGGACAATATCCAATTCTGGCCCCAGACATCACTCAGTACCCCTACTCAAATCTCTGAATATGTTAGACATTAAGTCACTGCACATTCTCTCATGTGTATTATACATATATAAAACGCTAAACTATAATGCCAATCCTGATCTCAAAAGCTTCATAGAAGGTTGTAACAGAACCCATGAGCACCACACCAGAAATAAATACAGTTTTGATATTCCTAGAGTACGACTTAATCAAACCAGAAATGCTCTACAAATCAAGGGACCCAGAATGTGGAATGACCTTCCAAACCATGTTAAAGTAAGTAAGTAAGTAATTATCAAAAGAAGGCACCAAACCGGGAAGGCTATGTAGCACCATCAAAGACGCAAAATAATCAGAGGGCGCTAAATATCACCAAGGATGCCAATACGAGAACAAAAACGCATAAGGCGAACGATATCAAAAGTATCCGAGTCACCAAGAATTCTATCGAGGGACAGGTGACCGCGAGGGGCGGTCGGAAAGCAAGACACACGCTCGTCCTGGAAGTCAGGACATTCAAGAAGGACATGCACGACCGTAAGAGGGACAATGCAACTAGGACAATAAGGAGCAGGGCGGCGCTCCATCAAGTGACCATGGGTTAAGCGAGTATGGCCAAGACGCAACCTCGCCAGAGCTGTTTCCCACCGCCGGTTACGGTGGAAGGAGGACGGCCACGAGGAAACACAACATTTAAGAGTACGTAGCTTGTTACCAGTAACAGACAACCAAGAAGCCTGCCAACGGGTAAGAACTGAGGAATGGATAACTGGGTAAAAGTCGGAATACGGAATGCCTTTACGAGAGATGGGACAAGAGCGGACAGCTTCCTTAGCGGCAGCATCCGCACGCTCATTTAAAGACACACCAATATGGCTGGGAACCCAACAAAACTCAACCGACTTAAATTTACTGTGAACGAGAAACAGCCAATGCTGGATCTCGACAACTACCGGATGAACCGGATTAAAGGACCCGAGAGCCATGAGGGCACTACGAGAGTCAACAACAACCACAAAGGAAGACTGACAACGAGAAAGCAGGAGACGAAGAGCATAGAGAATAGCATAAAGTTCTGCTGTAAAGATGCTAGTCTCCGGAGGCAAGCGACACATATAAGTGCGATCAGGAAAAACAACAGAGTAGCCAACACCGTCCGCTGACTTAGACCCATCGGTGAAGACAGAAACGGAGCGGGAGTGAGAAGAAAAGTGCTCGAGGAAAAGGCGTTTGAGAACCGTAGGAGGGGTAAAAGCTTTAGTGATACGGGTCAAGGAAGTACAAAACCGCGGAAGAGGGACCCTCCACGGGGGCAAAGAAGGAACAACACGAGGAGAAACATCAGAAATACGAACGGAGAGAGAATCCTGTAGGCGAGATAACCGGACAGAAAGAGGGAGGTGGTGAAGAGGAACAGGAACCGCAGGAGGGGTAAAAGTTAAAGCACGACAGAGGCGAGAGGAAGGATGTTGCAAGGACCGCGCAAGATAGCGAAGACAGTAGCGATCACGGCGGTCCTGGAGAGACAGGAAGCCAGTGTCAACATACAAGCTAAGGATGGGAGTCGAACGAAAGGCACCAGAACTGAGGCGCAACCCAGTATGGTGCAAAGCATCAAGACGGCGAAGAGTAGAAGGAGAAGCAGACGAGTAAGCAGGGCAACCATAATCGAGCTTAGACAGGACGAGAGAGGAATGTAAAGCAAGGAGTGCGCGCCTATCTGCCCCCCAAGAAGTATGGGACAAGACCCGAAGGAGGGTAAGGGCCTTAGAGCACTCAACACGGAGGTAAGAGATATGGGGAGACCAAGACAAACGAGTGTCAAGGAATAACCCCAAAAGCTTCGCAGAATCTTTGTATTCAAGGGGATGACCATAAAGCGACAAAGAGGGATGAAGAACAACCCGTTTCCGCGTAAAAGTCATGGCACAAGTCTTAGAAGTAGAGAACTTGAAGCCATGACCTGTGGCCCAAGACGACACGGCATCAATTGCAAGTTGAAGCTGGCGTTGAAGGAGAGGCGAATCATCACCCTGACAACAAAGGGTAAGACCATCGACATAGAGAGCGGAGAAGACACCAGAAGGAAGAGAGGAAAGAAGACCATTGAGGGCAACAAGAAAAAGAGTAGTGCTCAGAACACTACCCTGGGGCACACCTTCGTATTGCTGAAAAGAGGGAGAGAGAGCGGTACCAAGGCGCACCCGAAAGGAACGACGAGAGAGGAAGCTGCGGAGAAAGAGAGGGAGATGACCACGAAGGCCAAAAGAATGAAGTTGAGATAGGATATGATAACGCCAAGTGGTGTCGTAAGCCTTTTCTAGGTCAAAAAGGACGGCAACAACGGAGGTCTTCGCAGCAAAAGCAGTACGAATATAGACCTCCAAGTTCACCAGGACATCTGTCGTGCTGCGGCACTTGCGGAAACCAAATTGAGAAGGGGAGAGGAGGTGATGGTGTTCCAGGAACCACATCAGACGAACGTTAACCATACGTTCAAAGAGTTTGCAGACACAACTTGTGAGAGCAATAGGGCGAAAGTCCTTAGGGGAAGTACCCAGAGACCCCGGTTTGCGAACAGGGAGGACAACGGCATCGAGCCAGTCCGCAGGGACTGACGACGACTCCCAGATCCGATTATACAGACTCAGTAAATACTGAGACGTGCTCGGAGGGAGATGGCGAAGCATCTCATAATGAATACCATCGGAGCCCGCCGCCGTAGAACCGCAGAGGGCCAGGGCAGAACGAAGTTCAGAGAGAGAGAAGGGATCATTATAGGGAAGCTGAAGATGAGTGCAGAAATCTAAAGGACGAGACTCAAGGACAGGTTTACGAAGAAGGAAAGATTGGGGAAGATGAAGACCAGAGCTAACAGAAGAAAAATGGGAACCCAGTTCGGAAGCAACCTGCAACGGGTCCGCCACAAGAGTATCATGGAGGTGAAGGACCGGTGAAACATCGGGAACGAACTTACCCGCTATCTTGCGGACACGCTTCCAGATCTGGGCCAGAGGGGTCTCGGACGTAATTGTCGAGACATAAGATGCCCAACATTCACGTTTAGCCGTACGGATGGCCCTACGGGCCACCGCACTCGCTTTCCGAAAGAAAAGAAAAGAATCGGACGTCTGCCTACGGCGGTGCCTCTTCCAGGCTGCACGCTTACAGCGGACAGCCCGAGCACAGTCCGCATTCCACCAGGGAACGCACTTCCGTGGACCCCGAGAGGAAGAGCGAGGAATAGAGCGGAGGGCAGCGTTGAAGACAGTGTCATGAAAAAGGAGGAGAGCGCGAGAGAGAGGCAGAAGGGAGAGGTCAGGGAGAGCAGCACTGAGGGTAAATAGGGTCCAGTCTGCCTTAGCAAACTGCCACCTAGGGAAAGAGAGGGAAGGGCGAAAAGAGAAAAAGGAAACAAGGATGGGGAAATGATCACTTCCATGGAGGTCATCAAGAACCTGCCACGTGAAATCTAAGTAAAGAGAAGAAGAGCAGAGAGAAAGATCAAGACAAGAAAGGGTGCGAGTCCGAGAGTCCAAATGAGTGGGCTCACCAGAATTCAGAAGAGACAGGGAAGAAGAGAGGAGAAACGGCTCAAGGAGGCGACCCCGGGTATTCGTCAGAACGTCACCCCAAAGAGAATGACGACAATTGAAGTCACCCAGCAGGAGCACAGGCTCCGGCAAGGAGTCCAGGAGGTGTTTCAAATCAGGAAGAGAGAGCGGGACACTCGGGGGGAGATAAATGGAACAAACTGTGTACCATTTCCCCACAAAGATACGAGCAGCAGAACAATGGAGAGGCGAAGGAAAAAGTAAAGGAACAAAGGGAACATCAGCCCGAATCAAAAGAGCAGAAGAATTAGAAGCCCCAGCAACGGCTGGGGGGGGGGGGAGAGAAAGGAATAGCCACGAAAACGACCAGGACGAGCACCAAGCATTGGCTCCTGGAGACAGACACAAAGGGGCGAAAACCGCGAAATCAGAAGTTGGAGTTCGAGGAAATTGGCGTAATAACCTCGAACGTTCCATTGAAGAATGGACAACGACGAGAAGAGAAAGGACAAAAACAGAGAACAAGGAAGAAACAAAGGCGAAAGAGCAACAGAGCACGTTAAAGAATATCAGGGTCGGGATCAGGGTCAGCAAAGTCAGGGTTAGGGGGCATGGGTAAACTGAGCAAAGACGGAGGGAAGGAAACGGGAGAACAGAGCAGAGGTGGGCGGGCAGGGTCTGGAGGAGGAGGAGGAAGAGGAGGAGACAACGGAGAGGAGCCGTCAAGGACAGCAGCAGGAGGAGGGGGAGTAGAAAGAGGGGAGCGCACCCCAGCAAGAGCAGCAACCGAAAGGGAAGCAGGGGCCAAAGAAACTTCCATAGCAGGAACAGGGGGCGCAAGCACTGAAACGGGAGGGGAAGGAGCAACAGAGCCAGAAGGAGGAGCTGAGGAAGAAAGCGAAGCCTTCTTACCCGCCGGGGAAGAGGAAGGAGAGGAGCCAGGCTTACGCTTCTGACTTAAAGAGACCGGTGTCCCAGCAACTACGTACCGGGCAACGGATTCCAGTGTCTCAACAGGAGAAGCCGAACGAGAGCACACACGACGACCGTTAGGAGAGCGATGGACATCCGCCCGCACCGACAGGTGGTGGGGAGAGCCAATAGATGGAGGAAGAGGACGGGAAGGAGGATCGGAGGGGGACGAGGAAGAAGACACAGAAGACACGACAGACCGGGTAGAAGGAAGGGGAACCCCAGACAGAGGACCAGGAGGAGGATCCTTCGGGAGAGAACCCAAAGGAATGGAGGAGGGGGCAGTGGGCGCATCAGGGTCCAAGGCCCGGAAACGGTTGTGAGTCTGAGGAAGGCGGGAAGGACGTGGAGAGGAAGAGCGCAACACGCGAGCATAAGAGATATTAGCATAAGGCGGGAGCCGGCGAACCTGGCGCCTCGCCTCAGGAAAAGATAAACGCTCCCGGTGCTTCAGGTTGAGGACGGCTGCCTCAAGCTTGTAATGGACACACGCACGGGAGAAGGTAGGATGGGCCTCACCGCAGTTGAGGCAACGAGCCTGGGGAGAAGTGCACTCCGACTTAGAGTGACCTTCGCCACCACACAAAGGACAGAGAGATACAGTCCCGGAGCAGCGGAGGGCACCATGCCCAAACCTCCAGCACTTGTTGCAGAGCCGAGGAGAAGGAATGTACTCCTGGACAGAGCACCTGGCACCAGCAAGAATGACAGAGGGTGGAAGGGTCCTACCATCAAAGGTAATCTTCACAACCCGGAGGGGTTGACGGCGACTACCACGAGGGGGACGAGTAAACGTGTCCACCTGGAGAATAGAATGGCCCTGGGCAGCGAGGATATGGCGAATATCGTCGTGGCAGTCGCGCAGGTCCCGAACACCGGTTGCAACATGGGGCGGGAGCAAAATAGTGCCAACACTGGCATTCAATTGAGCGTTCTTCGAGACCCGAACGGGGGTCTCGCCAAGGCAGGATAAGGCAGCCAAGCGGGAAGCAGCATCCTGAGAAGGAGCAGCAACGACACGCGTACCGAGACGAGTGGGGTTAAAAGTAATGGAGGCATCCACGGAATCAATGAGATGTCGATGAAGGGAGAAATCGTCAGGAGGTGCAGAATCAAGAGGGAGGAGATCAAAATATTTGGCCCACGAAGCGGGACCAAACAAGGCTTGATAGGTAGCAGAACTGGAAGGAATCGAGCGAGGGCGGCCGTGACGAGAACGGCGGTGAGAACCCCCAGAGAGAGAGGGGTTAAAAGGCGCAGTAGTCACAACTAGAGAAGGAGCCGCGCCAGGGGACGAGGTAGTCACCACTGGGGGCTTGGGGCTCGACCCAACCACAGAGGAGGGAGGGGGGCCAGGGGAAGGAGTCAGAGAGGCCAAAGGAGGAGCAAGGTCGGGGCCCAATGCAGCGGAGGCTACAGAGCCCGGTCTTCCAATACGGACCGACTCGGGGGCTTGGTCGCCCACCCCACGAGCCTGAAAAGGTAAGCCAGAAGCAGCCGAAACAGGGGTTATCATCTTGACGAAATTACGAATTCACTCACGAATGTGCCCCCACACCCACCATGGAGCCACAATTAGAGGCAGGACACCCAACAAGAAGCTATCGCCGATCTTGTCGGGGCCTCCTAGGGGTGCGTCGTGAGTATACGCCCCACAAACGCCACCTTAAGAAACCGACAGTCCGTCGAGATCGGGTTCAGTGACGAAGTGGGGATTGACAATAAAAGGTTCCCCTCGCTCTCGACGTCGGGTACTGCAGTTCTACGGGTGCATGAGTATGCCTCCTCAAGCACCCGGGCGTCAAAATAGAAGAAGTCCATGGAAGAACCAGAACGAGCAAAAGGTCGGCAGGAAACGGCCAGCAGATAGGAGAAGAGGGGGGAGAAAAACGAAACAGAAGGAAAAGGAAAAGGTGCCCAGCAGAATTGGAGAGGACGGCAGCAGGAGCACAAGGCTAGAAAAGGACAGAGGACTGTCCGAAGGAGCATCACACTCCAGCAGCCGCCCACGAAGCCCCCACACGGCGACAACGAGCTGAGCGGGGAGGGGGCCAAACCATGTTAAAGACTGTACCTCTCTCAACCAGTTTAAGTTAAAAACGAAGCTATACCTAATAAATTCCCTGTAACCTACCTTACCCTTCTATTGTCAACCAATGTCTGTTTTTCTTTAAAGAGCGCTGTTTGTCGACATAATTGTATTTGTGCTGCTTTTTCATCTATGTTTTCATTCTACTCATTATGCTCAATTAGTATTAAGCTTGTCATTTAAGTTTATCATGCCCGAAACGCTTTGCGTAATAGTGGCTTTAGGCATTGTATGTACAGTGGTACCTCGGAATGCGATTGTCCCTGTATGCGAGGTTTTCGGAAGGCGAGGTGTATTTACTCCAAAAATTTGTCTCAGAAGGCGAGGGTTACTTCGGGAGGCGAGTTTGGACGCGAGTTTGTTGATACGCGTAAAGCCGACCTAGCGCGTTCGTCGCCCCTCCGCCCCTCAGTTTATTATTGTCTCGCGCTCAGTGACTACCCCCACATCAATTCTTCTCGCGGATTTTCAGTGTTTTGTTGGATTTTTGGTGATTTGTCTATACAATTTGTTATTATATATCTCACCATGGGTCCCAAGAAAGCCAGTGGTAAGGATAAAGGCCAGAAAGCTCATGTGAGGATGACAATAGAGGAGAAACAAGAGATCATTCGGAAGCATGAGAACGGTACACGTGTTGTTGAACTTTGTAGGCAGTACAACAAAGCCACATCAACAATATGCACTATACTTAAGAAGAAAAATAAGATAATGGGTGCTAAAGTGGCAAAAGGAGTAAGAACATTAACGGCACAAAGACCACAAATACTTGAAGAAGTGGAAAAGTTGTTATTAATTTGGATACACGACAAGGAGTTGAGGGGTGATAGTGTTTCGGAGGCCATTATTTGTGAGAAAGCCAGGGTGTTGCACGAAGACCTTCTAAAGAATACCCCTGCAACGAGTGATGGAGATAAGAAAGAGTTTAAGGCAAGCAGGGGCTGGTTTGAAAAATTTAGAAAGAGAAGTGGTATCCATAGTGTTACAAGGCATGGGGTTATGTGATGTGATTATGGAAGGGGACTCCCCTTCCAAACAGTAACTCCTCTCCTCCTCCCCCCTCCTCACCATCTTCCATACGCCTACAGCACTCGACAGCAAGGTAAGTAATAACTGGAACACAGTTTTGTAGGTTTATTTAGATGAATTAGGTAAATTAGGTATAAAAATTTAGTTTGATGTGGGGTTTTTGGGGTAGTCAGGAACGGATTAATTCATTTCCCTTTATTTCTTATGGGGAAATTAACTTCGGAATGCGAGTTTTCGGAAGGCGAGGCGTCTCCAGGAACGGATTAAACTCTTATTCTGAGGTATGCCTGTACTAGCTCTACCTATAAGTCAACCAATCCTTGTAAAAATTTATTGTATGTATGTACCTTACCTAAATAAAATTGTATTGTATTGTACTGTATTGTATGTCTGGAAGCTGACTTTAACCGCCCCAAGCTGCGCGCGCAACGAGCCGAGGTTATATAAACCTGGACAGAGACTGTGCAGCCCCTCTTCCCAAGCTAGCAGCTGCTCTTACATAACGCCCACCCTCCTCCCGGGATCCTCTGCATCCTGTTTTAATTTTGAAAGGGACGGCCCACAGACGTGCTCAAGGGGCACTTGCTCTAGCATGCTAAGCATTTGCTGTATCTTTGGGGGTGCTCCGCTGTAACCCCCAAAGTGATAAGCCTGCAGATAGCTAAGAAATATTCGCATGAATTGTAACTAGTGTAATTAAATTAATGCAACTTTCATTTACTACCTATGGATGTAGTTATTAATTGTAATTGATTTCTACTTTATCATTAAGGATTATTCATTAGAATTATTCCTTAATACTTTATTGTTATGCACTAGTCAATAATTATTTATCATTCATCCTAATTAGCTATTTGATTCATTAAAAATAATTGCTTATCATTATACTATTTGTTATTATTATTTATTATATAATAATAATTTTATTATTTATTAATTTATTATTTATTAATTTATTATTTATTAATTTATTATATATTAATTTATTATTTACAATTATAAAATAAACAAGTCCCCAACCTGAGCACGTTTTCTTCCAACCTCAGAAAAGAACCGTTACAGTCACATTTTACATTTATCGAATGCCTTTGCAAAGTCTGTGTATACAACATCTGCATTCTGTTTTTCTTCTAATGCCTCAGTGATTTTGTCATAATGGTCAAGTAGCTGTGAGAGGCATGATCTTCCTGCTCTAAATCCATGTTGGCCTGGATTGTGGAGGTCATTGGTCTCCATGAATCTAGTGACCTGACTCCTGATCACTCTCTCAAATACTTTTATTATGTGGGACGTTATTGCAACTGGTGTATAATTCTTTGCCAATGCTTTGCTACCTCCCTTGTGTAGAGGGACTATGTCTGCTGCTTTCAGCGCATCTGGTATCTCCCCCATGTCCAAGCTCTTCCTCCACACTATACCGAGTGCCTGTGCTACTGGCACTTTGCATTTCTTTATAAATATTGAATTCCACGAATCTGGACCCGGGGCTGAGTACAGGGGCATATTGTTAATTTTTCTTTCAAAATCTGCTACGCTCGTGTTGATATCAGTTATATTTACAGGTGTTTGGATATCACTCAAAGAAATTGTCCGAATCTTCCACTTTGATGCTGTGTATCATAGTGCTAAACATGTCCTCATATTGTTTTTTTTAGGATTTCACTAATTTCTTTGTCATCCTCAGTGTATGAATCTTCACTAATACGAATAGGTCCAATACTGGCAATGGTTTTTGCTTTTGATTTAGCATATATGAAGAAATATTTTGGGTTTTTCTTTAGTTCTTGAATTGCTTTCTGTTCTAGTTGCCTTTCTTCAGTCTGATAGAAATGCTTCAGTCTCTGTTCGATTTCTTCAATCTCCGTTTAAATTATTTCTTCTTTGTATAGAGAGTCGTGTCTGCTTAAGCATTTCCGTTAATTTCTTCTTTTTGTAATGTCGTCTGCGTTCTCTTTCTACATTTGAGCTCTTTCTGGCTTTCCTCAAAGGAACATGTTTCAGACAGACTTTATATGCTTCAGAAGCCAGTTTTTCTATTCCTTGTGTAGGATTTTTATTTCTAAGAACATTTTTCCCATTGAATGTTTGCAAGTTCCCTGTTTATTTTCTCCCAGTCTATCCTTTTATTATTAAAATTGAATTTATAGCATAACCCTTCTCGCTTGTTGTTTCTCTTGGGCCTACTACCGTTATTAATGCTAGTTTGCACTTCAATGAGCTTGTGGTCCGAGTACGTATGTCTCTGATTAGCTCATCATTGTTCGTGAATATCAGGTCCAGCGTGTTTTCGTTCCTAGTTGGTTCTGTAATCTGCCGACCGAGCAGCCGTCTTTATTTATTATAAGCCGACTTTATCCCAAGGTCTTTATTGTCAAAGGCAGGAATTAGAGGAACAAAATCGTCACCACTCCATACAAGTACACCTGGTGTCCTGTAAGACTAAACAGCAGCACCATGGCAAGGAATCGTTGCACACCGTGGACCAGGAGCTGTTTGCCCGTCTACGCAAAGTACTGGCGCTAACTGAAGGTGAGGTAAAATCACGTTAACATGAGGGTCTAGGTTCCTCATGTGGTGCCATTCGGCGGCGCTTCGCTAGGTGAGACGCTGCTGACGGGACAAAATTTTGCTTCAAATCAAATCAAATGTTTATTCATTTTGCTTGCTGACACCACTGGCACTAGCGACTGGCGTGGTAATACTATGCTCTGATTCCACTTCACTAAAATGGAATCAATACTGATTCCACTTCACTAAAAAATGGAATCAATACAGGAAGAGGCCAAACATACCAGCGATACAAAGATGCGAGAAACAACTACACAGCAGTGAGGAGAGAGGCAGAAAGAAATTTTGAAAAAGGGATTGCAGACAAATGTAAAACAGAACCAGGTCTATTCTATAAATTCATAAACAACAAATTGCAGGTAAAGGATGATATACAGAGGTTGAAAATGGGAAATAGATTCAAGGAAAATGAAAAGGAAATGTGTGAAACATTAAACGAAAAGTTCCAAAGTGTGTACAAAATGAAATCTTCGGGGAACCAGATACAATAAGAATTCCAGAGAACAACATAGAGCACATAGAGTCTAGAGACGAAGTAGAAAAAATGCTCAAGGAGCTAAATAAGAACAAGGCAGTTGGTCCAGATGGAGTTTCACCATGGGTTCTGAGAGAATGTGCACCTGAGCTCAGCATTCCTCTTCAACTGATTTTTCAGGCATCCCTGTTTACAGGAGTTGTAGCTGATGTGTGGAAAAAGGCTAACATAGTTCCAATCTACAAAAGTGGAAGCAGGGAAGACCCCCTTAATTATAGACCGGTATCATTGACAAGTGTAATAGTCAAAATATTGGAAAAAATAATTAAAACTAAATGGGTAGAACACCTGGAGAGAAATGATATAATATCAGACAGACAGTATGGTTTTCGATCTGGAAGATCCTGTGTATCGAATTTACTCAGTTTCTATGATCGAGCAACAGACACATTACAGGAAAGAGATGGTTGGGTTGACTGCATCTATCTGGACCTAAAAAAAGGCTTTCGACAGAGTTCCACATAAGAGGTTGTTCTGGAAACTGGAAAATATTGGAGGGGTGACAGGTACGCTTCTAACATGGATGAAAAATTTTCTGACTGATAGAAAAATGAGGGCAGTGATCAGAGGGAATGTATTGGACTGGAGAAATGTCACAAGTGGAGTACCACAGGGTTTAGTTCTTACACCAGTGTTGTTTATTGTCTACATAAATGATCTACCAGTTGGTATACAGAATTATATGAACATGTTTGCTGATGATGCTAAGATAATAGGAAGGATAAGAAACTTAGATGATTGTCATGCCCGTCAAGATGACCTGGACAAAATAAGTTTATGGAGCACCACTTAGCAAATGGAATTTAATGTTAATAAATACCATGTTATGGAATGTGGAATAGGAGAACACAGACCCCACACAACCTATATATTATGAGAGAAATCATTAAAGAATTCTGATAAAGGTTGCAACCCGTTCTCGCAAATTTAATAAGTCAATATTGACTTATTAACTACGTGCATAGGTGATATTCTAAACATAATAGATACCCTTAAAAAGATTCATAGAAAACACTGACCTTACCTAACCTTGTTAGTATCTTAAGATAAGCATCTTATTGCTTCGTAATTACAATTATTACTTAACCTATACCTATTATAGGTTAGGTTAGACCAAAGAGATCTAGGGGTGGTTCTAGATAGAAAACTATCACCTGAGGACCACATAAAGAATATTGTGCGAGGAGCCTATGCCACACTTTCTAACTTCAGAATTGCTTTTAAATACATGGATGTTGATATACTAAAGAAATTGTTCACGACTTTTGTTAGGCCAAAGCTAGAATATGCAGCTGTTGTGTGGTACCCATATCTTAAGAAGCACATCAACAAACTGGAAAAGGTGCAAAGACATGCTACTAAGTGGCTCCCAGAACTGAAGGGCAAGAGCTACGAAGAGAGGTTAGAGGCATTAAATATGCCAAAACTGGAAGACAGAAGAAAAAGAGGCGATATGATCACTACATACAAAATAGTAACAGGAATTGATAAAATCGATAGGGAAGATTTCCTGAGACCTGGAACTTTAAGAACAAGAGATCATAGATATAAACTAGCTAAACACAGATGCCGAAGAAATATAAGAAATTCACAAACAGAGTGGTAGACGGTTGGAACAAGTTAGGTGAGAAGGAGGTGGAGGCCAAGACCGTCAGTAGTTTCAAAGTGTTATATGACAAAGAGTGCTGGGAAGACGGGACACCACGAGCGTAACTCTCATCCTGTAACTACACTTAGGTAATTACTAAAACCAGAAAAAGAGTCACCTTCCTCTGACTCGTTGCCCAAAATATCCTCATTCTAAATAAGTAAAAGAACTGTGTGATCGTGCCCGAATTGGAGTAGACACTGGTGAGCGTGTAGGCCTCGCCATGGGAGCAAGCTGTATCTCAAATTCACTCTCTGTGCTATCATCATCAGTCATTTGTGTGTAGTCCTTAGCAATGTCAGAGTCATCAATATTACTTTCCTCACCATCAGAAAATAATTCACTAGTTATTTGATCTTGAGTAAGTATCGATTGCGTGGTGTGTGCCAGGAAGAAGTTTGGCTGTGTGCTCGCGATGGTGACTGCTGGGTAACCGAGGCCTGCCATGCATTGGTGGTAGAGCTGTATTTTTTTCAATATGGTGGTTGTTTACTATAGCCCCTGGGCAGTATGTGGGGGCACCCCCCTACCCCACTGGCCATTCAAATCTTGCGCAGTACTCATCACGTCATATGAAGGTTGCGCAGTTTAAGGGTTAAGCATGTATGACCAATACACAACCTTGCCAGAGCCGTTTCCCACCACCGGTGACAGGAGTAGGAGGAAGGCCATGCACGCAATTTGTAACCAGTAACAAAAGACCAACAACCTTGCCAACGAGCAAGGATGGAGGAATGAATAACTGGGTAAAAATCTGAATAAGGAATACCTTTACAGGAGATGGAACAAGTGCGGATAGCTTGCTTAGCGGCAGTGTCCACATGCTCATTTAAAGACACCAATATGGCTGGGAACCCAGCAAAACTCTTCGGTCTTAAATCTTCTGGAGATAAGAAACAACTAATGTTGAATCTCGACTACCACCAGACGGACTGGATTAACCCTTAAACTGCGCATGGTGTATATATACACCATGAGTAACATGTCCCACGGTGGACATGGCATATATATACACCATAAGGTACCAGGCACGATTTAAATGGTCTGCGGCTTCACAGGGTTCACATCAGCTTCCTCAGGGCTCTTGTAAACAGACGCCATGTTTAAAAAATCGTGGGTAATATTCTCCGGTGTGAGAGCCACAGTACTGTTGTGGTACAGTACAGCCACAGTACAAGGCTGGGACATGCAGCATGAGCTAACAGCAATGCTCTTCAGCTTGTGATCACAGCATTGCCTAAAAATGTCAGGCGATGATAATAATTGAACTGCTAATGTGAACACCATACTTTTGAGTATAGCGATGATTCACACATTTTATTATATAAATCTATCACACTACACACTATTGAATAATATTACTGGAAAAAAACTAAGAAAAAATCAATCAGAAACATTGAAATAATTAGGTTATATCTTTGTGGCAACTCCCACCTGTCAGCTCGGGTGACGCTGACTGCCTCTGATGACAGCTCTGTCAATGCCCAAGTTTTGCCAGACTTCCTCAGCCTACTGCGCCCAAAATATGTGATTTACAAATATTTTTTCCCGTGCTCAGGGAACACAAATTAACATTTTTAGAAGGCGAAAAAAAATTAAGAATTTTTTTTTCTTGTGCACAGGGGTGTAAATCTCCTCAGGACCCCTTGCAGCTTAAGGGTTAACCACTGTGATTCTTATAGTTTATTGTGAGATTCTCCCTGTGCGCATGAAATCAAGTTATTTATTTATTTATATACAAGAAGGTACATTGGGTTTGTGAGAATACATAGCATGGTGTTTACAATCTTGTAAAACCACTAGTACTCACAGCTTTTTGGGCAGGTCCATTATCAAACAGATAATTTTAAGTAAGTAAATTCTAGCAGAATTGATAAAATGATAACAGATACATTGCAAGAAAGAAATGAGATGAGAGAGATTAGTAATTATATTAAAGCACATTGGTATATTAAAGATCTGATTACATTGACAGCTTGATTGGTAATTTAAACAAGATTAATAGGCACCATACAGCAAATTGACAGCACATATAAGAAGACAGCAATGATGACAATGGTAAAGTTGTTCGGATTGGGTACATAAAGATTGGGAGATTGGGTAGCACTAGATATAGTGCAATTTTAAAGTGTTCCCAAAAAATTATTTTTTGTTTGTAAAATGATAAATTCCCTTCCCTGAACATGTCTATCTAAAAAAACAAATACCAAATTCCACTGACTTTGGCTGTGGGGATGTGGAGAAGGTGCGCTGTTATGTCATCAGGGGCTGGTGGCCCATGCGTGATGCTCCCAGACACGGTTGCGTGCGGGCCATTCAAGCACTGGGTGTTGCCACAAATATATTTTCAATTATTTGTTCTATGTATTTCCAATGCAGTTTTATTTTTTTTATCACAAATGATGCATATTTGTGTCCTTTACAATATGTATACAGTAGAAGGTTCATAATGCAGTAGATGTTCACAATACAGTATGTTCATAATGCAGTAATGTTCGTAATACAGTAGAATGCTAGAATTTACGTACTTAAAATTATCTGTTAGATTAAGGACCTGCCCGAAACGCTGTGCGTACTAGTGGCTTTACAAGATTGTAAATACTATGCTTGTATTCTCTCTAACCCAATGTACCTTCTTGTATACAGGTATAAAGGTACAGGTATAAATAAATAAATAAATAAATAAATAAATAATGTTCCATGGAACTGTGATACATATGTCAGTAATGTGTCCACAATAAATTCAAATTCAAAATTCAAATGTTTATTCAGGTAAAGTACATACATACAAGGGGTGATACAAATATTGATGAATTTATAGATAGAGCTAGTGCATATAATGCATAAAGCCACTATTACACAAAGAGTTTCGGGCAGGAAAACACTAAAGACTAAAACTTAATACTAATTGAGATTAAAGTATAAAATGTGTTGAGAAAATAAAAAAATAAAAAAGGGGGAACATGGCAGAAAAGCAGCAAAAATACAAATTGGTCGACAAACAGCATTGTTTAAAAATAACAAACATGGGTTGACATTATAGGGGTAAGGTAGGTTACAGGGAGTTAATTAGGTAGTGCTTAGTTTTTATCTTGAACTGGTTGAGAGAGGTACAGTCTTTAACATGATTGGGAAGGTCATTCCATATTCTGGGTACCTTGATTTGTAAGTAATTATCAATAGAAGGCACCAAACCGGGAAGGCTATGTAGCACCATTAAATGTGCGGGATAATCAGAGGGCGCTAAATGTCACCAAGGATGCCAATACGAGAACAGAAACACATAAGGCAAACGATATCAAAAGTATCTGAGTCGCCAAGAATTCTATTGAGGGACAAGCGACCACGGGGGACGGTCGGAAAACAAGACACACGCTCGTCCTGGAAGTCAGGACATTCAACAAGGATATGCACGACCGTAAGAGGGACAATGCAATATGGACAATAAGGAGTAGGGCGGCGCTCCATTAAGTGACCGTGAGTTAAACGGGTATGGCCAATACGTAACCTAGCCAGAGCCATTTCCTACCGCTGGTTACGGTGGCAGGAGGAAGGCCACTGGGACACACGACTCTTGAGAGTACGCAGTTTGTTACCAATAACAGAAGACCAACAACTCTGCCAGCAAGCAAGGATGGAGGCATGAAGAACTGGGTAAAAGTCGGAATAAGGAATACTGTACTTTTACGGGAGATGGGACAAGCGCGGATAGCTTCCTTAGCGGCAGCATCCGCATGCTCATTTAAAGAAACACCAACACGGCTGGGAACCCAGCAAAATGCAACTGACTTAAATTTACAGGAGATAAGAAACAGCCAATGTTGAGTCTCGACAACCACCGGGTGGACCGGATTAAAGGACCCTAACGCCATGAGGGCACTATGAGAGTCAACTACCACAACAAAGGAGGATTGACACCGGGAAAGCAGGAGATGAAGAGCATAGAGAATAGCATAAATTTCTGCTGTGAAGATGCTAGCCTCCAGAGGAAGGCGACACATATTAGCGTGGTCAGGAAAAACAGCAGAGTATCCCACACCATCAGTAGACTTAGGCTCATCGGTGAAGATGGGAATGGAGTGGGAGTGAGAAGAAAAGTGCTCAGGGAAGAGGAGTTTCAGAACTGTAGGAGGGGTAAAAGCTTTAGTGATGCGGGTCAGAGAAGTACAAAATGTGGGAAGGGGGACCCTCCACGGGGGCAAGGATGGAACAATACGAGGAGAAACATTGGTAATATGAGCTGAAAGAGAATCCTGTAAGTGAGACAAACAGACAGAAAGAGGAAGGAGGTGAAGAGGAACGGGAACGACAGGAGGGGTAAAAGTCAAAGCACGATAGAGGTGAGAGTGAGGATGCTGTAAGGATTGCGCAAGATAGCGAAGACTGTAGCGATCACGGCAATCCTGGAGAGACAAAGCCAGTGTCAGCGTACAAACTGAGGGTAGAAGTTGAACGAAAAGCACCAGAGCTGAGGCGCAACCCAGTATGGTGCAAAGGATCAAGACGGCGAAGAGTAGAAGGAGAAGCAGAAGAGTATGCAGGGCAACCATAATCGAGTTTAGACAGGACGAGACAGGAATGCAAATAGAGGAGCGGCGCCTATCTGCTCCCCAAGAAGTATGGGATAAAACCTTAAGTAGGTTAAGGGCCTTAGAGCATTCAACACGGAGGTAAGAGACATGGGGCGACCAAGACAAATGAGTGTCAAAGAATAACCCCAAAAGCCTTGCGGAATCTTTGTACTCAAGGGCATGACCAAAAAGTGACAAAGAGGGACGAAGAACGACCCGCTTCCGAGTAAAAGTCATGGCACAAGTCTTAGTAGTAAAGAACTTGAAGCCATGATTGGTGGCCCAAGATGACACGGCATCAATCGCAAGTTGAAGCCGCCGTTGAAGGAGAGGCGAATCATCACCTTGACAGCAAAGAGTAGGATCGTCAACATAAAGAGCAGAGACGATGCCAGAAGGAAGGGAGGAAAGAAGACCATTGAGGGCAACCAGAAAAAGAGTAGTACTCAGAACACTACCTTGGGGCACACCTTCATACTGCCGAAAAGACGCAGAGAGAGTGGCACCAAGCCTGACTCAAAAGATATGACGAGAGAGAAAGCTTTCAAGGAAGAGAGGGAGATTACCACGAAGGCCAAAAGGACGAAGTTGGGACAAAATATGGTATCTCCAAGTTGTGTCATAAGCCTTTTCCAGGTCAAAAAGGACAGCAACAACGGAGGTCTTCGCAGCAAAAGCAGTACAAATATAGACCTCCAAGTTCACGAGGACATCAGTCGTGCTGCGGCACTTGCGAAAACCAAATTGAGAAGGAGAGAGGTGGTGATGGTGTTCCAAGAACCACATCAGACGGACATTTACCATACGCTCAAAGAGCTTGCAAACACAACTCGTGAGAGCAATAGGGTGGAAGTCCTTAGAGGACATACTGAGAGACCCTGGTTTCCGAATAGGGAGTAGAATGGCATCGAGCCAGTTCTCAGGGACGGACGACGACTCCCAGACCTGGTTATACAGACTCAGTAAATACTGAGACGTGCACAGAGGGAGGTAGCGAAGCATCTCATAATGAACATTATCCGTGTCCGCCGCCGTAGATCCGCAGAGGGCCAGGGCAGACTGAAGTTGAGAAAGAGAGAAAGGATCGTTATAGGGAAGGCTGAGATAAGTGCGGAAATCTAAAAGGATAAGATTCAAGAACAGGCTTACGAAGAAGGAAGGATTGAGGAAGATGAGAGCCAGAGCTAACAGAAGAAAAGTGGGAACCCAGTTCGGTCGCGACCTGCACTGGATCCGCCACAAGAGTACCACGGAGGTGGTGAACCGGCGAGACATCCGGAATGAACTTGCCTGTAATCTTGTGGATCTTCTTCCAGATCTGCGGCAAAGGAGTATCGGACATAATGGTGGAAACATAAGATTTCTAAATCTCACGTTTAGCTGTACGGATGTTCCTACGGGCCACCGCACTTGCCTTCCGAAACAGAATAAAAGAATCAGCCGTCTGCCGGCGGTGGTGTTTCTTCCAGGCTGCACGCTTACAGCGGACAGCCTGAGCACAGTCCGCATTCCACCAGGGAACACACTTCCGTGTGCCCCGGGAGGAAGAGCGAGGAATAGAGTGGAGGGCAGCGTTGAAAACTGTCATAAAAAAGAAGGAGGGCGCGAGGAAGAGGCAGAGAGGAGAGGTCAGAGCGAGTAGCACGGAGGGTGAATAGGCACCAGTCAGCCTTGGCAAACTGCCACCTAGGGAAGGAAAGGGGAGGGTGGAAAGAGAAAAAGGAAACGAGGATTGGGAAATGATCACTGTTGTGGAGGTCATCAAGAACCTGCCTTTTGAAATCTAAGTAGAGGGACGACGAGCAGAGAGAAAGATCAAGACAGGAAAGGGTGCGAGTTCGAGAGTCCACATGAGTGGGCTCACCAGAATTCAGAAGAGATAGAGAAGAAGCGAGGACGAACGGTTCGAGAAGACGGCCTCGGGTGATTGTCAGAATATCACCCCAGAGGGTATGTTGACAGTTGAAATCACCCAAAAGGAGCACCGGCTCTGGCAAGGAGTCCAGGAGGTGCTTAAGATCAGGAAGGGAAAGCGGGACATTTGGGGGGAGATAAATGGAACAGACTGTATACCATTTACCCACAAAAACAGGGGCAGCAGAACAATGGATAGGTGACGGAAGAAGTAGGGGGACGAAGGGAATATCAGATCGAATTAAGAAAGCAGTAGAGTTACGGGCCCCAGCAAGAGCTGGGAGAGGGGGGGGGGGGTGAGAAAGAAAGGAATAACCACGAAAGTGACCAGGACAAGCACCAAGCATGGGTTCCTAGAGACAAACACAAAGCGGTAAAAACTGTGTAATTAGAAGTTGAAGCTCATGGAAGTTGGCATAAAATCCACGAATATTCCACTGAAGAATAGACATTACCAAAGAGAAAGGACAGTAACAGAGAACAAGAAAGAAATAAAGGTATAGAAGAACACAGTTTATTAAAGAATCTCAGGATCAGGGGTCAGGATCAGGGGCCAGGATCAGGAGCAGGGATGGCAAAATCAGGGTTAGGGGGCATGGGTAAACTTAGTAAGGAAGGATAGAGGGAAGGGAGCAAGAGGACAGACCAGAGGTGGACTGACGGGGTCCGGAGGGGGAGGAGGCAACGGAGAGGGACAGGCAAGGACAGCTGGAGGAAGGGGGGGGGGGGGGCAGAAGGCAGGGAGTGTGCCTCAGCAAGGGCAGCAACCGAGAGGAAGTCGGGGCCGAAAGAAATCTCCATATCTGGGACAGGGGGTTCGACCACTGAAATGGGAGGGGATGTAGTGACAAGAGTCAGAGGGAGGGAGTGAGGAAGACAGTCAATCCTTCTTACCTGCTGGAGAGGAAGAAGGAGAGGAGCCAGGCTTATGTTTCTGACTCGAAGAGACAGGCGTGCCAGTAACAACGTACCGGGCGACAGACTCAATGGTCTCAGCAGGAGAAGAGGAGCGGGAGCGAATAACCCGAAGATTGCTGGGAGAATGATGGATATCAGCCTGGACAGACAGGCAGTGTGGAGGGTCAAGAGACTGGGGGGAGGGTCGGGAAGAAAGAGTGGGGGAGATGGGGAAGAAGACAAAGGAGATATGGTGGCCTGGGTAGGAAGGGGGGAAACCCCAGATGGAGAACCAAGGAGGAGACCATCTGGGACAGGAGGCAAAGGAATAGGGGAGGAAGTGGTGGGTGTGGTCGGGTTTAAGGCCTGGAAACGGTTGTGAGACTGAGGAAGGTGGGAAGGACGAGGAGAGGTAGAACGCAACACGCGAGCGTAGGATACGCCCGCATAAGGGGTGAGACGACAAACTTGGCGTCTCGCTTCAGGAAAAGACAGATGATCACGGTGCTTCAAGTTGAGGACGGCTTCCTCGAGTTTGTAGTGTATTCACGAGTGTGAGAAAGTAGGGTGGGCCTCACCGCAATTGAGGCAGCAAGCCTGGGGAGAAGTGCACTCGGACTTAGAGTGACTATCGTTTCCACATATGGGGCATAGATACACAGTACTGGTGCATTTGAGGACACCATGCCCGAACTTCCAACACTTATTGCAAAGTCTAGGAGAGGGAATGTACTCCTGAATGGAGCATCTGGCACCAGCAAGAATAATAGAGGGCGGAAGGGTCCTACTATCAAAGGTGATTTTTACAACTCGAAGCGGCTGACGGCGACGACCACGAGGGGGTCGAGTAAATGTGTCCACCTGGAGGACAGAATGGCCTTGGGCTTCGAGGATATGTTTAATATCCTTATGGCAATCTTTGAGGTCCCAAACACCAGTTGCAACATGGTGTGGGAGGAGAACAGTGCCAACACTGGCATTTAACCGAGCATTTTTGGAGACCCCAAACAGGGGTCTCTCCAATGCAGGACAAAGCGGCTAAGCGAGTAGCTGCATCCTGAGAAGGAGCAGCGACGACACCCGTACTGTAACTGGTGGAGTTAAAAGTAACAGAGGCATCTACTGAATCAACAAGGTGTTTATGGAGGGAGAAATCGTCAGGAGGAGTACAATCCAGATGGTGGAGATCAAAGTATTTAGCCATGTAGCGGGACCAAACAAGGCGTTGTAAGTAGTATTACGGGAAGAGATCGTGCGAGTGCGGCCTTGGCAGGAACGGCGGTGAGAACCCCCAGAGAGAGAGAGAGGGGGTAAAAGGCGCAGTAGTCACAATGAGAGACGTAGCTGTGCCAGGGGACGAGGTGGTCACCACTGGGGGCTGGGGACTCGACCCTACCACAGAGGAGGGAGGGGAGCTGAAGGAAGTATTTCAGGTCGTCGGGGCCCAATGCAGCAGGGGCTACAGGGCCTGGTCTTCCAACACAGTCCGACTCGGGGGCTTGGTTGCCCACCCCACGAGCTTGAGAAAGTACAAGGGAAACATTATCAGCCATGAAAACGAGGGAAAACTTTCATTCACGAATGTGCCCCCACACCCACCATGGAGCCACAATATGAGGCAGGACACCCAACAAGAAGCTATCGCCGATCTTGCCGGCCCCCCCCCCCAGGGCTGCGTCATGAGTATACGCCCCACAAACGCAACCTTAAGAACTGTGAGTCCGTCGAGAGCTGGTTCAGTGACGAGAGGAGGATTGACAATAAAAGAGTCCCCTCGCTCGAGACGTTGGGTACAACAGTTCTACGGGTGCAAGAGTATACCTCCTCAAACACCTGGGCGTCAAAACAAAAGAAGGTTGAAAGAATAATCAAAACAGGCAAAAGGTCGGCAGGAAATGACAATTTGATAGGAGAAGAGGGGGGAGAAAAATGAAACACGAGGAAAAGGGGGTCTCTCAAAATTGGTAAAGGCAGCAGCAGGAGCATAAGGCTGCAAAAGGACAGAGGACTGACCCATGGAGCATCACACTCCGGCAGCTGGCCACCAAGCCCCCTCACAGCGGCAACGGGCCAGACAGTGAGGGGGTTACCACGACAAGGCAACACGACGGAGGAGACATTTGTCAAAAGCTTTTGCAAATGTGTATATTACATCAGTATTTAGTCTTCCTTGGCATGTAAAGCCAAGTCACCGTGGTTTAGCAGCTGGGAGAGTAGGGATACTAGATAAAGTTCATGTAAAATCTTTAAAACAATAATAGATCTGTTATGGGGTCCCAAATTCATATTGTCCCTACAAGAAAATGTCATTGTCATCCTACATGAGGTTTCATGTGTCTTAATAGACTAAACATACATGAAAAATCTTTTAGAAATGGAACACTAACATTGTTCTTATGTTGTGTGAATCCTCCTCTTGTGCTTTTTTAGATATGAATCGTTTGAAAAGTCTTTTAGACACACTGAACAGTGATATGGTTTCTCTCCTGTATGAATTCTCATGTGCTTTACTAGATCTGATTTATATATGAAGTCTTTTAGACACACTGAACACTGATGGGGTTTCTCTCCTGTATGCATCCTAATGTGATGTAATAGATTTGATTTGTCTGAAAAGTCTTTTAGACACACTAAACAGTGATATGGTTTCTCTCCTGTATGCACCCTCATGTGCCTTACTATAGTTGATTTATGTGAAAAGTCTTTTAGACATACTGAACAGTGATATGGCTTTTCTCCTGAATGAACCCTCATGTGCTTTACTAGATCTGATTTATGTATGAAGTCTTTTGGACATACTGAACAGTGATATGGCTTTTCTCCTGAATGAACCTTCATGTGCTTTACTAGATATGATTTATTTGAAAAGTCTTTTAGACAAACTGAACAGTGATATGGCTTTTCTCCTGAATGAACCCTCATGTGCTTTAGTAGATCTGATTTATGTATGAAGTCTTTTAGACACACTGAACAGTGATATGGTTTCTCTCCTGTATGAATCCTCATGTGTTTTACTAGATTTGATTTGTCTGAAAAGTCTTTTAGACACACTGAACAGTGATATGGCTTTTCTCCCGTATGAACCCTCATGTGCTTTACTAGATGTGATTTATTTGAAAAGTCTTTTAGACACACTGAACAGTGATATGGTTTCTCTCCTGTATGAATCCTCATGTGCCTTACTAGGCTTGATTTGTCTGAAAAGTCTTTTAAACATACTGAACAGTGATATGGCTTTTCTCCTGAATGAACCTTCATGTGCTTTACTAGATGTGATTTATTTGAAAAGTCTTTTAGACACACTGAACAGTGATATGGTTTCTCTCCTGTATGAATCCTCATGTGCCTTACTAGGCTTGATTTGTCTGAAAAGTCTTTTAAACATACTGAACAGTGATATGGCTTTTCTCCTGAATGAACCTTCATGTGCTTTACTAGATGTGATTTATTTGAAAAGTCTTTTAGACACACTGAACAGTTATATGGTTTCTCTTCTAAATGAGCACTCATATTTGTCTTGATATTCTAAAAGTAGCTTTTGGATAATGAATTTTTAATACTGGTTTTGTGCTCTTCAAATCTTTGAATGCTTCCTTTGCACGATACCTTTTTAAGATTTTTTCTATAGTTTTTTGAACATTCCTTGCTGATAAAGTTTTTCTTTTTTCAAATTTTGTTTGATAGTATAAATCTGAAAACTTATTTGAACTCTTCCCCAATTTTTTTTTCTAATGAAATGTCCTACATTGTATTTGTAAATTCCAGTAGACACAGATTTTTCTTATATTTTGCTGAATATATTATTGTTTGCTTAATAAATATTTGAGAACAGTCTTAATAACATATATTTGTGATATGGAATTTTAATCTGCACAAGTTTTTTAATTTTACTAAAGCAAATGTTGTTAGAGATGGTAAACATTTGGATTGTGGGATATGTAATTAATACAAGTTACTACCTTGCAGCCAGCATAGAGCAGTCAGGTTATGAAGTCTTACCTCTGTTGTCAACAGATGGCACTGAAGGTCAAATTACTGAAAATTAACCAATCTCTTTGGTATTAATATAAAGCAAATAAATATCTTATTAAGATGTAAAAGTTACTGCAAAATCGACAATATATAAACCACTGGTCTTACTGGTTCCTGAACAGTATGAAAACATTGAATTCATATAATAAAATATGTATATATATAAAATATATCCAATGAGTTACATATAAATGCACTCTTCAACATGCAGCCAACAACATAAAAATTAGTGCCTGTGCATGACTTTGTAAACAAGTCAAAACAAATCCTGTGGCAAGATTTTTAATTTGAATTTTTCAAGATTGTATCATATGCCTTTGAATCACTTCTAAAGAAAAAATTGATATATTTTTAAAGCACTAAAGTATGTTGTATTATACAGCAATATAATACAACATATTGTCTGTCTGTCTTATTATACAAATAACTGCAGCACTGTGGGATGCCTGATTATAAATATAACCACAGCACTGTGTGATGTCTTCTTATAAATATCTCCACAGCACTGTGGGATATCTGATTATAAATATTTTCACAGTACTGTGGGATGTCTGATTAAATATTTCCACAGTACTGTGGGATGTCTTCTTATAAATATATCCACTGTGGGATGGCTAATTATAAATATACCTACAGCACTGAGGGATGGCTAATTATAATTATAACTATAGTACTGTGGTATGTCTTATTACATATATTATTTTACTTGGATAGCCCTATGAACTTCAACATTAAATTACTTGAATCCGTATACACTATACAGTATATACAATTTTTTGTAGATACATGTATGCATATACAATTTTTTATAAAATAAATAAAAAAGATAAAAGACAAAAAGTGTATGAATAAACGCTGGCTTCCTGTCCCAATGAATTATTATATTATGAATTATATATACACTGGTTGCCTGTACCCCAACACAATGAATTGACAATGATACACTAAATTTGTATTTAAATACACATTTCCTTTGTTACCGTTGTGACACAGTGCATGAGATGCTTTTAATACATGAACAATGCTTCAGATGCTTGTTACTGTAGGGACACAGTACATGAGATGCTGATAATACATGAACAGTGCTTCAGATGCATGTTACCATGGTGACACAGTGCACGAGATGCTGATAATACATGAACAGTGCATCAGATGAACGTGTTAATACTTGGTGATAAGGCAACGCACGACAATATTTGAAGGAGTCAAGTAAACATCCATCCACAGAATGCTGAGGCTGTGCATGTAATAATTAATATGTGGAAATGAACTCAAGCAAAGTTTTATCCTTATACTGTATATGTAGTTTTCTGACACGGAAATGAAAATTATGGCACTGCTAATGATATGATATATATATGAAGCATATGCGGCACTGTAATGTACTTCATGACACTGCTGACATGATCATGTATGCAGCATTTCTCACAATTCAGCTCTAATACCACTGGATGGTGGCACTATATGAGTAATTCTTCTTCTGACCTTGGCAGCTGCAAAAGAAAAGTTTGAGAGATCACCAGGTCTAAAAGTAAACAAATACAAAATACAGAATCCTTCACATTTTAATAAAAATTCCCAAAAAGGATGAATTTTTGTTAGGTACGGCAATATTGCAGTTTCTTTTATCATAATCTAATACATACTATATAGGCAAAATAAGGCAGCCAATAGACTATATACACCAATAATCATTAACTACATTGAAAATCAGTATTGTCTCATTCCAGGTATCAAGAAATTTAAAGTGATCGATTTTTTTTTGTGCAAGAGATATTAACCCCTGCATTTCACCACTGTTTATAGCAGACATTCTCCTGGTTCTCAAGGAAAAAAAAAATTGTTCTAATATTGTTAAATTGTGTTCCCTGATCATGGGAAAAAAATAGTGTGCAACTTACTTTGGCAATGATGTAGGCCAGAATCTTCCAATTCACAAGCATTCATGCAGCATTCGTCCTGTGGCAGTAGCCCAAGGTCCTGTTGTGGGGCAGAAGTAGCTGCAAAGATATTTTTAGATATTAACTCTTGGGCAGTGATGCTAATAATAGCTGATAACACTACAGTGTGCAAGAAAAAAAATAAAATTTTTGTTGTCTTCTTAGATTGTTAAAATGTATTCCCTGTTTACGTGAAAAGAATCATAGGTGGCGTATTTTGGTGAGTCCAAACAATAACAGTGGCCACTAGCCAGCTGATGTCACCTCCCTCCCTCCCTCCCTCCCTCCCTCCCACACCAACACCTCACTCGCCAACATTCCTCCTCCCACCTTACTGTTTGTGATTTGTCTTTGTGCTTACACTATATACACATGTTATATATTAGTATCTACATGTTTTGTTCATCATAACTGTACAACTAAGCTGGTATGATGTCTAAACAGCATAGTGGTCACCATACACTGCATGACAAGTCACAATACCAGCCAGCAGATATCACCACCACCCTCACCAAAATGGCTCCTCCCAACATAATCTTTTTGCTGTTATTACATTATATACACACACACGTTATATATAGAAATCAACATTTGTGGTCACCATAACGAACCACTAAGCTGGTATAATGAGTCCAGACAATAACAGTGGCCACCACACTAGTCTCAGCAGATGAAGACACCTCCCTTCCTCCTTCACCAAGATTCCTTCTCCCACCATACTATGGACATCACTAATTCTCACCATAATGCTGCTATTATCAGAATCCTGGACACTAAATCCTTTAACCCTCAAACCACTAGGGGTCCAAATGGATTTAACACCCACAGGCGCAACAAAAAAAAAAAAGATTCCAAAAAATTCTTTCGTCTTATAGAAGTGTTCATTTTTGTTCCCTGATCACGGAAAAAACAAAAAAATCGTAGGTGGCATATGTTACAACCCTTGAGACTTAGTACGGTTCTTTCCCCGCAGTGATTAATTATATTAAATCGGCCTTGCCAACAGGTGTCTAGGGGTAAAGGAAAAAAACACTGCATACCTTGGGGAAACAATATATCTACGCTAAGGATGACAAACATAACAATTAAATGGTACAGGTAATAGCCAGAAATATTCTTTAGCATGCAATAATATAAATACAAATCCTTATTGAGCAATGAGCAATATCACCAACACATGAATGACTTAATGGACTAAATGCACAATCATCTAACCAGAGAATTAACCGAGTATTAGCTAAAATAACCATAACCACGGACTTAAATAACATGTCTCCTCTCAACCAAAGCTGCCACGCCTCTGCCCAAATCCTGGCTTGCCAGGTAGGCGTCCTACCACACATCAACTAAACATCCACATAAACTATTGTGGAAATTCTACTAACAAAATGTAGTACTAATATTCAAATCATTATTAATCTTAAGAGTATTAAATACTGTTACATTGCTCAATATAATTTACTGGCAAACAATAATAAGTATTAACCGTTTAACTGCGCGGCCTATAAATACGACACCCCCCAGTGCGCAAGAAATAAATTCTCGGGAAAAAATTCTTTTTAGTTCTGAAAGTGTCAAAAAACCCACCCTGTATATGGGTATAGCAACGGAATTTCGAAATTGTACTTACTTTGGCTGCTATGGGGTCTGTAAGGTGGCACGTGATGTCATCATTCCCCATGCGCCCGTGCCGTAAGCTCCCGGGGCCGGTGGGGCGCCTGGGGCGTGCGAGTTGCCGCGAATATATTTTTGTTCATTTTTTGCGCACAGTTCCAAATACATTTTATTTGTTTTTATGCACTAATCCTGTGTATACTGAACACGTACACCATATTATGGCAGTAAAACATCCGTACTGTCCAAGGACACTGTGTTACGTGAATGACACTTGTGTACACATATGTTGCACATATTTACCATGTATCATGCTAATTTATGTATATTTACAACATATGTACACACTATACACTGTCACACACTATATACATTTACCATCAACACATTCAGAACATCTCGAGTGTGAGCAGCCACACCCACACAGGCCCAATAGGAGCTGCCTCGTATGGGCCAATATCAGCTGCCTTGTATGGGCCAATATCAGCTGCCTCGTATGGGCCAATATCAGCTGCCTCGTATGGGCCAATATCAGCTGCCTCGCATGGGCCAATAGCAGCTGCCTCGCATGGACCAATAGCAGCTGCCTCGTATGGGCCAATAGCAGCTGCCTTGTATGGGCCAATAGCAGCTACCTCACCTGGTAGCTGCGAATTGAGGTAGCCTCACTGTGTGAGGCTACCTCAATTCTCAATTCTCTCCCTTCCTCACCAAAATTCCTCCTTCCACAATACTACGCACAACGCTAATTATAACCACAATCCTGGTCACTAATTTCTGTAAATGAATAATTGACCACAAGTTTATTTTGAAAAGGAACCTAAGAAGTCGTTTGAAGATTCCTAGATGGACGAAATAATGTTGTGGTGCTGTGGCTAGCGCTGTGATCGTGAACAGCATTGAATCACTGATATTTGAACATTGTACCCAGTCATTATCCCACTCAGGCTCTTCTATAATACTATCATGGCTAAATAATACAGGTTATATATATTATATATGTATATATATATATATATATATATATATATATATATGTATATATATATATATATATATATATATATATATATATATATATATTGACATTATTAGGTGATGCTGTAGTCACACGCTGAACAGCAGAGCTGTGCACTCATGCTGCGAGCGCCAGCCTTGATTGCTCACTCACTACTGAGGCTCTGACACCCGGCAATGTGGATCATGATTTTTTTTTAAGATAGCGTCTGTTTACAAGAGCCCTGAGGAAGCTGATGTGAACCCCATGTATCAGCGGGAGTTTTGAATGGAACGTGAAAAATAAAAACACCCGGAGGCGCGTTGCGCAGCCGAAGCCTGGGCCTGCAGGCGCGTTGCGCAGTTAAAGGGTTAATCAAGATTAAACTATAAACACTCGCTTGACATCGAGTTCCCACACTGGCCACATCCAAATATGGTCATCCCCCCACACGGAGAAACCAACATGAAAATACTTGCACAAAAGTCTCATACAATATAATGCAACTCAGGCACACTACAGCATGCTACAATATATAACATACAATAATCTAATATCATCCAACTGGATACTATACTAATTATAGAACAAGACAATAAAGTAATATAAGCATCAAGAGTAATGTTAGAATCCTAGTAAGATTCGTAACAGCATATTTTAGCCGCAATAGGGTAGGGAAGTGTGGCAAAAAAGTGGGCGTTGACAGAGTCTTCGGCAGACGAGGTCTACTCTGCTCGAGCTGTCAGGCGGCAGTTGCCACAAATATATTATTACCTAAATATTTCAATGTCTCTGATTTTTTCTTAGTTTTTTTGCAGTAATATTATTCCATGCAGTGAATTGTGGTATATTTATATAATAAAATGTGTGAACCATCGCTGTACTCAAAATTATGGTGTGCATATTAATGATTCAATTATTATGTTCATAAAACAATAAACAAATAGTTTTGCTGTTGTTACTCTATATACACAGGTTATATATAAGTATCTGCATGTTTTGTTCACCATAACAAACTACTAAGTTGGTCTTGTGAGTCAAAAAGCAACGAGGAGTGACCGCCTCTCACCAGCCAGCCACTCCCTCCCTCAACAACACCTCACTCACCCTCATTCTCCTACCACAATACTGTTTTTGCATTTATTCACTATACACAGATGTTATATATACGTATTTACATGTTTTGTTCACCATAACTGTACATCTAAGCTTGTATGGTGAGTAAAGGCACAAAGACGTAGCCATTCACACAGTCAACTGATGATAGCCGCCCTCAAGGTTAGACGCACTAATATTTCTCCTCCAACAATATTGTTTGTGGTGTTACTATGCTATATACACACATTATATATATATATCTACCTGTTTTATTCACCATACCTGTACAAATAAGCTGGTATGGTGCCCAAAGACCACAGTGGCCACCAGTAAACATCATGACAAGTCGTGCAGACGACGCACCTCCCTCACCAAAATGGGGGCTCCCAACCTACTCCTCTTGCTGTTATCTCACACTATACACACGTTATATATAAATATCTACATTTGTGTTCAGCATAGCGAACCACTAAGCTGGTATGGTGAGAGCAGTCAATAAAAGGTGGCCACACACAGTCAAAAGATGACGCCACAACCCTCATTCCCACAGCCTTACTCCTCCCTCCATGGAGCACAGCGCTAAATATCACCACAATCCTGCTATTATCAGAATCCTGGTCAGTTTTATCACAGTCAGGGGTCTTCTATAATACTATCATTGCTAAATATTAGCAGTATCATGTACTGTCTCCACTCGATCATCCGGACTATATGGGAAGGACCCCCAGCCGGATTATCACATTTTTCGGATAATGGTACTTTTTCACCTACGAGTCCAAAAGTGACCATTTCCAACTATTTTTATACTACAAACAACATAATTTGAATTGCCTTGCCACATACAATTATTAAATACTAAACACTAAAATTAACACTTAAAATTACTGTACAGTTCATTAAGCTAAGTTAGTTTTGACTGCCAGCTGCTGAAGCCTCACTGGCTAAAGGCATTTGGGTTGCCTGTGAGGCCTCACTTGTTGAAGGCGCTTGCATGCCCTCACTTGTTGAAGGCACTTGGCTTGCCTGTGACGCCTCACTTGTTAAAGGCGCTTGCTTGCGCCTCACTTGTTGAAGGCGCTTGGCTTGCCTGTGGTGCCTCACTTGTTGAAAGCGCTTGGCTTGCCTGTAATGCCTCACTTGTTGAAGGCGCTTGGCTTGCCTGTAGCGCCTCACTTGTTGAAGGCGCTTGGCTGCCTGTTACGCCTCACTGGTTGAACAACACGTAACTTGTCTTTAATTGCTAGGACAATCTTCTTCCTCTTAACACCTCCAGAAAGATTGATGCTGCTACCAGACATAGTCTTGGCCAAAAATGTTCAAAGTTACTATGAAAATAAAAAAGTTATTAAAAAAAATATTTCACTAATGGTGCAGCACTGTGTATAACACGAGGGACGGACGCACATGGGTTGACCAGTGTTGGACGGGTCCACTTGGGGTGGGGCAGCTATAGCACGTTACGTAGGCCGCCAGGAGGAAAAAAATTCACAATATTTTTTAAGGAAACTTCAGCCTGTGCACAATGCTTTAAGGAAACTTATTTATTTGTTATTACATAATTACTAGCACTTATTTCGTTTGTTTTTGGCTATGATTAATTGTTCTAATATTAATGGTATTTCCTGTACCCAGGTGGTCCCTCCCAACACCACCCACCCACCCCACCCCCTCCTCCACAGTGCGTCTAGAGCCACAGATGGGATTAATACGGTATGGCCGTATTTTCATCCAGCCAAACCAGCTTTTATCCGGTTCCTGTGGCCATTTTGGCCGGATATTGTGATAACTTTATCCGATCACGATTTTGGCCGTATAAGGGCGTTTTCCGGATGTTTGAATCCCGAATAATCGCAGGGTTACAGTATATTATGGGATTTGTAGGCGATGCTGTGGTCAAAAGCTGAACAGCGGTGCTGTGAACTCATGCTGCGTGCGCCAGCCTTGGTGGCTTGCTCAATACTGGCGCTCTAACACCCAAGAATATTGGCCTTGATTTTTTTTCTAGGTGGCATCTGGCAACTATTGGTCGTGGCTGTACTATAGCTGCCCCTATCCCAGACGGGGCATTTAAATTATAGCGCTAGACACGAAAGCATATATAAATGATGTGCGCGGTTTCGGTTTTGTCTGATATTATATATATATATATATATATATATATATATATATATATATATATATATATATATATATATATATATATATACAGTGGTACCTCGGAATGCGAGTAATTACCTAAGTGTAATTACCTAAGTGTAGTTACAGGATGAGAGCTACGCTCGTGGTGTCCCGTCTTCCCAGCACTCTTTGTCATATAACGCTTTGAAACTACTGACGGTCTTGGCCTCCACCACCTTCTCACTTAACTTGTTCCAACCGTCTACCACTCTATTTGCGAAGGTGAATTTTCTTATATTTCTTCGGCATCTGTGTTTAGCTAGTTTAAATCTATGACCTCTTGTTCTTGAAATTCCAGGTCTCAGGAAGTCTTCCCTGTCGATTTTATCAATTCCTGTTACTATTTTGTATGTAGTGATCATATCACCTCTTTTTCTTCTGTCTTCTAGTTTTCGCATATTTAATGCTTCTAACCTCTCCTCGTAGCTCTTGCCCTTCAGTTCTGGGAGCCACTTAGTAGCATGTCTTTGCACCTTTTCCAGTTTGTTGATGTGCTTCTTAAGATATGGGCACCACACAACAGCTGCATATTCTAGCTTTGGCCTAACAAAAGTCATGAACAATTTCTTTAGTATATCGCCATCCATGTATTTAAATGCAATTCTGAAGTTAGAAAGCATAGCATAGGCTCCTTGCACAATATTCTTTATGTGGTCCTCAGGTGATAGTTTTCTATCTAGAACCACTCCTAGATCTCTTTCTTTATCAGAATTCTTTAAAGATTTCTCACATAATATATAGGTTGTGTGGGGTCTATGTTCTCCTATTCCACATTCCATAACATGACATTTATTAACATTAAATTCCATTTGCCAAGTGGTGCTCCATATACTTATTTTGTCCAGGTCTTCTTGAAGGGCATGACAGTCATCTAAATTTCTTATCCTTCCTATTATCTTAGCATCATCAGCAAACATGTTCATATAATTCTGTATACCAACTGGTAGATCATTTATGTACACAATAAACATCACTGGTGCAAGAACTGAACCCTGTGGTACTCCACTTGTGACATTTCTCCATTCCGATACATTGCCTCTGATTACTGCCCTCATTTTTCTATCAGTCAGAAAATTTTTCATCCATGATAGAAGCTTACCTGTCACCCCTCCAATATTTTCCAGTTTCCAGAACAACCTCTTATGTGGAACTCTGTCGAAAGCCTTTTTTAGGTCCAGATAGATGCAGTCAACCCAACCATCTCTTTCCTGTAATATCTCTGTGGCTCGATCATGTCCCTGTATGCGAGTTTTTCGGAAGACGAGCAGGATTTACTCCAAAAATATGTCTCGGAAGGCGAGGGTTACCTCGGGACGCGAGTTTGTTGATACGTGTACAGGCCGACTGGCGCGTGGTGGCATGGCGATCGCGCCTCAGTTTACCAGTGTCTCGTGTCCAGTGACTATCCCACCTGAATTCTTCACAAGGATTTACAGTTTTTTATCGTTTTTTTGGCCATTTGAGCATAAAAGTTGTCATTATATATCTTGCCATGGGTCTCAAGAAAGCCATTGGTAAGGTTCAACCAAAGAAAATAGCTGTGAGTAGAGGCAGTAGAGGATGTCCCTTCTTGATTAAGAAAATGTGTGAAGTATGGGAAGAACTGCAAAGTTTTGTTGAAAAAACTCACCCAGATAAAGCTGTAGCAGGCCGTTGCATTGACCTTTTAAATGATAATGTGATGTCTTACTACAGACAAGTGTTAAAATGTAGGGAAAAACAAGTGTCATTAGACAAATTCTTAGTAAAACAAGCAAGTCCTAGTGGTATGCAGGCAAAATGTGCCAGAGTGTGCATACCAGTGAAGTCCTCACTGCCTGATGTGATAATGGAAGGGGACTCCCCTTCCAAACAGTAACTCCTCTCCTTTTCCCCCCCCCCTCCTCACCATCTTCCATACGCCTACAGCATTCAACAGCAAGGTAAGTAATAACTTGAACATAGTTTTGTAGGTTTATTTAGATGAATTAGGTATAAAAATTTAGTTTGATGTGGGGTTTTTGGGGTAGTCAGGAACGGATTAATTCATTTCCCTTTATTTCTTTTGGGGAAATTAGCTTCGGAATGCGAGTTTTCGGAATACGAGGCGTCTCCAGGAACGGATTAAACTCGTAAACGCAGGTATGCCTGTATATGGGAATAATGGTGTCACATCAACATCAGTACCATCAAAAGTTGGTATTTGTGGAACAAATCTGGCACAATCCTCCAACACAAGTACACCCGGGGGTTTGGTTTTGGTGCCAACACCACCACGAGCACCAAAAACACGGTTCCATAGTCTTGTGCTAGAGCTGCATGTAGGTATGGAAGGATATGAGGCTGTTCTGCGTATCATAGGCCTACCATGAACACCTGATGTAGAGGGGAACACTGTCGTCATTGTCCTCTGACTGTGTTGCCACAGTGTGTTGCTGGGGCACCAAAACCCCGCCTAGTAACACCCTCGCTGCTCGTACTCGGGTCGTCAACACTACTTGTATTGGAGCCAATGTCACTGAAGCCTGAGAATGATTCATTGCAAGTACTATCGCTTGATAAACTTGCATCAGAGGACACATGTGGTGGTGGGGGACTAACGGTGTTAACCCAGGGTGGTGAGGCAGGCCGGGAGAGGCGCGTGTACTGTACACACTCGCGACATCATCCACCTCAGTCTCTCCCTCACTCATATCAGACCTCTGTGTAAGGTCTTTCCCTGGATCATAAAGTAAGTCATCATCCATAGCACCATCATCGTACAAAATGCCGTGTATTTCCTCCTCGGAGAGTCGTTTTCCATGAGCGCGGCTGACCGTGGAGCGGGAGGTCGTAGACGATGCATTAGACATGGTTACTTCTTTGAAACTGCAGCTCCCCATGGCCCAGGGGCATGCTAGGATTTTTTTTTCGAAATGGTGGACGATCACTGGGGCCCCCAGGCATCCATTTTGCACTTGCATCAGTGCGAGCCAGTTTTGAATGGTATGCTAAAAATATAAGATCCGGGTGGCGCGTTGCACACCCCCGTCAAGTGCTTGCAGGCGTGTTGCACAATTCAGTGGTTAACCCTTAGACCACGCAATACATAGATGATTTGAGTAACATTACCGATACTGTGCAATACATTAAAAGCTGTTTTAGTGTCTAGCGTTTTAATTTAAATGCCCCATGTGGGATAGGGGCAGCTATAGTGCAGCCACGACCGATAGTTGACAGATGCCACCTAAAAAAAAAAAAAAAATCGTGGCCTATATTCCTGGGTGTGAGAGCCTCAGTACTGAGTGAGCCTCGAAGGCTGCCACACTCAGTATGAGCTCACAGCACCGCTGTTCAGCTTGTGACCATAGTATCGCCTAAAAATGTCAAAATATATACAGTGGCACCTCGATTAACGAGTTTAATCCATTCTGGCATCGAGCTCGTTATGGGGAAAACTTGTCTTAACCCTTAAAGTGCGCATCACGTCATATGATGTGCTGGACGTTGTTCCAGTCAACTGCGCATCACGTCATATGATGTGTTGGAGTACTACGCAAGATTTAAACGGCCCGCGGATACACGGGGTTCACCACACCTTCATCAGGGCTCTTGTAAACAGACGCCATTTTTAAAAAAAAATCGTGGGCCAAACTCCTGGGTGTTATTGGCCTCAGTATTGAGTGAGCAACCAAGCCTGACGCACGCAGCATGAGCTAACAGAACTGCTGTTCAGCTTGTGACCACAGCATCGCCTAAAAATGCCAAATTATACTTGTTCATGCTATTATGTAGCGATGATATTATTACAGAAGACCCCTGACTGTGATAAAACTGACCAGGGTTCTGATAATAGCAGGATTGTGGTGATATTTAGCGCTGTGCGCCATGGAGGGAGGAGTAATGCTGTGGGAGGGAGGGTGGTGGCGATGTCTTTTGACTGTGTGTGGCCACCTTTTATTGACTGCACTCAGCATACCAGCTTAGTGGTTCGCTATGGTGAACACAAATGTAGATACTTATATATAACGTGTGTATAGAGGGTATAAACAGCAAGAGAAGGTTGGGAGCCGCCATTTTGGTGAGGGCAGTATACAACACCGTGTAGACGATGGTGTTGTTTACTGGTTACCACGATGGTCTTTGGGCGCCATACCAGTTTATTTGTACAAGTATGGTGAATAAAACAGGTAGATATTTATATATAATGTGTGTATACAGCGTAATAACACCACACAGTATTGTTGGAGGAGAAATATTAGTGCGTCTGGCCTTGAGGGCGGCCGCCGATCAGCTGACTGTGTGAGTAGCTACATCTTTGCGCCTTTACTCATCATACAAGCTTAGATGTACAGTTATGGTGAACAAAACATGTAGATACTTATATATAACGTCTGTATATAGTGAATTATAGCAAAAACATTATTGTGGGAGGAGAATGTGGGCGAGTCAGATGACTGGAGGGAGGGCGGGAGTGGCTGGCTGGTAAACGGCGGTCACTACTCGTTACTTTTTGACTCATAATAGCTACTTAGTGGTTCGTTATAGTGAACAAAACATGCAGATACTTATATATAACCTGTGCTTATAATGTAATAACCGACAAAGTATTTGTTCACTGATTGATGAACATAATTGAATCAACAATATGCACACCATATTTTTGAGTACAGCAATGATTCACTCATTTTATTATCTAAATATATCAAACTACACACTATTGAATAATATTACAGCAAAAAAAGTATGAAAAATCAATCAGAGACATTGAAATAATTCGGTAATTATCTCTTTGTGGCAACTCTGGCCTGACAGCTTGCGAGCAACAGACCGCCTGGGACGCATGCTGAGTCAGCGCCTATAATTTGCCAGACTTCCCCGCCCTATAGCAGGCAATATATGCCACTTACGATTTTTTTATTATTTTTCCCGTGATCAGTGAACACAAATTAACAGGTTAGGAAGAAAAAATAATTTTTTTTTTTTCAAAATGACATGCGCCTGTGGGGATGACAGGATATTAAACCCCGAGCATGTTAAGGGTTAAGAAACAAATCTCCTCATTTAAAATAAAGGAAATAAATTTAATCTGTTCCACTCCCAAAAACATCCATACTTGTATGACATTTTATAATGTAAATATAATACTGCACATGTAATTATAAATGTTTTGTTGTACTATTTTCATGTTTACTTTACCTTATGAAGAGTCGTTGCTGGCTTGAGGGAGACAATGGGGAGGTGGGAAGGAAAAGAGGGGTTATGGTGTGGAAGGAGAATCCACCTCTGAGTCAGGCAGGCTCTCTCTTCTTGGAAATTTCACCCCACTGGGACCGAGTTGTGGTTCACTATTACTGGCTCTTCTTTTTTCTACTTTTGCAAAGAACATATCTATTGACAATTGCTTTTGTCTTTGTTTTAGGATATTCCTAAAACTAGACAGCAAATTGTCATTAAACATGTTCATACATCGGGTTATCACTGCTTTATCAGGGCAGCTTTTCCAAGAATGCGGTCACCTTTTCAAACATTCCCAACACTTCCCTGATCTCACTGGAAGAGACAGCATCCTCCCTTACCTCCTCCTCCTCCCCTTACTAATGATGCAAATTGTTGATGAGGACCTGCCATACTCCCTGGTGAGATCAGTCACAACGACACCATGATCATGCTTTGCCATAATTTTCTTCTTCAAATCCACAGTAATTGTCTTTCTTCCTCCTGACAACACTATCTTTAGCAAGCAGCTTCTTTGGCGACATCGTGTGTTACAAATTGTAGTCACAAAACTACAAAAAAAAAAAAAAAAAAAAAAAAAAAACACAAATAAATGCAGAGGGATGCTTGTCGTGTGCGATACAATAACAACACTGGCGTCTGAGAATTTGCGAGAACCCGTGAGACGCTTGGAAGCACCATGTGGTTTTGCCCGTTAATAGAGGTGAAGCTCGTCAATAGAGACAAATTTGCTACGAGTGGCTCGCTCGTTACTCGAAATGCTCATAGAGAGAGCCGCTCGTTAATCGAGGTGCCACTGTATGTACATGCTATTATTAAACAATGATAGTATTACAGAAGACCCCAGACTGTGATAAAACTGACCAGGATTCTGATAAAAGCAGGATTGTGGTGATATTTAGCGCTGTGCTCCATGGTGGGAGGAGTAATGCTGAGGGAGGGAGGGTGGTGGCATTGTCTTCTGACTGTATGTGGCCACCTTTTATTGACTGGATTTACCATACCATGTTAGTGATTCGCTATGGTGAACACAAATGTAGATACTTATATATAACGTGTGTGTATAGAGTGAAATAACAGCAACAGGAGTATGTTGGGAGCCGCCATTTTGGTGAGAGAGGTGCGTTGTCTGCACGACTTGTCATGTTGTTTACTGGTGGCCACTATGGTCTTTGGGCACCATACCAGCTTATTTGTACAGGTAAGGTGAATAAAACATGTAGATACTTATATATAATGTGTGTATAAAGTGTAATAACACCACAAACAGTATTGTTGGAGGAGAAATATTAGTGTGTCTGGGCTTGAACCAGTGACGGCAGCAGCCACCAGCTGACTGTGTGTGTAGCTACGTCTCTTATTGCTTGAACTCACCATACAAGCTTAGATGTACAGTTATGGTGAACAAAACATGTAGATACTTATATTTAACGTCTGTGTATAGTAAATAAAAGCAAAAGTAGTATGGTTGGAGGAGTATGTTGGCGAGTGAGGAGGTGAGTGAGGGAGTGGTGGCGAGTGGCTGATTGGCTGGTGAGTGAAGGCCACTCTTCATTGCTTTTTGACTCACAATACCAACTTAGTGGTTCGTTATGGTGAACAAAACATCCAGATACGTATATATATATATATATATATATATATATATATATATATATATATATATATATATATATATATATATATATATATATATATATATATATATGTGTGTGTATATAGTGTAATAACAGCAAAACTATTTGTTTATTGTTTTATGAACATAATAATTGAATCACTAATACTGTAGACATGCGATTATCCGGAATCCTTTCATCCGAAAAATGGCCTTATCCAGCTAAAATCGTGGCCGGATAAAAATCTGAGCCGGGTTAACTTGCTGCCGATGTTACACTCTCCACACAGTCAGCCGGACAAGTGGTGAATTGTTCGGAAACGAAAGCCAGGCAGTGGGCTGTACCATATTAAGCCCGTATGGCTGTGGCTCGAGGCACATGGTGTAGGAGGGAGGTGGGGTGGGTGGGTGGTGTCGAGAGAGAGGGGAGCGTTGGGAGGGACCGCAGGGGGGATAAGGGGGATGTGGAGGGGCCTATACACTACAGTACAGGAATTACCATTAATTTTAGAGCATTTCATTATAGCCAAAAATAAAAGAAACACTAGTAATTATGTAATAACAAATATATTGTACCAGTTTCCTAAAAACAATTTGCACAGACTGAAGTTTCCTTAAAAAATATTGAGAGTTTTTCCTCCTGGTGATCTACGTAACGTGATTCCCTGCCCCAAGTGGACCCGTCTAGGCCTGGTCAAGCCATGTGCTCCCGTCCCTTGTGTTATACCACAGTGCTGCGCCATTAGTGAAATATTTTTTTAAATAACTTTTATATTTTCATAGTAACTTTTAACACTTTTGGCCAAGACTATGTCTGGTAGTAGCATCAATCATTCTGGAGGTGTTAAGAGGAAGAAGGCTGTTTTACCAATTAAAGACAAATTACGTGTTTTACCACTTTGTGAATATGGACAGTCGACTTCCAGTGTTGCCAAGGAATTAACATAGGGACTAGTACTGTTTCTGATATAAGGAAACAAAAAGAGAAATATCTGAATTACATTTCAACCAATGAGAGTGAAGGTGCAAGCACTAGTAGAGGGTGTGGAAGAAAAACTTTGAAAACTTCGAAGCATGTACAGTTGGATGAGGCTGTGTATAAATGGTTTGCTCAGCACAGCACAGCTGGTGTGACAATTCGTGGCCCAGAAAATAAAATGTTGCAAGCAGATTTGCAGCAAGCCTTGGATTAAAGGATTTCCAAGCTAGTGAAGGGTAGATTGCAAGGTTCAAAAGGAGGCACAATACTGTGAAGAGGAAAATTGTCGGTGAAAAATTTAGTGCAGATACAAGCAGTGTAGAACCATTTAAAAATAAATTAAGAACATACATTTTGTCAAATACTTTATATTCTTATCAGATTTATAATGCTGATGAAACTGGGCTGTATTGGAGGAGTTTACCAGAAAAAACTCTAGCTATGAGGAGTGAAAGTTGTGTGCCAGGCCGTAAGGTTAACAAGGACAGGCTCTCAGCCACGATGTGTGCGAATGCCGACGGCACAGACAGAATCACGTGTGCAATTGTTGGGAAATCAAAGAAACCAAGAGCCTTGCAACATTGCTTGGACAGACTGCCTGTCAAATATTATAACTCAAACAATGCATGGTTTACACAGATCTTTCTTTCCTGGTTTCATGATGTGTTCTGCAGGGAAGTTCTTGACTATCAAGTTAAGAAACTCAAAGTAAGGCCAAGCGAAGTTCGGGCTTTGCTGTTGTTTGATAATGCGCCTGCCCACCCCAGAATTGACACATGAACCTCACATGATGGCAAGATAATGTGTATGGCACTTCCTCCTAATACAACCTCTCTCATCCAGCCTATGGATCAGGGAGATATCTGTGCCATGAAGAGGTTGTACACCAAAAAGATGCTCAACGAAGTTTTAGTGATTTTTTCCTCTTCCAGAAGATGTGGAACTCAGTGTGGATAACACGGCTAAAAAAAACATTGAGAATTTGAAGAACTCTACAATCAAGGAAGCCATCTATAACTGGGCCAAGGTGTGGAGTGAAGTAAAGGAATCGACTTTGAAGAATTCCTGGAAAAAACTCCTCATGTCTACGGTCAGCATTGAGGAGGATGAAGAAATGAATTTTGAAGGATTTACTGATGAAATCCATGGAATGTTCAGAAATGCCGGCGAAAACTTAGAAAGACAGGATGTGGTTGATTGGCTTGAAAGAGATGCCAATGACCCAGGATATGGTGTGATGAGTGAAGACGAGATTCTTCAGTCTGTTACTGGTGAGGTCGACGAAGAGGAGGAGGATGAAGAAGGCAGTGAAGAACCAACACCACTGACCACGAAATACAGTTTACTCATGACTTATGTTGACGGATTAATTAATTTTTCATCCAACTGTGCTAATCCAGAAGTTGGAAACATGTATCAGCACCTGAGGCGAACCAAAGAGCTGATCATACAACAGGCCAATGAACACAGAGGACAAGCTAAACTTGATTCTAATCGATTGATTGATTGGTAAGAAAATCAAGCCAAGCGCCTTCAACCAGTGAAGCGTCACAGGCAAGCCAAGCGCCTTCAACCAGTGAGGTGTCACAGGTAAGCCAAGTGCCTTCAACCAGTGAGGCTTCAGCCACTGGCAGTCAAAACGAACTTTGCTTAACCCTTACACTGCTCAGGGGTCCTGGGGACATTTACACCCCTGTGCACAAGAAAAAAAAAAAAAAATTTCATCTTCTAAACATGTTAATTTGTGTCCCTTGAGCACGGGAAAAATAAAAATAAAATCGTAGGTGACATATTTTGGGCGCAATTGACCGAGGAAGTCTGGCAAAAAGTGGGCGTTGACAGAGCGGTCGTCAGACCTGGTCACCGTCACCCGCGCTGACAGATGGGAGTTGCCACAAAGATATTATTACCTAATTGTTTCAATGTCTCCGATTGATTTTTTCTTAGTTTTTTTGCAGTAATATTATTCAATAGTGTGTATTGTAATATATTTATATAATAAAAGTGGTGAATAATCGCTATACTCAAAAGTATGATGTGCATATTAGTGATTCAATTATTATGTTTATAAAACAATAAACAAATAGTTTTGCTGCTATTACACTCTATACACAGGTTATATATAAGTATCTGCATGTTTTGGTCACCATAACGAACCACTAAGTTGGTATTGAGAGTCGAAAAGCAACGAAGAGTTACCGCCACACACCAGCCAGCCACTCGCTGCCACTCCCTCAACACACGCACTAAACTTTCTTCCCCAACAATACCATTTGTGGTGTTATTACACTATATACAGACGTTATATATAAGTATGTATATATTTTGTTCACCACAACTGTACAGCTAAGCTGATATAGTTAGTTCAGGCACTAAGAGTCGTCGCTATACACAGATGGCGGCTGGCGGCTCCCTCACTCTTTCAAGGTCACACGCACTAAACTTTCTCCCCCAACAATACTGTTTGCAGTGTTATTACCCTATATACACATATTATATATAAGTATCTACATGTTTTATGCACCGTAACTGTACACCTAAGCTTGTAGTGCGCCCAAAGAGCATAGTGGCCACCCTCTAAACAGCTAGACAAATCGTGCAGACAACGTCACCTCCGTCACCCATATGGCTCCTCCCAGCATAATCCTTTTGCTGTTATTACACTAATACACACATTATATATAAGTATCTACATTTGTGTTCACCATAGAGAACCACTGACCTGGTATGGTGAATGCAAACAACAACAGGTGGCCACACAGTCAGTAAACGATGCTGTCTCCCTCCGTCTCATCACTCACAGCATCACTCCTCCCACAGCGCTAATTATTACAACAATCCTGCTATTATCACAACCCTTGTTATTTATATCACAGTCATGGGTCATCTGTAATATTGTCATCGCTAAATAATAACAATTATATACTTATTTTGACAGTTTTTGGCGATGCTGTGGTCACAAGCTGAACAGCAATGCTGTTCGCTCATGCTGCGTGCGCCAGCCTTGGTTGCTCCAACAGTACTGTCTCTCTCACACCTGAGAATATTGCCCACGATTTTTAAAAAAAATGGCATCTGTTTACAAGAGCCCTGAGGAAGCTACTGTGAACCCCGTGTAGCCGCGGGCAATTTGAATCGAGCCTGGCACCCTATGGCGTATATATACGCCATGCGCAGTTTAAGGGTTAATGAACTGTACAGTAATTTTAAGTATTAATTCTAGTGTTGTGTTAGTATAGGTTATGTAAATTGTCAAGAATACTTTACTTCAAGATGTGTGGCATTAATCAAGAAGACGAACAACAACAAGGTAAGTTGAGGTTTCTAGTTGAATATTTAACAGTATCGCAAACTTTGGATCTGACTTTCGTCCAATTTTTTTATCTTGAATCCAAACTTTGGACCTGACTTGCGTCCAATACAAAAATATTTGTATAAATGTCATTTTTTATCCGATCGACCTCGGGATAGAATCAAAATAAGCGCCTTTAGAATGCGCACAATTTGATACCAAAATGAAAGATATAATATGAAACTTGATGTCCGAACACTTGAAAGATTATAAATAGGTTTTTGGTCAAAATATTAAAATGTTTGGTAAAATTCTATTTATTGTCCTATTATGTTGGGACTAGTTTTAAAATGTGCGCCTTTACGTTGTGAACAATTTGATACCAAAATGAAAGATGTAACACAAAAATTTATGTCAGAACACTGGAAAGATATAAATAATTTTGCGATGATGAGCTTCCATAATTAAAATATGTGTTAAAATTACAGTTATTACTCTATTATTATGGGACTAGTTTTAAAATGCGCGCCTTTTTATTGCGAACAATTTGATACCAAAATGAAAGACGTAACACGAAAATTGATGTTATCAAACTGAACGAGTATACACATTAGGTTGCAGTGTACAAACTGGTGCTCATTCATGGGTAACTTTAGGCTTTTCTGTGGAGAGGCACTCCAGGCTTTTGTACATTATATTCATACACATCTGTAGGGAATTTAATTGCGAACACAATGATACCAAAACGAGCGACGTAGCACGAGAATTAAGGTGAGAAAAATGGAACGAGTATACACATTTTACTGATTTTGTGCGCCCATGGGTAACTTTTGCCGACTTTAGGCTTTGCTGTTGGGAGTCACATAATATCTTTGTGGCAACCCTCGCCTCACAGCTAGGGCCCAGCAGACCTTGTCTGGCACCTACTCTGTCAATGCCTCTTTTTTGCCAGACTTCTCTGACCTATTGCAGCCAAAATATACCACCTACAATTTTTTTGTTACTTTTTCCGTGATCAGGGAATACAAATGAACACTTTTATAAGACGAAAGAATTTTTTGGATTTTTTTTTTGTTACGGCTGTGGGTGTTGAAGGCAAAAAGCCTCTTAGCGGTTTGAGGGTCAAACTGCTCTGGGCTATATGGCCTTCAATAGCCAAAGGAGCACAAAAAAAAAATATTTTGTCTGATAAAAGGTTTCATTTGAATTCCCTGATCACGGAAAAATAATAAAAAACCTGCGTTGAATGTAATGAAACGTCATTTTCTGGGCGAGACCCGGAGGCTCCTCGGAGCTTACTATGCTGATATGGTAATGTCAGACTTTGGCATCAGTCATGTCTATGGAGTTCTGTGGACCTACCGGGGACCATGAGCCAAAACCTGGCCCCCTCAGAGAGGCATGGGAAACAATGGCCCATAGAAACCCCCCATGTGGTTGGAAGCATTCTATGTCTGCCATCGACCGGGTCAGGCACCCAGAAAGGTAAGCATCCCAAAACAAACCCCTATTCTGGTGAAATTATTGCTATCAAAAGCTGAACACATGGATAGAATTCCCCTAAAAGCAAACGATCGTAATGTCACATGTCGCCGCACCACTATCTGCGCAGCTCCCCCCCTCCCCGGGAGGGGGAAGGGGGAGCCCCAGACCCTTCACGCCGGCTATCCACCCGTCAAGATTTGAGGCTGGATGTCAAAACACATGAAAAATGCTGGGGAGCCTCCGGGTCTCACCCAGAAAATGGCGTTTCGTCACATTCAACCCTGGTTTTCTGGGGGGAGCCCCTTCGGCTCCCTGAAGCTAACTACTCACAGAGGAAAAACTTAGGGACTTACCCGGGACTTACAGCGGTCATTGCTCACTCCACAACTCGAAGTCGAGACAACTGGCTGCAACCGCCAACCCAAAACGACAGGCCCGACGAGACCCTGGGACGTGCATGAGGCAACGAGCAGTCAGGACCCTGTTCAACTGCCAAAAGCTCCCCGTGCCCGAAAGTCAGCCCAGGACATGGTGCCAAAGTTGGCAGCAAGAGCAGCAAACTTACGAACGTCATGAGCACGGGAATAGACCGCAGGCTGGCTAGCCTGAAGAACTCTGCAGACGACAAGGGAGACCGGCACCCGTGAACAGGAAAGAAGGGAAACTGGATCAACCCAAAGCGCGTCCCTGGACATAGAAGCGGTGGTGCGCAATAACGGTGAAAAGCTGCCACTGGACCCAAAACATTATGCACCCCCTGGCCCAACCAACCAACCATCAACAACCTAGGGACCCCTCCAGAAAGCAGCAGTCTCATTCTTCGCCAGAAAAGAAGGAAACGGCTACAGACGAACAAAACCAACACGAAGACCGAAAGAGCAGAAACCCCTGCACCGAAGGAGAGCCGGAAACTCCCCAACCCAACCCTTGTTTGAGAACAATCCTGAACCGAAGGGGCCACAACAAACCAAGGAGAAGAGCACTCTGTCCAATGACCAGGACGGCTCAGGCGGCGCAAGAGCAGGCCGGAGGTGAAACAATGTATGAGACAGCTTACGAAACGGGGCAGAAGTAACATCAATACCGAAATCAAGCTGAAGCAGCTCCGTTAGCGCCGCACGTTACGAGGCGACAGTATGGAGCAAGATGATGGCCCCAAACCTCCACAAGAGAAGGACAAGACCACGCCAACAAACGCAGCTACCGATGAAGGGACAGAAGGAAAAGGAAAGACTGCCAAAAACCCCACACTGCCACCAAGAAGAAGCACGCAGGTGGGACACCATCAACGAAGCCACCCCGACCACCGACAGAAGGTGAAAGACTCGAGGCAGACCCGAACCGACTCTGTCATGGGCCAATTGAGCCTAGGAAGAGGAGGAGCTGCGGGAAAAACTTGGATGCGACCACGGAACCAGCAGAGCCGAAAACCCAAGCTGGCAAAGGAGGAGATGGAACGTCCGCCATAAACACATCCCAACGCCCGCGAGCCCTCCAGGAGATTGGAGACGACAGTCCTGATGCGCGACGCTAGAGAAGGGAAACCGAGAGACCGTGAAAACGCCAACAGGCCGGGTAAGCCATGAAACCAGAAACCCAAACCTGGCAATAGGAGAGCCAAAAGGCACAAACAAAACACACAACCATGTGTAGTATAAAATGAGAAGACAGAAAAACAAAAAAAGACCAGAAAAAAAGCTCCTGCACCAACGGCCAGGAACAACAGCGTAGAAGGAAGATGAGGAACGAAGAAGGCAAGTAGCAAAACGGGAATGAAAGGGACAAGACCAACAACACACAGAGTCACTGGTCATGTCCCAACAAGCCACGCCAACACAGTTGTGTGACACGTCCCAACACCAGACGAAAAGAAAAAAGGTGCAAAGGTATGCCACCAGACCAGTACCCAAACCAAGGAGTATGAGCTACGAGGATATGATCACCACATTTAAGATTCGAAAGGAAGGGGTAAGGTAGAGAAGACCAACTATGGGACCCCAGGGGCACACGCACCCGGGGACACCGGTGGAATGAGAGCCTAAACGAGCCAAAGAGACATGGGAAAGAAGTACAGTATTACAGTGTCAGAATAGTAGACAAGTGGAATGCATGAGGAAGCGACATGGTGGAGGTTGACACCACACACACAACTTCAAGCACAGATAAGATAGAGCCCAGCAGGCCCAGGAACCTGCACGTGAGTGAATGACAGGTGAGAAGTGGGACCAAAAAGCCAGAGCTCAACTCCCGCAAACACAACTAGGTTAGGACAACTACTGTACAGAGAATCCAATGTATATGGAAGGGCTAAGCTAGGCACTGCAAGACGTGCAAGGAATGAGTGACCCAGAGACGACTACGAAAAACGGAGCCATGACCTCCTTGCAACCATTTACCCAGATGAACAAGTAAGGTCCCAGGAAGCACAGAAGGGCCAAACAAAAATCCACAACTAATCCCCAACACGCAGCCACAGCATGAAAACTGCAGCAAAATGTCACCTCAAAACATCCAGACAGGAACACTTACCCCATAACATATACCCCCACCATTGTACCTCGTAACCTGGTGGAGGTAGGGCCTCTATCTGACTCTAGCATGGGCTGGACATGCATAAGAGTGGGACTGGATGGGTATAAATATGAGCTGCCTTGTATGGCTCAATAGGCTTGCTGCAGTCACCTGTGTTCTGATGTTCTTAGATATGTATCCTAAAACCACGAACCAGCGCCTGGTCGAAAGAGATGCCAGACTGCATAAACTCGCCTGCAGAACATGGGCACAAACGTGTCATGACACAACGTAGCCGAGAAGATTTCGGGAGCACCGCCAGTGGAAGAAGGCAGAGCCACACATGCAGCAGAAGAGTAGGGTAAAGACGAAGGAGGAGCCCCACACCTATAAGCAGCGGAAGCCCAGCATCCTCCCTATAGCAGTAAACCAGAACGCCCCAGAAGCTACGGGTCACAGACTGGAGAAATGAGAGGAGCGAGAGGCGAAGCACCCGAGAGAAAAGGGACGCAAAACCCCAGCACACGTACACACTGCCCATATCAAAACAAACAACCACAGCACATGCACAGCAGGGATGCCAGATGAGGGTCGCCAGAAGTCGCGAGCTGAAGAAGAAACCACGAATGTGACTAGAAAAATAGACAAAATAGTGTTGTTAATGACCGAATCCCATATGAGAGTACACAGGGCAGCCGCCAACTGTAGTTGACAAGAGCAGGAAGGAGTGAAAAGAAACATAGCACAGCTACCCATTTGGGCTACAAGGAGCCCAATCTGGCAACCCTGTGCAGCGCAGGACAGTGCACAGAGAGAAGAGACAAACACGAAAGAATGAAACAGGACCGAAAACCGAGAAGCTTGGAGAAGGACCAACAAGCCCCAGAAAGGACTGAAAGACGACAGACGTTCCACTAACACGGGAAGAATCAAAACCTACCCGATCTTTCTAGAACATAAAGAAGCAAGCGAGAAGCACGAAGGCATGGAAGGCAAAGTCACACCTGAGACCGAAAGTCATGCAGAGCCCCGAGAAGAGGGGAACATGACTGTGAAGGGCCGACCCAAGAAGGGTAGAGAAACGAACCCACCGACAGGACGGACCCGACAGATCCAAGGGACAAGGGACCGATCCTGGGGAGAGGCCGACTCCCAAAAACATGTACGAAGAGGGGAAGGGGGTAAGAAAAAAAACCACTCCTCGTAACTGCAAGTCCCACCCAGAGGGTAGAAAACCCCAGGCGGGGTCCAAACGTCAGCCCCCTCACCAGCCCAGGGAACCCACAAGGTAGGTCCCGTTGCCGAGCCGTTTCCTCAAAGCCCCAACCTCAAGAAAAGCCCGGGAAACCGGACAAAGACTAAGGAAGGGAGCCCACTTGCAGACTCATACAACACGGCTGGAGGAACAGGCTCGAATGCCTCCGTCGCTACCCCGGAAGGGGAAAATCCCCGAGACTGCCCGAGTCTTTAGACCAGCGAAGCCCCACCCCGACCCTGAACCCACAAACGGTAAGAATCCGGATGCATGGAAGAAAGGGGGGGGGGGGGGCCATAACAGGGGAAAGACAAAGAGGCGCGGAAGGAACAAAACCGAAGCATCCAACACCCCCAAGCCCCGTCACGCCAATTAAAATGGGGCAGTCCCGGGGCTCCGGGGAAACAAACGACCTAGCGCGTTGCACCACCAAAACTCAACTCGCAATGCCCGTGCTGCCTGCACCCGTATAGTCAGCATAAGACAGGGTAATCGAGCCACAAACAAGCAACAAAACTCGCAGGGCTCCAGGCCGAAGGTGCCACTGACCCCACAGGCAGCAGACGGGGGCAAAACAGTGTCACCCTGAGACAAGGGGACAGAGCAACCCTCGAAGTCGCACAAAGCGAGGAGGGGACTCCATGGCCACATCCATCGGACCCACGCTCCCCCTCAGGGTTTCCCAAGGTCCTGAGCGTTTACCTACAGTGACTCACGCTCAGGTAATCTCAGGCAGGGTACTCACAAATACCAAACAACTTTCTAAGAGCTGAACCCCCGGGACGTGTACACTCACGGGGACCTAGCAGAGGGAACTACCGGAAGAAGGAAGAGTACCCAGTACACAGGGGGCAGCAAGAACCAAAGCAGAGCCCCCCACCAGGCAGACAAAAAAAAAAAAGAAAAAGAAAACCCCGTAAGAGGGCAATGTACCCAAACAGAGCCGGCCACTATGATTGGTGAAAACAAGCTTCGCAGTACCCTGCGCCCCTACCAGTGCAAACTGCCCCTACCCCAAGGCGAACAAAGGAGACAGAACACCCTAGCACACAAAGGGCAGCTGAAAACCAAGCAGTAAACGTTCCAGCCCTGCCTAGCAAGGGCAGAACCCAAGGAACTTGTGGAAGGTAGCCCCAAGCCCCAAGGGCAGTACTTATTGGGCACCTAGGGAAGGAAACCCTAGGTGCATGCAGCCCGAGTACTGGAGAATCACTCCCAGCTCACGCACCACCACCACCAGTTACCACACACTAGGTACAGTGCTGAAACAATCACCAGAGCCAGAGCACATGACCTTAGCCTCTAGCATCAGCCTTAAAACTGACGGGTGGATAGCCGGCGTGAAGGGTCTGGGGTTCCCCCTTCCCCCTCCCGGGAAGGGGGGAACCGCACAGACAGCAGAGCGGCGACGTGTGATGTCATGATCGTTTGCTTGTTTCTTTTAGGGGAGTTCTATCCACTTGTTCGGCCTTTGGTAGCAATAATTTCACCAGAATAGGGGTTTGTTTTGGGATGCTTACCTTTTTGGGTGCCTGACCCAGTCGATGGCAGACATAGAATGCTTCCAACCACACGGGTTTCTATAGGCCATTGCTCCCCATGCCTCTCTGAGGGGGCCAGGTTCTGGCTCGTGGTCCCCGGTAGGCCCACAGAACTCGATACACATGACTGATGCCAAAGTCTGACATAGGCACATCAGACTAGTAAGCTCCGGGGAGCCGAAGGGGCTCCCACCCCCCCAGAAAAAATCATAGGTGATATATTTGGGCAATAATAGGTTGAGGAAGTCTGGCAAAAGTGAGACGTTGACAGAGTAAATGTCAGAGGCAGTCAGCTCCACCTGAGCTGTCAGGCAGGAGTTACCACAAAGATATTATTATTTAAATGTCTGATTTTTCCTCTGTTTTTTGCAGTATTATTATTCAATAGTGTGCGATATAATTATATAATAAAATGTGTGAACTATTGCTATACAGACGACCACTTGGTTTGCGAACCCCTTGGAGACGAGACCCGTCGGTTATCATGTCGGTTCGTAATCAACACATGGAGGAAAATGAAGAGAAAAAATCTAAGGGAGCAAATTGAAAGGTTCATAGCATAAATGCGACAGTATTTTGTTTGCACTCACCAATAAGATTAGTCCTGATCCACATCTTCCTCAAGAGAGGCAGAACCAAAGAGCCAGAGCTCAACCCCCACAAGTACAAATAGGTGAGTACAACTAGATGAATACACTCACTGCTGCTAGTCTCCCTCTCTTCCCCCAGGTGGCTAGCCTAGTAGATTGCCAGCCAGAGATAGCCTGGAGAATCTCCATCTAATACAATAAAGCATTCATGAAACAAGTATTTTTATAACTTTTTATAATCCTAATAATATTACTAAACAAAATCTGTAACCAAAAATATTTTATTATGTACATCCAGAATTTAAGAAACAAATCTGGCTAACGGGGTCGAGTGTGATAGGGTTATCGGAGTGAGCCAGTTCCTCCACCACCACCCCCCATCATCCCAAACACACACATTGCTTCAAGGTCACATAGTTCAACTCAACATTGTTACGGAAATCTCCTGCATAGGGAGTAGACCCTGCCTGTTCACTTTACTGCCTATTCAACAACATATCTGCATACTCCAGTATAAGAAATCAACAACAACAGCAATATGTGCTCAGAAGCCTGTGTCTAGACAAGACCCCACCCCCCCTCCACCCTCAAGTACCCGAGACACCTGGACACCTGCTGCCTGGGGCCAATGCCACTCGCCAGTTAACCAGCCTAACTGCTTGTTTGAGACTGCCGGCGATAGTTACCTGCACATCAGCGCCATCTAGGTCTGGTCTGCATATATAAGCAGCTCACCACCGGCTAGTCCTAAGAATACGCTTCGTGCTCTCAAGCCATAACATGTTTCATCTTCGTTGTGTCAAAATTTCTTACAGTGCACCTGTAAACATCTTTTGTCAATTTTACTGTAAATTATCTACTTAAAATTATCTGTTAGTTTAAGGACTTGCCCGAAATGCTATGCATGCTATTGGCTTTACAAGAATGTAAAATCAACATCTTTTTATGTACTCTCTTAATCCCCAATGTATCTTCTTGTGTATAAATAAATAAATAAATAAATGTATCATAGCCTTCCCAGGAAATAGTAGATGCACACAGCTTTTTGTATATTGTATTAATTTGCACCTTTCTTTGCCATTAACCCTTTAACTGTGCAGCGCGCCTGCAGGCCTAGGCTTCAGGTGCGCAACGCGCCTCCGGGTGTTTTTATTTTTCATGTCCCATTCAAAACTCCCGCAGCTATATGGGGTTCACATCAGCTTCCTCAGGGCTCTTGTAAACAGACGCCATCTTTAAACAAAATCAAGGTCCACATTGCCGGGTGTCATAGCCTCAGTAGTGAGTGAGCAACCAAGGCTGGCGCTCGCAGCATGAGCGCACAGCACTGCTGTTCAGCATGTGACCACAGCATCGCCTAATATTGTCAAAATATATATATAATCTGTTTTATTTAGCCATGATAGTATTATAGAAGAGCCCGAGTGTGATAATGACTGGGAACAATGTTCAAATATCAGTGATTCAATGCTGTTCACGATGTTCACAGCGCTAGCCACAGCACCACAGCACTATTTCGTCCATCTAGGAATCTTCAAACGACTTTTTAGGTTCCTTTTCAAAATAAACTTGTGGTCAATTATTCATTTACAGGTATTAGTGACCAGGATTGTGGTTATAATTAGCGTTGTGCGTAGGAAGGAGGAATTTTGGTGAGGGAGGAAGGAAGGGAGAGAATTGAGGTAGTCTCACTGTGTGGCAGTAACTCTTGTTTTGCTCACCTTCGTGGTTCGCTATGGGGAACACACATCTACATGGGTATATAGTGTGTGTGTGTGAATAGTGTAATAACAGCACTAGGAATATGTTGTGAGGAGCTATTTTGGTGAGGGAGGTGACATCGTAATCGTGGGGTCGTCTGCTGTCTGCTGTGTGATTTGTCATGCAGTGTATGGTGGCCACTATACTGTTTGGACACAATACTGGCTTACTTGCATAGTTCTGGTAAATAAAACCTGTAGATAGGTATATATAACATGTGTAATTAGTGTAATAAGAACAATAACAGAATGGTGGGAGGAGCAATGTTGGCGAGTAAGATGTTGGAGTGAGGAAGGGCTGGCTGGGTGTGGCTGCTCACACTCACGGTGTTCTGAGTGTGTTGATGGTGAATGTATACAGTGTGTGACAGTGTATAGTGTGTACATATGTTGTAAATATACATAAATGAACATGAAACATTGGTGTGAATAACTGTATGATTTGGAGGAGTAATGTTGGTGAATACAATGTTGGAGGAGTGAGGGAGGGCTGGCTGGGTGTGACAGATCACACTCGCGGTGTTCTGAATGTGTTGATGGTGAATGTATATAGTGTGTGACAGTGTATATTCTGTAAATAGATTGTATATATACATAAATTAGCATGATACATGGTAAATATGTGCAACATATGTGTTCGCAAGTGTCATGCACATAACACACTGTCTTCAGACAGTATGGATGTTTTACTGCCATAATATAGTGTACGTGTTCGTTATACATAGGATTAGCACGTAAAACCAAATAAAATGTATTTGGAACTGTGCGCAAAAAATGAACAAAAATATATATTCGCTGCAACTCGCACGCCCCACCGGCCCCGGGAGCATACTGCTCTGGCGCACGGGGAATGATGACGTCACGCCCCACCTTTCGGACCCCATAGCAGCCAAAGTAAGTACAATTTCAAACTTCCGTTGCTATACCCATATATAGGGAGGGGTTTTTGACACTTTCAGAAGAAAAAATAATTTTTTCCCGAGGTTTCATTTCTTGCGCACTGGGGGGATGTCATATTTATAGGCCGCGCAGTTAACGGGTTAATGTGACTGTCACATGTTCATATTTCATTTGTACAGTACAACCTCGATTCAACGTACCCCGATTCAACGAATCTCCGACTAGTTCGCACACTTTTCAGGCCGAATTTACTCACCCGGTTCGACGAACAATGGTTCGCCGTAGCGGGGGATGTTCGAATTCGCTTACGATGTCCAGACAAAGTTCACAGACTGGTGGAAAACTTTCCCATTCTATCACAGATTACAATTAATAATTCTCTCATATGACAAGTTGGATCACACAAGTGGACCACACATGTGGACCACAAGTGGTCCACAAGGTGGTGGAAAACTTTCTCATTCTATCACAGATTACAATTAATAATTCCTTCATAAGACAAGTTGGATCTCACAAGTGAACCATATGAACCAAACACCAGCCAGAATGGTCCACACAAGTGAACAACTGAGTTTTCATGATTTTCGTTCACTGATTTGGGGCACACGTATCTTTGTACATTAATTTAAAGGATGAAGCGTGATTACCTAGCTACTTGTGGTAAAATCTCCTTATAGACATTTTCTGTGATGAAACAAGATGAGTGAGGGTGGACAGATAAGTGTATACTATACTGTAAACCTCACTTTACAGTGAGGTTTTACTCACTTTCGTCTGTGTGTCATCATAGTTCAGTGACCCATGACTTTTTGAAAGTTTCATATTAATAAATAATTTCTAAAACCAGTGTTTTAAAAGCTTTTTATTATTCTAATTAAACTAAACTAAATAAAACAGAAAATATACTGTAATATGATAGACATCTGCTATTTGAGAAATTACTATATGTTATTGGAACAACTCCAGTGTGAGTGGACAGGTGTAATCCCTGTACACACGCCACCATGCGTGTTTCATCCCTCCCTCTCTCTCCCCATCCCTCCCTCCCTCTCTCCAGCCCTCCCTCTCTCTCCAGCCCTCCCTCTCTCTCCAGCCCTCCCTCTCTCTCCATCCCTTCCTCTCTCCAGCCCTCCCTTCCTCCCTCTCTCTCCATATCCCTCTCTCCATCCATACTTCCCTCCCTCACTCTCTCCCTCCCTCCCTTTCTCCATCCCTCCCTCTCTCCCTCCCTCCCTCTCTCCCTCCCTCCCTCTCTCCATCCCTCCCTCTCTCCATTCATCCTTCCCTCCCTCTCTCCATCCATCCAGAATTGAAGAAACAAACCAAGTTAAAAAAAAGTTATCTGGGTCAACGAGTTAGGGTTATCAGCGGTCCCTTCACCACCACCGACACCCCCTCCCCCACCCCTACAGCCCATACACACACACACTCTGCTCAACTCAACCTCCATACCTCCCTCAAATCATCCATCCTTCCATCCCTCCCTCCATCCTTCCATCAATCCATCTCCATCCTCTCCTTCCCTGGCTCCCTCCCAGCCTCTGCCTGCCTGCCTGCCTCCCTCCCTCCCTCCCAGCCTCTGCCTGCCTGCTTGCCTCCCTCCCAGCCTCCTTCCCAGCCTCTGCCTGCCTCCCTCCCTGGCTCCCTCCCAGCCTCTGCCTACCTGCCTGCCTGCCTGCCTCCATCCCTCCCAGCCTCTGCCTGCCTGCCTGCCTCCCTCCCGCCCAGCCTCTGCGTGCCTGCCTGCCTCTCTCCCTGGCTCCCTCTCAGCCTCTGCCTGCTTCCCTCCCTCCCAGCCTCTGCCTGCCTGCCTGCCTCCCTCCCAGCCTCTGCATGCCTGCCTGCCTGCCTCCCTCCCAGCCTCTGCCTACCTGCCTGCCTCCCTCCCAGCCTCTGCCTGCCTCCCTCCCAGCCTATGCCTGCCTGCCTGCCTCCCTCCCTCCCAGGCTCCCTCCCAGCCTCTGCCTGCCTGCCTCCCTCCCTCCCAGCCTCTGCCTGCCTGCCTCCCTCCCTCCCAGCCTCTGCCTGCCTGCCTGCCTGGCTCCCTCCCAGCCTCTGCCTGCCTGCCTGCCTCCCTCCGTGCCTGCCTGCCTCCCTCCGTGCGTGTCTGTCTGCCTGCCTGCCTGCCTCCTTCCCTGCCTGCCTCCTTCCCTGCCTGCCTGCCTCCCTCCCTGCCTGCCTGCCTGCCTCCCTCCCTGCCTGCCCATCCACCCACCAGTCAGCCATCACTGGCACAATGAGTGCATTTGGAGTCGACATGGTGCACGGATGTTCCTTGATTGTGCAGATATGTCCAACAAAGTCATGGAATGAACACTCCAGCCTCATGACAAATCAAAATATAGTGTTAAAATTAAAGTTGCCATAATTTTAGTGTACAATAGTTTTCATAAACTTTATTGTAGTACTCAACATACAGCAGAACTACTCAACACAGTGTTAACGGCATAATACACTACAATATGTATTTACTGTACAGCATTCACAACTCCATGAGACTTCAAGATGGACTTAACTCCAACAATAAGGTAAATAACAAATGTAACACAGTATTTGTTAGTAGAGTAATAATATATAGGTACAGTATATAATATGATAATGCATTTTTATTGTCTACAAGAAAAATAAAGACACTGATGCAAACGCCTCCTGAAGGTCACCTCTTGCAACGAATCCAATGCTCCAACGAAATGGGGTCAGTCCCATATACTGTAGTACGTTGAATCGAGGTTGTACTGTATTGTGTATCGCCAAGTAGAATATGGGAATTGATTTTATTGTTAGTCATTTTTGTTATATTAAATGGCCACTTGTTATAGATGGGAGTCTGTACTATGGGGGATATAGTCTAGTATAACATGGGTGTAGGGGCAGTAGTTAGCATTAAGAGCTATCAACTATGGGAGAACTAAAAGGCCCGGCCCCCAAAATAAACTATCCACAGTAATAACAACTTGCTACTATATCATGTCAGCCTAGAGGTTGATCATAGATCTCCCACACAGGAAGAAAGGATACTCCTTTAACTAACTAACTTATTTATTAACCCCTTAACAACCCCCCATATACACTCACACCAATAACAATAATAATAATTACTTTACCACACAATCTTACGTTAAAAGCCTTGGTCCACTTAAGCAGGATACAAGGTTTACACTCAGAACAAGCTAGGGTAAAGTACTACTAGTGAAGAGCTAGAGGCTTGAGTCAGCTTAGGGTAGGGAGACCACGTGGTTCCACTTGGACCCCTTTTAGAATAACTAGTAATACAAACACTAGGAACACCTAATTCATACACGGTATAATATTCTACACATTAGAACACGCCTATGCCAGACAATGAGAACGTTACACAGTATACTTAGCTGGGTATCAAAGACACAGAAATAAAGAAACGAGAGGAAGGGGAGGAGGTTCCTTTCACCACAGCCAGCCAGCAGAGAAGGATCGTCTCCACTCTACTGCCTCAATTCACTCGCTGCCAGCAGACTACTCAACTAATCGTACAGCATTCCTATCCCAAGTTTACTCAGGTTTACTTTACAAATGATTAGAACGTATTAGTAAACATAGTTGGTGCCTATTTTATTATTTAATAATCAACCCCAAGCTCAATCTTAAATGCTCTTTGAGAAACAAGAATAGTCTTACGTCTGGCAGGGAAGATACAAACAAATGCCTCTCGTGATGCGTTTCCACTACTATAAGGCAGTCTATTCAGCTCAATATTGACCTCTGGTTTCCACTGAGGAACCCAGGGTCGTAACACTCCTCCCCCCTTCAGAGAAAAAAAAATTGTGACTACTAGAATAGTAGTCATATTTTTTTTTGTAAGAGTTTAAGTTTTTCATTCTTTTGCATTTTATCCCGCAGCTCTCACACCGTAAAGAGGTTAGAAGCAGTCTTACTTCAGTTTAGTTTTTTATTTTATTTTATGGGATTGACATAACACCAGCAAGAAGAGCCACTGCTCTATTCTTTCAGATTTACGTCACAACATCCATCCCTCCCTGCCTCCGTGCATGCATGCATGCCTGCCAGCCAGCCAGCCAGCCAGCCAGCCAGCCAGCCAGCCAGCCAGACAGCCAGCCAGCCAGCCTGCCTGCCTCCCTCCCTCCCTCTCTGCTTGCCTGCCTGCCAGCTTGCTAGCTTGCTTGCCTGCCTGCCTGCCTGCCTGCCTCCCTCCCTCCCAGCCTCTCCCTGCCTGCCGTTCCCTTCCATCCCTTCCTGCCTATCTCCTATCATCTCTCACCACCTCCCCCTCCCTCACTTCCTCCCCCTCCCTCACTACCTCCCCTTCCCTCACTGCCTCCCTCCCTTACCTACTGCCTCCCACCTAAACTTCCCCATCAATCCACCTACCAGTCAGCCATCACTGATGCAATGCGTGCATTTGGAGCCGACATGGTGCATGGATGTTCCTTGGTTGTGCAGATATGAAGAACAAAGTCATGGAATGAACACTTCAGCCTCGTGACAAATCAAAACAATGGGAACAATAGGCTGTGACTATGATGTCACAGGATAGAAGGCACTCTAGAGTATTGGCGCCTGACACGGTCAGTGGGCCATCTCCCACCCACCACTCCGGGCCGGCACGACGCTTGGTGGACCACTTCCTCACCCGAACTTAGTTCGTGTAGCATGACATCCCAACCTCAATCGGGAAACTGGAACTTTCGGATACCTTAAGTTCGCAAATCAAGTGGCTGTCTGTACTCAAAAGTATTGTGAGTATATAGTGATTCATTTTTTATGTTCATAAAACAATAAACAAATAGTTTTCTGTTATTACACTATATACACATGTTATATATAAGTATCTACATGTTTTGTTCACCACAATGAACCACTAAGTTGGTATGGTTAGTCAAAAAGCAACGAGAAGTGGCCGCCACACCAGCCAACCAGCCACTCGCCGCCACTCCCTCTTTCAATAACACCTCACTCGCCAACATCATCCTCCCACCATATTGTTTTGCTTTTATTTACTATATACAGATGTTATATATAAGTATCTACATATTTTGTTCACCATAACTGTACAACTAAGCAGGTATGGTGAGTTCAGACCAACACAGACCGCCACACAAAGCTGATGCTCCCTCCCTCCCTCACTAGTTCAAGGCCAGACACACTAGTTAAAACTAACAAACTAGTCAAAGTTAAAGCCTCCCATAGGAATGAGTGACCACAGTGTACTGACTTTTGAGTACTTGGTGGAGGTAGGGATAACCTATCCAAGGATGGGATCGGAGGGAAAAAACTAAATTACCGAAGAGGAAAATATGACGAGATGAGGAACTTCCTCAGGGGAATACCATGGGAAACAGAACTTAGAGACAAAAATGTACAGGACATAATGAATTTTGTTACCCAGAAGTGCCAGGAAGCTGCAGACAGGTTTATCCCCGTCCAAAAGAAGAAAAACAAAGAACAACAGAACAACCCATGATTCAACCAGGAATGCAAGGTAGCGAAGTAACCGAGTAAAAGAACATGGAGAAACTACAGAAATAACAGAACACCGGAGAGCAGGGCGAGATACCAGAGGGCCAGAAATGAGTACCTCAGAGTGAGGAGGGAAGCAGAGAGACAGTTTGAAAATGACATAGCGAGTAAAGCCAAGACCCAACTAAAGCTGCTCCACAGCCACATCAGGAGAAAACTGCAGTGAAGGAACAAGTGATGAAACTGAGAAAAGGGGAGAACAGATACAGAGAATGACAAGGAGGTGTGTGAAGAACTCAACAAGAGATTCCAGGAGGTCATCACAATAGAACAAGGAGAAGCCCCTGCACTAAATGAGGAGGAGGCAAACCAAGCAACCTTGGAAGAATTTGACCTCACCAGTGATGAGGTCAAAAGGTGTTTGCTGGAGCTGGATGTGACAAAGGCTGTTGGGCCTGACAGAATCTCACCATGGATAATAATGGAAGGTGCAGAAGCACTAAGTGTGCCACTCTCTATGGTGTATGACAGGTCAATGGAAACAGGAGACTTACCAGAAAGTTGGAAGACAACTAACATAGTCCCAATATACAAGAAGGGTGACAGGCAAGAGACACTGAACTACAGGCCAGTTTCCTTAACTTGTATACCATGCAAGGTGATGGAGAAGATCGTGAGGAAAAGGCTCGTAGAGCATCTGGAGGGAAATAACTTTGTAACGCACCACCAACATGGGTTCAGAGATGGTAAATCGTGCCTCACAGGTTTAATAGAATTCTATGACCAAGCAACAAAAATTAGGCAGGAAAGAGAAGGGTGGGCTGACTGCATTTTCCTGGATTGCCAAAAAGCCTTTGACACAGTACCCCATAAAAGGCTGTTAAAAAAGTTGGAGCATCAGGCAGGAGTAAAAGGGAAGGTGCTCCAGTGGATAAGGGAGTACTTAAGCAACAGGAAACAGCGAGTAATGGTGAGGGGGGGGGGAGACATCAGAGTGGCGAGATGTCACCAGCGGAGTCCCACAGGGTTCAGTACTTGGACCCATCCTGTTTCTAATATACGTAAACGATCTTCCGCAGGGTATAGACTCGTTCCTCTCAATGTTTGCTGATGATGCAAAAATTATGAGAAGAATCAAGATGGATGAAAATAGACAGAGACTACAGGATGACCTGGACAAACTGGAGGAATGGTCTAGAAAATGGCTGCTAAAGTTCAACTCAGGAAAGTGTAAGGTAATGAAATTAGGCGAAGGGAGCAGGAGGCTGAACACAAAGTATCATCTGGGAGGTGAAATCCTGCAAGAGTCAAATAGAGAGGAAGATCTGGGGGTTGATATCACACCGAACCTGTCCCCAGATGCCCACATCAAAAGAAAATCATCGGGGCATATGCTAGACTGGCCAACATAAGAACTGCCTTTAGAAACTTGTGTAAGGAATCGTTCAGGACCCTGTATACCACTTATGTAAGACCAATCCTGGAGTATGCAGCTAAAGCCTGGAGTCCATACCTAGTTAAACACAAGACAAAGCTAGAGAAGATTCAGCGGTATGCCACTAGGCTCGTCCCGGAACTGAGAGGAATGAGCTATGAGGAAAGGCTAAAGGAGCTGAACCTCACATCCCTGGAAAACAGAAGAGTAAGGGGAGACATGATAACCACCTACAAAATTCTCAGGGGAATTGACAGGGTGGACAAAGACAAACTCTTCAGCACGGGAGGGACACAAACAAGGGGACACAGGTGGAAACTTAGTACCCAGATGAGCCACAGAGACGTTACAAAGAATTTTTTCAGTGTCAGAGTAGTAATAAATGGAATGCACTAGGAAGTTATGTGGTGGAGGCTGACTCCATACACAGTTTCAAATGTAGATATGATAGAGCCCAGTAGGCTCAGGATTCTGTACACCAGTTGATTGACAGTTGAGAGGCGGGACCAAAGAGCCAAAGCTCAACCCCCGGAAGCACAATTAGGTGAGTACTAATATTCCTCCTCCAACTATACTGTTTGTGGTATTATTACACTATATACACACACATTATATATACATATCTACATGTTTTGTTCACCATAAAGTGTTCGAGACGCTAAAGAAGGTCACCACCAAAGACACCTTGCAAGCAGAACTTATTGCAGAAGGAGGAAAGATTCGAGGCAACTACAGAAGCACCATACTGTCCCTCGAGCTCAAAACAGCAGCTAAGAGCCTTCGTGAGAACAAGGAGACAGTCGTCAGGAGAGGTGACAAGTCGCCAATATACGTCATTCTTAAAAAAGACGAATATCTGGCGAAAATGAACCTCATACTCTCTGACCAAACTAAATTCCAAAGGGTAACGAAGGACACTACAGCCGAATTGAAAACAAAGGTAAACAGATTGATCGAAGCTGTGAACGCCAAGAAATCCGGACTCCACCTGCCAAAGGTTATTGAGGAATACAAACCTGGATTTGCGTATGGAAATGTCAAGACACACAAGCCTGGAAACCCACTTCGGGCAATCATCAGCCAGATACCCACACCCATGCACAGACTGGCGAAGCGACTCAACACCTTGCTGACTCCTTGCTGATGTACCTTGTGCTTTCAGCCTGAAGTCTCCAAAGGAATTTGTTGACTTACTGTGGGGAACACAGGCAACAGGGATAAGAGCCTTGTTGGACGTAGAATCACTGTTTACCAACGTACCTGTGGATGAAACAATCGGGATGATAGCGGACAGAGTGTATCGTGATCCGGCTTGTACTCCTCTTGACATACCAGAAAACATTCTAAGGAAACTACTAAAAACTTGTACTAAAGAGGCACCCTTCTTGAGCCTGGATGGGCACATGTGTAAGCAAGTAGATGGGGTCGCCATCTACGGGTTCATCGATGGGTTCTCCCCTAGGTGTCCTGTTTGCAAACTTCTGCATGGGTTCCATCAAATAGAAGGTCTTAGTTAACATGAACTTGAAACCTGCCATATACTGCAGGTATGTTGACGACATTTTTACACAGGTACCTGATGTCAGACGTCTGCAGGAGCTGAAGGAGGAATTCGAGCAGTATTCTGTGTTGAGTTTCACTTGCGAGATAGAGAAGGATGGGAAGCTGCCCTTTCTAGATGTAATAGTCACGGAAAGGAGCGGAGGTTTCCACACTGCAGTCTACACTAAGGAAACAAATATAGGAATGTGCCTCAATGCCAATAGTGACTGCCCAGACAGGTATAAGAGGAGTGTTGTCAATGCTTACATCGACCATGCTCTCAGCCACAGCTCAGGATGGAAGCAAGTCGATGAAGAACTCTGTAGGGTAAGGCAGGTTCTAGTCAACAACGGCTTGTCCAATGGTATTCGTTGGAGACATCATAAAAAGAAAGGTGAAATGCCATACAACCTCTGAAGAATCAACTAACATAAAACCTGTACCCCCTATTAGGCTATTTTACAGAAACTTCTTTTCGACAGCTCATAAAACAGAGGAAAGGGTCCTGAAAGATATTGTTAATAGGAACGTTATCCTACAGACAAAAATCAGAAGATACAATTTATGATTTACTATAAAACCAAAAAAATGGCCAACCTACTCATGAAAAACTCTCAAGACACGTCCTAAATGCCTTAACCACTGCACTGCGCAAAGCGCCTTTAGGCGCTTAGAGAGTTGTGCTTTTTGTTTTTTAATTTGGCTATATTTTAATGTTTTTTAATGTTTTCATTACTATTTGTGTTTTGAAATGGAAATAGTTGACTTTGGAAACATTTTGACATTAAATTTACCTGAACATTTGTAAAAATAACAAAAATATGTCCTTGACAATTGCACCAAGACGTTTTTGCCGAAAATAGGTGAGCAGTCCAAGGGTTAAAGGAGACCAACGTCGTCTATGCCTTCAAATGCCCACTTGGGAACTGTAAGCCCCAAAGAACTCTGTATATACGCAAGACAATAACATCTCTTTCCAGGCGATTAACAGTGCAAAAGCAACAGGGCTCCATTAAGGAACATATAATCTCTTCCCACAACCAGACCATCACCAGAGAAGTCTTAACAAACAACACAGAAATCATTGATAGATACAGCGATAGCAGGCGGCTCGACATCTGCAAGGCAGCAAAATGCCTCGCAGATCGCATCTGCGAGGCATCAAAAAATCAATACCAGCAATCAACAGCCAATTAATGCACAACTATATTCTACCCACTTCAAGACTCCGTACCAATATAGAAGCATCAAGAGGAAGTATGAGCCAATAGGCCCTTTGCAGTTACTTCCATTCTTATGCTCTCATATCCAATTAATACCCATTATTCCATGTTCTGTCTTGTGTTTGTCACAAGTTTGTTCACCTCATCCAAAACTGTTATACCATACCACCTCACCCAAATGCAAGTATAAATAAAGAAGCAAATAGCGTGTTTACAGGTTACTGTTCTGTGTGTAAACTAAAGTCTTTGAAAATGTAATAGGTAATTACAAAACACGTTCAAGCATCGCGTCAGACTAGAAATAAAAATGAATTTTGGAGAACTGATTTTTCAATTACCATCGACAGTAAAAAGAAACATAAGAAATAGAGAAAATTCGTGTTAGAATTATTAATCTTACTTTTTCGGTCATATTTAACATATATATACAGAGCACCACTTGGTTTCCGAACCCCTTGGGGACGAGACCGGTCGGTTATTGTGTAAGTTCATAAACGAGAAATGGAGGAAAATGGACAGAGAATTTTTTTTTTTTAAATTTAACAAAAAATTCTAAGGGAAATAATCGACAGATTCATAGCATAAATGCAACAAATGAAATAAAGTTCATTGTGTACTGTAATTGCGTTCACTCACCCCCATCCTTCTCTCCCTCACTGCTTCTATCTCTCACTGCATCTCCCCCCTCACTGCCTCTCCCCCCTCACTGCCTCTCCCCCTCACTGCCTCTTCCCCTCAATGCCTGCCATCCCTCTCTCGCTGCCTTCCTCATAACATGAGAACAGCAGGCTATGGAGGAGGGGGAGCTACTAATGGGGTCGGGAACTACTAACGGGGTGGAGGCTGTGTAGAGGCGGACATGTCTGTCAGCGCCTGCTCACAGATGCCAACTGTGCATAATTCATAAATAAAACTATATTTGTTTAATTAATAAATCGGAAATCATATAACATGTTAATGATTAATAATGTAATTAATATATGAAAATTAACATTTTGGCATAAATATTTTACAACTAAGATTAAAATTTGTAATACAATATGGGCAATAAGTTTGGCAACCATCGCCTGGTCAGCAAATCCTTCCTTACTGCCTCCCTCACCACTCCACCAACAGAGAGGAGGAAGAATTAGTGAGAGAGGAGAAATAGTGGGAGAGGGGGAGAATTAGTGAGAAAGGAGGGGAGGGGAAGGTAGAGAGAGATGCTAGGAGGGAGAATGGGAGAATTAATGAGGGAGGGAAAGGCAGCCGGCAGCCAGCCAGTCTGCCTGCCAGCCTGCAAACCTGCTAGCCTGCCTGCCTGCTAGCCTGCCTGCCTGCCAGCCAGCCTGCCTGCCTGCCAGCCTGCCTGCCAGCCAGCCTGCCTGCCTGCCTACCAGCCTGCCTGCCAGCCAGCCTGCCTGCCAGCCTGCTAGCCTGTCAGCCTGCTAGCCTGTCAGCCTGCCTGCCAGCCTGCCAGCTAGCCTGCCAGCCTACCAGCTAGCCTGCCTGCCTGCCAGCCTGCTAGCCTGCCTGCCTGCCAGCCTGCTAGCCTGCCTGCCTGCCTGCCTGACAGCCAGCCAGTCAGTCAGCCTCTCTGCCTGCCTGCCTGTGCCAATCCCTGCCAGCCTGCTTGCCTGCCTTTCCCTCCCTCCCTAATTCTCCCATCCCCCCCCTCACTACTTCCTTCCTGCCTACCTCCCCCTCCCTTTCTCACTAATTCTCCCTCTCTCTCTAATTCTCCCCCTCTCTCTCATACTGCCTTCCATCTAAGCTCCCCCATCCACCCACCAGCCAGCAATCACTGACGCAATGCGTGCATTTGGAGCTGACATGGTGCACACATCTTTCTTGATTGTGCAGATATGTAAAACAAAATTATAGAATCAACTCTCCAGCCTCGTGACAAATCAAAATAATAGGAATAATAGGCTGTGAATCTGTGAAATCACAGGTAGAAGGCGGCAAACTGGACCATCTCCCACCTATCACCACGGGCCGGTGCGACGCTTCGCGGACCACTTCCTACCCGAACTTTGTTCGTGTAGCATGACTCCCTAACTCCAATTGGGAAACTGGAAGTTTCGGATAACTAAAGTTCGGAAACCAAGTGGTGCTCTGTATATATATATATATATATATATATATATATATATATATATATATATATATATATATATATATATATATATATATGTATGTATATATATATATATATATATATGTATGTATATATATATATATATATATATATATATATATATATATATATATATATATATATGTATATGTATATATATATATATATATATATATATATATATATATATATATATATATATATATTAGTATATTTTGGTAGCAGTCTTTCCTGTGGACATATATTATTAAATATGACCGAAAAAGTAAGATTAATAATTCTAACACGACTTAACGGTGAAAAGAAACATAAGAAAGATCGAGAGAATTCGTGTTAGAATTATTAATCTTGCTTTTTCTGTCATATTTAATAATATATATATATATATATATATATATATATATATATATATATATATATATATATATATATATATATTAGTATATTAGTATATTTTGGTAGCAGTCTTTCCTGTAGACATATATTATTAAATATGACCGAAAAAGTAAGATTAATAATTCTAACACGAATTTTCTCGATCTTTCGTACGTTTCTTTTCACTGTTGGTGGTAATTCAAAAATCAATTCTCCAAAATTCATTTTTATTTCTAGTCTGACGCGACACTTGAGCGCGTTTCGTAAAACTTATTACATTTTCAAAGACTTTAGTTTACACATACACAACTGAATAGAACTTACACATCTTCGATTTGTTTATATCTACATTTGAGTGAGGTGGATGGGGTGCGGTGGTATTAATAGGGTATTAAATTCCTAAACACAAGACAGAACACGAAACAATGGGTATTGAATGGAAGTGATTGTAGAAAGCCTATTGGTCCATATTTCTTGATGCTTCTATATTGGAGCGGAGTCTTGAGGTGGGTAGAATATAGTTGTGCATTAATTGGCTGTTGATTGCTGGTGTTGACTTCTTGATGTGTAGTGCCTCGCAGACGTCAAGCCGCCTGCTATCGCTGTATCTATCGATGATTTCTGTGTTGTTTACTAGGATTTCTCTGGCGATGGTTTGGTTGTGGGAAGTGATTATATGTTCCTTAATGGAGCCCTGTTGCTTATGCATCGTTAAACGCCTAGAAAGAGATGTTGTTGTCTTGCCTATATACTGGGTTTTTTGGAGCTTACAGTCCCCAAGAGGGCATTTGAAGGCATAGACGACGTTGGTCTCTTTTAAAGCGTTCTGCTTTGTGTCTGGAGAGTTTCTCATGAGTAGGCTGGCCGTTTTTCTGGTTTTATAGTAAATCGTCAGTTGTATCCCCTGATTTTTGTCTGTAGGGATAACGTTTCTATTAACAATATCTTTCAGGACCCTTTCCTCCGTTTTATGAGCTGTGGAAAAGAAGTTCCTGTAAAATAGTCTAATAGGGGGTATAGGTGTTGTGTTAGTTGTCTCTTCAGAGGTTGCGTGGCGTTTCACTTTCCTTCTTATGATGTCTTCGACGAAACCATTGGAGAAGCCGTTGTTGACTAGGACCTGCCTTACCCTACAGAGTTCTTCGTCGACTTGCTTCCATTCCGAGCTGTGGCTGAGAGCACGGTCGACATAAGTGTTAACAACACTCCTCTTGTACCTGTCTGGGCAGTCGCTGTTGGCATTTAGGTACATTCCTATGTTCGTTTCCTTAGTGTAGACTGCAGTGTGGAAACCTCCGCTCTTTTCCATGACTTTCATCTAGAAAGGGCAGCTTCCCATCCTTTTCCATCTCGTAAGTGAAACGCAGCACGGAACTCTGCTCAAATGCCTCCTTCAGCTCCTGCAGATGTCTGACATCAGGTACCTGTGTAAAAATGTCGTCAACATACCTGCAGTATATGGCCGGTTTCAAGTTCATGTCGACTAAGACTTTTTGCTCGATGGTACCCATGTAGAAGTTTGCAAACAGGACACCTAGGGGAGAACCCATGGCGACCCCAGTTCTCTGGCGATGGTTTGGTTGTGGGAAGAGATTATATGTTCATATATATGACCATATAATCAAAGTTGATTCTACTTTGCTCTGATGAAGGCGAATTAGCCGAAAACGCGTTAAGCATTTTCTATTTTTCACATGTGGTTATTTTGCATACTTGGATCAGTGTTTTTGTGATCATTGTTGCATATATATATATATATATATATATATATATATATATATATATATATATATATATATATATATATATATACATGTCGTACCTAGTAGCCAGAACGCACTTCTCAGCCTACTATGCAAGGGCAGATTTGCCTAATAAGCCAAGTTTTCCTGAATTAATATATTTTCTCTAATTTTTTTCTTATGAAATGATAAAGCTACCCATTTCAATATGTATGAGGTCAATTATTTTTTATTGGAGTTAAAATTAACGTAGTTATATGACCGAACCTAACCAACCCTACCTAACCTAACCTAACCTATCTTTATAGGTTAGGTTCGGTTAGGTAGCCAAAAAAGTTAGGTTAGGTTAGGTAGTCGAAAAACAATGAATTCATGAAAACTTGGCTTATTTGGCAAATCGGGCCTTGCATAGTAGGCTGAGAAGTGCGTTCTGGCTACTAGGTACGACATACATACATACACATATATATATATATATATATATATATATATATATATATATATATATATATATATATATATATGTCGTACCTAGTAGCCAGAACGCACTTCTCAGCCTACTATGCAAGGCCCAATTTGCCAAATAAGCCAAGTTTTCATGAATTAATTGTTTTTCGACTACCTAACCTAACCTAACTTTTTCGGCTACCTAACCTAACCTAACCTATAAAGATAGGTTAGGTTAGGTTAGGTAGGGTTGGTTAGGTTCAGTCATATATCTACGTTAATTTTAACTCCAATAAAAAAAAATTGACCTCATACTTCATGAAATGGGTACCTTTATCATTTCATAAGAAAAAATATTGAGAAAATATATTAATTCAGGAAAACTTGGCTTATTAGGCAAATCGGGCCTTGCATAGTAGGCTGAGAAGTGCGTTCTGGCTACTAGGTACGACATATATATATATATATTGTGACGGTAACGCGTTGGTGTTCGGCTGTTTAAGGCTAGGGGTATGGCCTCGTCACATAGTTATAAAAAAAAATAGAAAAACTGGAACTTCGTCTGTGGTAAGGTAAGGAGAAGACACACAAAACACAAGTAAAACTTTAACAATGAAATTTTAATTACGTTAAATAAATCAAAACATGAAAATAATGCACAAACAAATATGTATAATAAAATCAATGAATCAAAATAATAAGAATACTGAAATGACACAATGAAAGTTACGTTAAGGCAAAATAATAAGAAGTGCAACACAAAAGTTAAGTGGGAGGTGCTGGAATATTGGCTTAAAGCCACCACCTCTCTCAGTACACTCTAGAGTCTAGCTGGGAGGTGTGCTGGCTACGAAAGCACGGAACATTCTGAAGACTGATGTTGGGGCGACCCCAGACATCGGGTAGTATTGGGGGGCGAGTGCAGGTGCAGCCAGACCGGCGACCAATCAGCGGAGCCGTAGCGATCAACGGGTAGTTTGGTGGTTGGAGTTCGAACAGGTGGCTGGATGCATACGTTTCTGCTCACCCTGGCAAGCCTTGCTGGTGCTGGTGTTGTTGTCGTTGTTGGACATTTCTTCCATAGTCTTTTTATATAATTGTGAAGACGTAATTTTGGAGGGAAGAGCAGGCTCAATCTCTTGAAGGAGATTATCGTCACAACTCTCCCCCGAAGCCTGCGGTTCTGGAAGAAGTACGTCGTTATGTGGTGGAGTAATGGATGGAGTTGCTTCTACTTCATAAACTCTGGAGAGATCATGGGCTAAGATGTTGTCAGACTCTTGGTATAGCGTGTCTCCAGGTTGAATTTCTGCAGTTAGCAAGCCCATAGTAGAAGACGTTGAGATGAGAAGTGGGCGTGCTGCAGGAGGTGTAGGGAGGTGTGGTCCGTATTGATGGTGGACCGAGCACTTTTCAGGTGTGGAGTGAAGTGCTGAAGCTTCAGGATGAGGAAGAGTAGCTCCTTGCCAATTGTTCCGTCGTTCCTTGTAGCAGTAGTCGCTGACAGGTGTATTCTTCTCGCCTCGTTGCTGCATCACGACACCACCATCGTCGGTACCATTGGCGTCGACATGGAGGATGTAGGGCTTATCTGACGAGGTGAGAGTGGAATTAGAAGAGGGCATAGGAGCACGAGTATTATCCTGAAAGCATTTGGGAAGATCATTAAGGATTTTGGAATTAGAAAGCGCCGACTCCTTGTCAGTGCTTTCGGGAGAAGAAGCCGGGATGGTCTCACTGTGGATGTAGGGTTCTGTGAAAGTAGAATAGTTTATCAAGACAGTGGGAGGAGTACCATTATATTGCTTCAGGAGGTTGACGTGGCACAGCTGGGTCTTCCGCCGCCTATCTGGAGTCTCTATGACGTATGTGTTGTTGCTTCTGCACTCTTTGACGCAGTAGGGTCCTGAAAATCTGTTTTGTAAAGGTGAACCTGGGATAGGGAAATAAGCAAGGACGAAGTCTCCCGGCTTGAATTTTCTTACTTTGCTGGTCTGGTCGTAATGAGTCTTCATTCTCACCTGGGCTTTCAATAGATTATCATGAGCAAAGCGGTGGACTCTCTCTAGAATGTGTTGAAGGTTTTGAAGAAACTGGGGCACATTCTGATGCTCACTGAAGGTGGCATCTCTGAGAGAGTCTTTGAAAGCCTTAAGGGGAGTACGGCACTTACGGCCGTAGAGCATCTCATAAGGAGATACTCCTAGGGACTCATTGGGGAGACTTCTGAAAATACACATTATTAGGTCAATCTGCTTATCCCAATCCTTCGAGGTTTCACTACAAAACTTTTTCAAGAGTGCTTTGATGGTCTGATGACTACGTTCAAGAGAACCCTGTGAAGCAGGATGATAGGGGCTGGACAATACCTGTTTGATGTTGAACTCCTCCAGTGTTCTTTTGAAGAGATCACTGGTGAAGTTGGTGCCACAGTCACTTTGAATCTCCCTGGGAAATCCGTATTGAGTGAAGATCTTCAATAGATGTTTGATAACCGTAGCAGCCGTGATGTTCTTCACTGGAACTGCTATGGGAAATCTGGTGGTAGGACACAGGATGGTTAGGATGTAGGCGTTACCTGAACTGGTCCGAGGTAAAGGACCAACACAGTCTATTATGAGTCTGTGGAAAGGTTCCGCAGGCACCTGTATTGGAATCAGTGGTGCTCTGGGAATGGAGACGTTCGGTTTGCCTGTCATCTGACATGTATGACACTGTTTTACGTACTGTTTGACGTTGTTTACCATACCTGGCCAGTAGTAGTCTTGACGAATCCCATGGTAAGTCTTGTTGAAGCCGTAGTGGGAGAATGCTCCATGGGCCAGGTGTAGAATAGTGGGCCGCAGGCTGGTGGGAATCACAAGTTGTTCGGTGTTGGCCCAATCGTCCTCCTCCTTCAGTTTACTGGGTCTATATCTGCGGTAGAGCAAGTCTTTCTCTAGGAAGAACCCAGGAATACTGTCGGGTTGAGTCTCAGCCTGGAAAAACAATGGTGTTAAAGTAAGATCTTCCCTCTGCAACTTACGGAACTCCAACTTGGTCAGATGCGGGGGTAGTTTCTGAGGGTCTTGAGGGACAGCGGTAGCAGTAGAGTCAGCTGGCTGTGGACGTGCGGCTTGTGCACGGGTGGTCACGAGAACCGGAGGAGAAACTTCATCACTCTCTTGAACCTCTGCTGGAACATACTCAAGAATAGGGTTTCTGGGCACAGAGTTACACACCTGGGGTTTGTCCATGACGATCAGGTTGGTCGGTTGCAGGTCTTCTGCCAAGTCGTTGCCTAGGAGAAGTTGCACTCCAGGCATGGGAAAAGGCTTTTCCCTGACGGCGACTTGGACTTCCCCGTTCACGTAGGGACAATCCAGGTGGACTCTGGCGAGAGGGTATGGAGTGGTAGCAGTGAGGTCAGTGATGAAGACTGTTTCCCCGGTGTAGACTATGTTGGGCACAGCCGACTTCAAGATGATCGATTGTAGAGCCGCTGTGTCCCTCAAGATCTTCAATTTGAAACGTCCCTCCGGATTTGAACCGTTGGCAGAGACAGTTCCAGTATACAGGTGGTTACTGAAAAGAGAAAGATCATTAACATCAACACCAACATTCATCACAGGCTTACCGGACTTAGGAGGAGTTGGTTTGGGTCGTTGTTGGTCAGTGGTTCCCTTGTATTGAGACTTACCACATTTGTCTATGGTATGTCCATAGAGTCTACAATATTTGCAGTACAGTTGTGAACCAGCTTGATCGGGGCTCACCTTCTCGTAACTGTACCACGACTTCTTACTGGAGGATGGTTCAGGTGTCAGCCGGTGGATGAGGCTGTAAGTGTCAGCCGACTTAGCACACTTCAGGTAGTCGGTTTCTTCTTTATCTGCTAAGTAGAGGCGGACAGGAGGCGGCACACGTCTCAAGAATTCTTCAACAAGCATCAGGTTCACGAGTTCTGTAAAAGTAGAGACATGTGCTGCTTCCAGCCATTTCATGAAATACCTCCGTTTCGTGTTAGCAAACTCAAGGAAGGTAGTGGTACTTGCCTTCAGGTGGTCACGGAATTTCCTTCTATAACTCTCAGTAGAGAGGAGGTAGGCGTCCAACACTGCTTGTTTCAGAGTGTAGTAGTCATTCTCAGACGCCAAAGTACTGAGTGTGACTGCAGCTCTACCTGTAAGATGGACTCTGAGAAGTGTTGCCCATTGGTCGACAGGCCAACTGAGTTGATTAGCAAGGGTTTCAAAGGTGGTAAAGAACACATCAACTTCTGCTTCTACAAAGGATGGCATTAACTTACTTGCATGTGATATATTAAAACTGACGGGAAGATTGGCAGTAGCTTGTTGGCGTTGAGTGAAGTGTGAAGTTTCCAAGGCGATTTCACGTTGACGACACTCTAGAGCCAGAGTTGCTTGTTGCTTGTCATGTTCGCGTTGTATTTCCAACTCGCGTTGTTTGGTTTCAAGCTGTAAGCGTTCCCGCTCCTGGAGTGTTTCAAGCTGTACTCGTTCACGCTCCTGGAGTAGTGCAACCTCACGTTCCTGGAGGGCGAGTCCACGTTCATGTTCTTCTTTCCTCAAGGCAGCTTCACGTTCTCTGAGGGTGATTTCTCGTTCTTGTTCCTCTCTTCGTATGGCAGCAGCTCGTTCTTGTTGTTCGAGGGCTTCCCTTTGCTGCTCACGTTCAATCTTGGCCAGCTCTAGTTTAAGTTTCATCGTTGCCAAGTCAGTTTTATCTGCAATATAGTAAGTTTCATGAGTTTCAGAGTCTATCTTACCTTGCTCTAAATAGTAATCCAGCAACAGGTTGTGTAGGTCATTTTTGTTGGCTTGGTAGGGAACTTCTAGTTGATACTCATGTGCAAGAGTTTGTAGTTCAGTCCTCTTGGCACGACTCAAAGTCCCTATTTCACCTGCTGGATTTGCACGGAAAGTTTGGAGACGAAACATGGTGAAATTAGCAAATAAAGGTACACGAATGTTCAATAATGAAATGTCAGAAACAGGACAACGTGGCAACTGGTACCTATCCTGTGTGATCTTTAACAATTAACGTTAAGTGAAAGATATTAAATGATTAAATTAAATCAAGGGCGCAGGAAATCTTGTACCCGGAACTCATGTAAGAGAATAAGGGCAAGAAAATCCTACTAACAAATGAAACAAAGTTTCGAAAACAAATGAAACAGTTAAATGCTTCAAAAGTAAAATTGGTAGTCCAAGGATGTAGGCATACCTTGCCAAGTCTCTAAAGGACATAAAGCAAGTTTTTCCCACTGAATTTAATATGATACTTACAGAATTAGCGAACTTTTGTGCTCTGAAAAAATAAGCTAATTCCCTACCGTTGTATGTATCATCATCTCTGACTGACGTGTAGGGGTGCGAGGTGTCAACTGGTGACGAGAACTGCTGCTGAGGTCCCAATTCAGCAACTAAAGTTCGAGCTAGAGGAACTATGGCCCTCTTTGTCCTCCTACAGTCAGATTGCAGAAGATTGGGTACTCTTGACCCGGGGCAGACCACAGTACCAGGGTACCAATATGATGATCTGTCAGAATGAGAAATATTCAAGGGACATAGATGGTAAATACGAGTAATAACAAGGAGGGAGAGATGACCAATTAAGAGTATGACTGAGGCCTACAGTCACCACGTAATCCAAAGTTGTCTCACCTTCACTATATGTTACTCTCGTAATGCACAATACACCGCACCTTATAAAAAATGAAATTGAATGAAAAATAGTAAAGCTACGTTAACAGAGTTAAATACGCTTACCATAAATTACCACTTGGCACCAGTACCTGAGTGAGGCTCCTAGGACAGGCCCCCATAAAACTTGTGACGGTAACGCGTTGGTGTTCGGCTGTTTAAGGCTAGGGGTATGGCCTCGTCACATAGTTATAAAAAAAAATAGAAAAACTGGAACTTCGTCTGTGGTAAGGTAAGGAGAAGACACACAAAACACAAGTAAAACTTTAACAATGAAATTTTAATTACGTTAAATAAATCAAAACATGAAAATAATGCACAAACAAATATGTATAATAAAATCAATGAATCAAAATAATAAGAATACTGAAATGACACAATGAAAGTTACGTTAAGGCAAAATAATAAGAAGTGCAACACAAAAGTTAAGTGGGAGGTGCTGGAATATTGGCTTAAAGCCACCACCTCTCTCAGTACACTCTAGAGTCTAGCTGGGAGGTGTGCTGGCTACGAAAGCACGGAACATTCTGAAGACTGATGTTGGGGCGACCCCAGACATCGGGTAGTATTGGGGGGCGAGTGCAGGTGCAGCCAGACCGGCGACCAATCAGCGGAGCCGTAGCGATCAACGGGTAGTTTGGTGGTTGGAGTTCGAACAGGTGGCTGGATGCATACGTTTCTGCTCACCCTGGCAAGCCTTGCTGGTGCTGGTGTTGTTGTCGTTGTTGGACATTTCTTCCATAGTCTTTTTATATAATTGTGAAGACGTAATTTTGGAGGGAAGAGCAGGCTCAATCTCTTGAAGGAGATTATCGTCACAATATATATATATATATATATATATATATATATATATATATTATTAAATATGACCGAAAAAGTAAGATTAATAATTCTAACACGAATTTTCTCAATCTTTCGTACATTTCTTTTCATTGTTGAAGGTAAATCAAAAATTAATTCTCCAAAATTCATTTTTATTTTGGAGAATTAATTTTTGATTTACCTCCAACAGTGAAAAGAAATGTACGAAAGATTGAGAAAATTCGTGTTAGAATTATTAATCTTACTTTTTCGGTCATATTTAATAATATATGTCTACAGGAAAGACTACTACCAAAATATACTAATATATATATATATATACATACATACATACATACACACACACACACACACACACACACACACACACACACACACATAGATGGAGTGAGATCGAAGATACTGGAGTTAAGTGATGTAATACAGCTGCAGACACCAGACATTGTTGCACTCACGGAGACAAAACTTGAAGATGTAATTTTAAATGAGGTCATATTCCCAAGGGGCTACTCAATTTGGAGACGGGACAGAAAAATTAGGAAAGGCGGTGGCGTTGCTGTGCTGGTAAAAGAACACCTAAAGGTGAAGGAAATAATGACTGCCAATCCACAAGAAGTTGACATAATAGCACTAGAGATCTGCTATGAGGATGATAAACTAATGATGATAAATGCATATAGTCCACCGCCAAGCAGCACATGGTCAAAGGAGGAGCTAGATAGTAAACGTGAAGGTCTTATAACAATAATGAGAGAGATTATAGCGAGAGCGGATAACGATAGATCACGACTGTTGATAGTCGGTGACTTCAACTTGAAATCCATAGACTGGGAAGCATATGAAGCTAAAACAGAAGATTTTTGGACCTGTAAATTTGTAGACCTCATCCTGGAAACATTCTTGTATCAACATGTTAAACAAGCTACGAGGATGAGGGAAGGGGACGTTCCCTCCATGCTAGATTTGATATTTACCAGGAAGGAGGAAGAGATATTTGACATTCAGTACCTTCCTCCCTTGGGTAAAAGTGACCATGTCTTTTTGGGAATAAAGTATGCAATGCGTTATAAGCTGGAAGAAAATAAGGAGGTTGAAGCAGTTGAAAAACCAGACTTCAGGAGAGGACATTATGGTGACCTTAGAAATTTTTTTAGTGAGTATAATTGGACAGACTTGATGCTAGGCAAGGAAGTGAATGAGATGTATGGCAAGTTTTGCGAAATATATGATAAAGGCACAAAAAAATTTATACCAAAACAGAGATGCAGAACTAGGAAACAGGATTGGTTCAATAGAAATTGCGAGAGGGCTAGAGACCGAAAGACACAAAAATGGAATCAATACAGGAAGAGGCCGAACCCCCAAACATACCAGCGATACAAAGATGCGAGAAACAACTACACGGCAGTGAGGAGAGAGGCAGAAAGAAATTTTGAAAAAGGGATTGCGGACAAATGTAAAACAGAACCAGGTCTATTCTATAAATTCATAAACAACAAATTGCAGGTAAAGGATAATATTCAGAGGTTGAAAATGGGAAATAGATTCACGGAAGATGAAAAGGAAATGTGTGAAACACTAAACGAAAAGTTCCAAAGTGTGTTTGTACAAAATGAAATCTTTAGGGAACCAGATACAATAAGAATTCCAGAGAACAACATAGAACACATAGAGGTGTCTAGAGACGAAGTGGAAAAAATGCTCAAGGAGCTCGGTAAGAACAAAGCAGCTGGCCCAGATGGCGTTTCACCATGGGTTCTGAGAGAATGTGCATCTGAGCTCAGCATTCCACTTCACCTGATCTTTCAGGCATCCCTGTGTACAGGAATCGTAGCAGACGGGTGGAAACAGGCTAACATAGTTCCAATCTACAAAAGTGGCAGCAGGGAAGACCCCCTCAATTATAGACCTGTATCATTGACAAGTGTAATAGTGAAAGTATTGGAAAAACTAATCAAAACTAAATGGGTAGAACACCTAGAGAGAAATGATATAATATCAGACAGACAGTATGGTTTTCGATCTGGAAGATCCTGTGTATCGAATTTACTCAGTTTCTATGATCGAGCCACAGAGATATTACAGGAAAGAGATGGTTGGGTTGACTGCATCTATCTGGACCTAAAAAAGGCTTTCGACAGAGTTCCACATAAGAGGTTGTTCTGGAAACTGGAAAATATTGGAGGGGTGACAGGTAAGCTTCTATCATGGATGAAAAATTTTCTGACTGATAGAAAAATGAGGGCAGTAATCAGAGGCAATGTATCAGAATGGAGAAATGTCACAAGTGGAGTACCACAGGGTTCAGTTCTTGCACCAGTGATGTTTATTGTGTACATAAATGATCTACCAGTTGGTATACAGAATTATATGAACATGTTTGCTGATGATGCTAAGATAATAGGAAGGATAAGAAATTTAGATGACTGTCATGCCCTTCAAGAAGACCTGGACAAAATAAGTATATGGAGCACCACTTGGCAAATGGAATTTAATGTTAATAAATGTCATGTTATGGAATGTGGAATAGGAGAACATAGACCCCACACAACCTATATATTATGTGAGAAATCTTTAAAGAATTCTGATAAAGAAAGAGATCTAGGAGTGGTTCTAGATAGAAAACTATCACCTGAGGACCACATAAAGAATATTGTGCAAGGAGCCTATGCTATGCTTTCTAACTTCAGAATTGCATTTAAATACATGGATGGCGATATACTAAAGAAATTGTTCATGACTTTTGTTAGGCCAAAGCTAGAATATGCAGCTGTTGTGTGGTGCCCATATCTTAAGAAGCACATCAACAAACTGGAAAAGGTGCAAAGACATGCTACTAAGTGGCTCCCAGAACTGAAGGGCAAGAGCTACGAGGAGAGGTTAGAAGCATTAAATATGCCAAAACTAGAAGACAGAAGAAAAAGAGGTGATATGATCACTACATACAAAATAGTTACAGGAATTGATAAAATCGACAGGGAAGACTTCCTGAGACCTGGAATTTCAAGAACAAGAGGTCATAGATTTAAACTAGCTAAACACAGATGCCGAAGAAATATAAGAAAATTCACCTTCGCAAATAGAGTGGTAGACGGTTGGAACAAGTTAAGTGAGAAGGTGGTGGAGGCCAAGACCGTCAGTAGTTTCAAAGCATTATATGACAAAGAGTGCTGGGAAGACGGGACACCACGAGCGTAGCTCTCATCCTGTAACTACACTTAGGTAATTACACACACACACAAGGAACAAAGCAGCTGGCCCAGATGGCGTTTCACCATGGGTTCTGAGAGAATGTGCATCTGAGCTCAGCATTCCACTTCACCTGATCTTTCAGGCATCCCTGTGTACAGGAATCGTAGCAGACGTGTGGAAACAGGCTAACATAGTTCCAATCTACAAAAGTGGCAGCAGGGAAGACCCCCTCAATTATAGACCTGTATCATTGACAAGTGTAATAGTGAAAGTATTGGAAAAGCTAATCAAAACTAAATGGGTAGAACACCTGGAGAGAAATGATATAATATCAGACAGACAGTATGGTTTTCGATCAGGAAGATCCTGTGTATCGAATTTACTCAGTTTCTATGATCGGGCCACAGAGATATTACAGGAAAGAGATGGCTGGGTTGACTGCATCTATCTGGACCTAAAAAAGGCTTTCGACAGAGTTCCACATAAGAGGTTGTTCTGGAAACTGGAAAATATTGGAGGGGTGACAGGTAAGCTTCTATCATGGATGAAAAATTTTCTGACTGATAGAAAAATGAGGGCAGTAATCAGAGGCAATGTATCGGAATGGAGAAATGTCACAAGTGGAGTACCACAGGGTTCAGTTCTTGCACCAGTGATGTTTATTGTGTACATAAATGATCTACCAGTTGGTATACAGAATTATATGAACATGTTTGCTGATGATGCTAAGATAATAGGAAGGATAAGAAATTTAGATGATTGTCATGCCCTTCAAGAAGACCTGGACAAAATAAGTATATGGAGCACCACTTGGCAAATGGAATTTAATGTTAATAAATGTCATGTTATGGAATGTGGAATAGGAGAACATAGACCCCACACAACCTATATATTATGTGAGAAATCTTTAAAGAATTCTGATAAAGAAAGAGATCTAGGAGTGGTTCTAGATAGAAAACTATCACCTGAGGACCACATTAAGAATATTGTGCAAGGAGCCTATGCAATGCTTTCTAACTTCAGAATTGCATTTAAATACATGGATGGCGATATACTAAAGAAGTTGTTCATGACTTTTGTTAGGCCAAAGCTAGAATATGCAGCTGTTGTGTGGTGCCCATATCTTAAGAAGCACATCAACAAACTGGAAAAGGTGCAAAGACATGCTACTAAGTGGCTCCCAGAACTGAAGGGCAAGAGCTACGAGGAGAGGTTAGAAGCATTAAATATGCCAAAACTAGAAGACAGAAGAAAAAGAGGTGATATGATCACTACGTACAAAATAGTAACAGGAATTGATAAAATCGACAGGGAAGACTTCCTGAGACCTGGAACTTCAAGAACAAGAGGCCATAGATTTAAACTAGCTAAACACAGATGCCGAAGAAATATAAGAAAATTCACCTTCGCAAATAGAGTGGTAGACGGTTGGAACAAGTTAAGTGAGAAGGTGGTGGAGGCCAAGACCGTCAGTAGTTTCAAAGCGTTATATGACAAAGAGTGCTGGGAAGACGGGACACCACGAGCGTAGCTCTCATCCTGTAACTACACTTAGGTAATTACACTTAGGTAATTACACACACACAAGCCACAAGAATGAGGGAAGGAGATGTACCGTCAGTACTGGATCTAGTATTCACCAGGAAAGAAGAAGAGATTTTTGACATCCAGTACCTTCCTCCCTTGGGAAAGAGTGATCACGTCCTGTTAGACATTAAATATGCTTTAAGATATCATCTAGAAGAAAATGGGGACATTGAAACAGTTGATAAACTCGATTTAAGGAGAGGCAACTATGGGGAACTTCGAAATTTTTTTAATGAGTGCAATTGGACAGAATTGTTGCTAGGCAGGGAAGTAAATGAAATGTATGCCAAATTTTTAAAACTATACGAGGAAGGCACACAAACATTCATACCAAAACAGAGATGCAGGGCCAGAAAACAGGATTGGTTCGACAGAAATTGTGAGAGGGCAAGAGACCAAAAGACACAAAAATGGAATCAGTATAGGAAGAGGCCAAACCCCCAAACATACCAGCGATACAAAGATGCGAGAAACAACTATACAGCAGTAAGGAGAGAGGCAGAAAGAAATTTTGAAAAAGGGATAGCAGATAAATGTAAAACAGAACCGGGCCTATTCTACAAATTCATAAACAACAAATTGCAGGTAAAGGATAATATCCAGAGGTTGAAAATGGGAAACAGATTCACGGAAAATGAAAAGGAAATGTGTGAAACATTAAATGAAAAGTTCCAAAGTGTGTTTGTACAAAATGAAATCTTCAGAGAACCAGACACAATAAGAATTCCAGAGAACAACATAGAGCGGATAGAGGTGTCTAGAGATGAAGTGGAAAATATGCTAAAGGAGCTCGGGAAGAACAAAGCAGCTGGCCCAGATGGCGTTTCACCATGGGTTCTGAGAGAATGTGCATCTGAACTCAGCATTCCACTTCACCTGATCTTTCAGGCATCCCTGTGTACAGGAATCGTAGCAGACGTGTGGAAACAGGCTAACATAGTTCCAATCTACAAAAGTGGCAGCAGGGAAGACCCCCTCAATTATAGACCTGTATCATTGACAAGTGTAATAGTGAAAGTATTGGAAAAGCTAATCAAAACTAAATGGGTAGAACACCTGGAGAGAAATGATATAATATCAGACAGACAGTATGGTTTTCGATCTGGAAGATCCTGTGTATCGAATTTACTGTTTCTATGATCGAGCCACAGAGATATTTCAGGAAAGAGATGGTTGGGTTGACTGCATCTATCTGGACCTAAAAAAGGCTTTCGACAGAGTTCCACATAAGAGGTTGTTCTGGAAACTGGAAAATATTGGAGGGGTGACAGGTAAGCTTCTATCATGGATGAAAAATTTTCTGACTGATAGAAAAATGAGGGCAGTAATCAGAGGCAATGTATCGGAATGGAGAAATGTCACAAGTGGAGTACCACAGGGTTCAGTTCTTGCACCAGTGATGTTTATTGTGTACATAAATGATCTACCAGTTGGTATACAGAATTATATGAACATGTTTGCTGATGATGCTAAGATAATAGGAAGGATAAGAAATTTAGATGATTGTCATGCCCTTCAAGAAGACCTGGACAAAATAAGTATATGGAGCACCACTTGGCAAATGGAATTTAATGTTAATAAATGTCATGTTATGGAATGTGGAATAGGAGAACATAGACCCCACACAACCTATATATTATGTGAGAAATCTTTAAAGAATTCTGATAAAGAAAGAGATCTAGGGGTGGTTCTAGATAGAAAACTATCACCTGAGGACCAAATAAAGAATATTGTGCAAGGAGCCTATGCAATGCTTTCTAACTTCAGAATTGCATTTAAATACATGGATGGCGATATACTAAAGAAATTGTTCATGACTTTTGTTAGGCCAAAGCTAGAATATGCAGCTGTTGTGTGGTGCCCATATCTTAAGAAGCACATCAACAAACTGGAAAAGGTGCAAAGACATGCTACTAAGTGGCTCTCAGAACTGAAGGGCAAGAGCTACGAGGAGAGGTTAGAAGCATTAAATATACCAAAACTAGAAGGCAGAAGAAAAAGAGGTGATATGATCACTACGTACAAAATAGTAACAGGAATTGATAAAATCGACAGGGAAGACTTTTCCTGAGACCTGGAACTTCAAGAACAAGAGGTCATAGATTTAAACTAGCTAAACACAGATGCCGAAGAAATATAAGAAAATTCACCTTCGCAAATAGAGTGGTAGACAGTTGGAACAAGTTAAGTGAGAAGGTGGTGGAGGCCAAGACCGTCAGTAGTTTCAAAGCGTTATATGACAAAGAGTGCTGGGAAGACGGGACACCACGAGCGTAGCTCTCATCCTGTAACTACACTTAGGTAATTACACTTAGGCAATTACACACCGGTCAATGTTAGACCGGTATCATTGACAAGTGTAATAGTCAAAATATTGAAAAAAAATAATTAAAACTAAATGAGTAGAACACCTAGAGAGAAATGATATAATATCAGACAGACAGTATGGTTTTCGATCTGGAAGATCCTGTGTATCGAATTTACTCAGTTTCTATGATCGAGCAACAGAGATATTACAGGAAAGAGATGGTTGGGTTGACTGCATCTATCTGGACCTAAAAAAGGCTTTCGACAGAGTTCCACATAAGAGGTTGTTCTGGAAACTGGAAAATATTGGAGGGGTGACAGGTAAGCTTCTAACATGGATGAAAAATTTTCTGACTGATAGAAAAAACCAGCGTTGAATGTAATGAAACGCCATTTTCTGGGTGAGACCCGGAGGCTCCCCGGAGCTTTACCGGCTGATATGCTAATGTCAGACTTTGGCATCAGTCATGTGTATGGAGTTCTAGGGCCTACCGGGGACCACGAGCCAGAACCTGGCCCCCTCAGAGAGGCAAGGGGAGCAATGGCCTATAGAAACCCCCGTGTGGTTGGAAGCATTCTATGTCTGCCATCGACTGGGTCAAATCATCTCAAGAAATCATCTCAAGCATCCAGAAAGGTAAGCATTCCAAAACAAACCCCTATTCTGGTGAAAAATGCTGCCTAAAGCCGAACTAGTGGATAGAACTCTTCAACAGAAAACAAGGAAACTAGTATGACGTCATACGTCACCGCGCCGCTGTCTGCGCAGCTCCCCCCTCCCCGGGAGGGGGAAGGGGGAACCCCAGTCCTCCCACGCCGGCTATCTACCCATCAGTTCTGAGGCTGGATGTCAAAACACGCGAAAAACGCCGACCGGAGGGAGGGAGGGTTGCCGGGGAGCCTCCGGGTCTCACCCAGAAAATGGCGTTTTATTACATTCAACGCTGGTTTTCTGGGGGGAGCCCCGTCGGCTCCCCGGAGCTAACTACCCACAGAGGAAGGTCAAAGGGACAGAACCGGGAGGCGGACACCACGCACCCCCCAAGGAGGCGAGACAACCGGCAGCAAACGCCAACCCAAGGCGCCACAGCCCCGAAAATCCCGAGAACAACACGAGAACCACGAGCAGCAAGGCCCCTGCACGAACACCAAAAATCCATGCCCGAAAGACCGCAAGGCCACGTCGCCCAGATGGCAGCAAGAGCAGCGAAGCCACGAACGCCACAGGCATGAGGGAAGAACACAGGCAGCTTAGCCGCAAGAACACGGCTGACCACCTGGGACACTATCACCCACGAACTGGGAAGAACAGAACCGGAGCAACGCAAAACGCGCTCCGGACCCAAACGCCGTGGCACTCAAACAACAGCGGAGGGCCCCCCACTGAACACAAACGACACACCCCCGGCCCGACCAACGAAGCACCAACAAACCCTGGACCCCTCCAGAATGCAGCAGCCCCACCCCGCGCCAGAAAAGATGGAGACTGCTGCCACCAAACAACCAAAACGCTAAAACCGAAGGAGCAAGAAAACTCAGCGACTCGACCCCCAGAGGCAAAGGCCCAAAGGAAAGAGCCGACGAAAAAACACACCGGAACCGAAGGGGCACTACCAACCGAGGAGAAGACAGAGCACGCTGACCAGAGACCAGGATGGTGCAAGCGGCGCACGAACAGGCCGGAGGTGAAACGGCGCACAAGACAGCTGACTAACGGTGCAGAAGCAACACCAAGACCGAAAGCAAGCTGAAGCGGCTTCGCCAGCGCCGTACGAAAAGAGACGACAGTATGTGGCAAGACGACGGCCCCCAACCCCCACCAGAAAACCAAGCCGAGAGTAAACCAAGCTAACAAGAGTAACCACCTAAGAAGGGACAGGAAAAGGAAGGACCGCCAAAATACCCCATACTGCCGCCAAGAGAAGCACGCAGGTGGGACCCCTACCACAAAGCCACCCGACCACCAACCGGAGGCGAGACCGTGAGGCAGAACATAAGCAGCCCCGACAAGGCCCCTCCGAGCCCAAGAAAAGGCGGAGCCGTGGGAAGACCTCGGGCGCCACCACCGAAACCCAGGCGGCACAAGGAGATGGAACGCCTGCCGAACAGAAAAACTCCCCAAAGCATGCAAGCCCGCCAGGAGTTCAGAAACGACGGGTCCGACGTGAGACATCGCAAGACCCCAAAAAAAAAAAAAAACAACCGGCAGGGCAAGCTAGGAAACCAAAGAAGGCGGAAAGGTCGCCGCCAGAACAGTACCCGAACCAAGGGGTACGAACAACTGCAATAGACCGAGACAAAGAAGCACATCACAGGACACAGGCTGACCAACGCCTAAGAACACACGCAGAACATCCCTGCTGCAGAGGAGGCAGGAAGAAAGAGCAGAAGCACAAAAACCCCAGGAGAACAACCAGGGGTGGACAATCAGGCAGGGATAGAAAAACCCCCAAACAATCCCCAGGCACAAAACGGCAGCAAAGTGCCACTCCACAACCGGACACAGGAACAAAGACACGCCACCGTGAAACACGGTACCAATGCACACGTGCAGCAGCAGCAACAGGCACCACTGCAACATGTAAATAGCAACTCCCTTCTGCAAAGGCAGAGAACGGAGCAGGCAGACCCCAGACAGGACCAACGGAGACACGACAAAACCCTGCAGGCCCAGAAGCCTGCACCAGGCGACCGACGGCGGAGAAACCCCGCTCGATACCCGCTGGATGAGGTACTGGGAGCTCTTTTACACCTGAAGCCCGGCCCAAGGCCAGGCTAGACCGTCCAGAGGGTGGCCCACCAGGCAGCTGCTAGGAGCAGTCCACCGGCCCACATACCCCCACAACCAGGACGGGCCGGAACTGCCATACGAAAACAGGCTAGTGCGCCTTGGAAGTCCATGGACGAACCAGCAAGAAGGCTTATGCTCACAAGTAGGTCATGTAACAAGCACAGACCTCTGATGGTTATACAGTGTTCCCCAAATGTGCCAATAGCACCACTGCACTCCACTGGTACTATCCCGCAAGTTCTACCAGATAGGCGGGACCCAAGAGCCAGAGCTCAAAACCTGCAAGCACAGCCAGGAGCCTTACCAGGTGAGTACAGAACCAACCCTGCAACCCCCACACCTCACAACATTAAAAAGGAGGGTCCCCTGAATGACTCCAGCATGGGTTGGACATGCACATGAGAGGGACAGGAAGGGTTGAAAAAAAGGGACAGTCACTGGTGTGCGAACGGTCTCAGTCGTACAAAAATATACCTAAATAAAGACAGGTATATAAACAACACCGCATCCAGCGCCCGGCCAAAAGACGCCAGACCGCAGAAACTCACCTGGCGAATGGTGGCACGAACTTGACACGACTCAACCATGCCCAGAAGAACCTGGGAGCACCGCCAGGTGAAGACGCCTCAGCCGGACCCTGCCGGACCCGCAGGAGAGCAGGGAGAGGCGAAGGAGGCGGTCCACACCCATGACACAGGGAAAACCGCGGTGTCCTCCCCACAACTGGGAACCAGGACACTGCCGGCGCGAAGGGGCACATACCGCAGCCAGGGAGAAGAACGAGAGGCGAAGCACTGTAGCAAAAAGGGCGCAAAACACCAGCACTGAAACACCGCCCAGACCAAAACAAACTCCACGGCGCATGCGCATAACACGCTGGCCGAACCGCACACCCTCCCTGCGGGAAGGCGCCAGCCAGGACTACTGCACGAGAAAAGTAGCCAAAAGAGGAAGCAGGAACAATAAAACCGGCCAAAGAAGCAAAGAGCCCAAAAAGGAGCCCAACCGGGCGACAAGCAGCCCAACCGGGCGACAAGCAGCCCAACAGGGCGACAAGCAGCCCAACAGGTCGACAAGCAGCCCAACCGGGCGACAAGCAGCCCAACCGGGCGACAAGCAGCCCAACAGGGCGACAAGTAGCCCAACAGGGCGACAAGGACGAGGAGCCGACAGATGTTCCAATAATGCGGGAAGTAGCGAAAAACCTTCCCGTACCCTCGAGAACACAGAAGCCAACACTAGTCCCGAAGGCACACGAAGGCGCACCCGAGATCAGAAGTCACGCAGAACCCCATCGAACGGGGAAACATGACGAAAACACCGTCCCAAAAAGGGGTGGGAGGAAACATCCACCCACAGGACGGAACCAACCGACTCAAAGGCCAAGGAACCGAGCCCGGGGAGAGGCCGACGCCCAACAGCACGTACGGCGAGTGGGGAGGAAAACCCCACTCCGCGTAACCACAAGCCCCGCCTAGAGGGGGATAAAAACCCCCCACGGGGTCCAACGGGGCCAAGGCCCCCCAAGTCAGCCCCTTCCCAGCCCTGGGAACCTACACGACAGGCCCCGGGGCCGAGCCGTTCCCCCAAAGCCCCGGCCGTACCAGAAAACCGGGACAGCCGTGAAAACACTAATGAAGGGAGCCCACTGGCAGACTCGTACAACACGGCTGGAGGAACAGGCTCAAATGCCCCCGTCACTACCCCGGAAGGGGAATTCCCCGAGACTGCCCGAGTCTCAACACCATCAAAAACCCCGCCCCGAACCTACAGACAGTAAGGAACCGGATGCAGGCAGGAAGGGTGATCCAGGGGAAAGACAAGGGGGCGTGGATGGAACCGAAGCAACCAACACCCCCAAGTCCCAAAACGAACTACAACGGGGCAGCCCCGGGGCTCCCGGGAAGGAAACCACGAGAACGTTGCCACCACCAAGGCTCAAGTGCAACGCCCCTGCTGCCCGCACCCGCTTTGTTAGCACAACTGGGTAACCGAGCCACAACGAGCAACCAAACTCGCAGGACTCCGGGTCGAAGGTGTCAGCGACCCCACAGGCAGCAGACGGAGGCAAAACAGAGAGTCACCCAGAGACAAAGGGTGAGAGCAACCCTCAAACTCGCTGGAAGCGAGGGGGGGACTCTGGGGTCACATCCATCGGACCCAAAGCTACCAAACAACTTTCTAAGAGCTGAACCCCCGGGACATGTACACTCACGGGGACCTAGCAGGGGTACCACCAGAAAATACTCAGAACACAAGGGACACAAGGGGCAAGAACGAAGGCAGACCCCCCCACCAGGTAGATAAACAAAAATAAAAAGAAAACCCCGCAAGAGGACAGCGTACCCAAGCAGAACAGAGCTGGCCGCTATGATTGGTAAAGACAAGCTGCACAGTACCCTGCGCCCCACCAGTGCAAAAACTGCCCCTTACTCTAAGGCGAACAAGGGAGACAGAACACCCGAGCACACAAAGAGCGGCCGAAAACCAAGCAGTAAACGGCCAAGCAGGGGCAGGACCCAAGGAACTTGTGGAAGGTGGCCCCAAGCCCCAAGGGCAGTACTTACAGGGCACCTAGGGAAGGGAACCCTAGGCGCATGCAGCCCGAGTACTGAAGAATCACTCCCGGCTCACGCACCACCTAGAAAACAGACACCACACTCTAGGTACAGTGCTGAAACAACCACTGGAGCCGGAGCACATAACCATTGCCCATAGCATCAGCCGAAGAACTGATGGGTGGATAGCCGGCGTGGGAGGTCTGGGGCTCCCCCTTCCCCCTCCCGGGGAGGGGGGAGCTGCGCAGACAGCGGCGCAGTGACGTATGACGTCATACTAGTTTCCTTGTTTTCTGTTGAAGAGTTCTATCCACTAGTTCGGGTTTAGGTAGCAATTTTCACCAGAATAGGGGTTTGTTTTGGAATGCTTACCTTTCTGGATGCTTGACCCGGTCAATGGCAGACATAGAATGCTTCCAACCACATGGGGGTTTCTATAGGCCATTGCTCCCCTTGCCTCTCTGAGGGGGCCAGGTTCTGGCTCGTGGTCCCCGGTAGGCCCTAGAACTCCATACACATGACTGATGCCAAAGTCTGACATTAGCATATCAGCCGGTAAAGCTCCGGGGAGCCGACGGGGCTCCCCGCAGAAAGGAGGGCAGTGATCAGAGGCAATGCATCGGACTGGAGAAATGTCACAAGTGGAGTACCACGGGGTTCAGTTCTTGCACCAGTGATGTTTATTGTCTACATAAATGATCTACCAGTTGGTATACAGAATTATATAAACATGTTTGCTGATGATGCTAAGATAATAGGAAGGATAAGAAATTTAGATGATTGCCATGCCCTTCAAGAAGACCTGGACAAAATAAGTATATGGAGCACCACTTGGCAAATGGAATTTAATGTTAATAAATGTCATGTTATGGAATGTGGAATAGCAGAACATAGACCCCACACAACCTATATATTATGTGAGAAATCTTTAAAGAATTCTGATAAAGAAAGAGATCTAGGGGTGGTTCTAGATAGGAAACTATCACCTGAGGACCACATAAAGAATATTGTGCAAGGAGCCTATGCTATGCTTTCTAACTTCAGAATTGCATTTAAATACATGGATGGCGATATACTAAAGGAATTGTTCATGACTTTTGTTAGGCCAAAGCTAGAATATGCAGCTGTTGTGTGGTGCCCATATCTTAAGAAGCACATCAACAAACTGGAAAAGGTGCAAAGACATGCTACTAAGTGGCTCCCAGAACTGAAGGGCAAGAGCTACGAGGAGAGGTTAGAAGCATTAAATATGCCAAAACTAGAAGACAGAAGAAAAAGAGGTGATATGATCACTACGTACAAAATAGTAACAGGAATTGATAAAATCGACAGGGAAGATTTCCTGAGACCTGGCACTTCAAGAACAAGAGGTCATAGATTTAACCTAGCTAAACACAGACGCCGAAGATATATAAGAAAATTCACCTTCGCAAATAGAGTGGTAGACGGTTGGAACAAGTTAAGTGAGAAGGTGGTGGAGGCCAAGACCGTCAGTAGTTTCAAAGCGTTATATGACAAAGAGTGCTGGGAAGACGGGACACCACGAGCATAGCTCTCATCCTGTAACTACACTTATGTAATTACACACACACACACACACACACACATAATATCAGACAGACAGTATGGTTTTCGATCTGGAAGATCCTGTGTATCGAATTTACTCAGTTTCTATGATCGAGCCACAGAGATATTACAGGAAAGAGATGGTTGGGTTGACTGCATCTATCTGGACCTAAAAAAGGCTTTCGACAGAGTTCCACATAAGAGGTTGTTCTGGAAACTGGAAAATATTGGAGGGGTGACAGGTAAGCTTCTATCATGGATGAAAAATTTTCTGACTGATAGAAAAATGAGGGCAGTAATCAGAGGCAATGTATCGGAATGGAGAAATGTCACAAGTGGAGTACCACAGGGTTCAGTTCTTGCACCAGTGATGTTTATTGTCTACATAAATGATCTACCAGTTGGTATACAGAATTATATGAGCATGTTTGCTGATGATGCTAAGATAATAGGAAGGATAAGAAATTTAGATGATTGTCATGCCCTTCAAGAAGACCTGGACAAAATAAGTATATGGAGCACCACTTGGCAAATGGAATTTAATGTGAATAAATGTCATGTTATGGAATGTGGAATAGGAGAACATAGACCCCACACAACCTATATATTATGTGAGAAATCTTTAAAGAATTCTGATAAAGAGATCTAGGAGTGGTTCTAGATAGAAAACTATCACCTGAGGACCACATAAAGAATATTGTGCAAGGAGCCTATACAATGCTTTCTAACTTCAGAATTGCATTTAAATACATGGATGGCGATATACTAAAGAAATTGTTCATGACTTGTTAGGCCAAAGCTAGAATATGCAGCTGTTGTGTGGTGCCCATATCTAAAGAAGCACATCAACAAACTGGAAAAGGTGCAAAGACATGCTACTAAGTGGCTCCCAGAACTGAAGGGCAAGAGCTACGAGGAGAGGTTAGAAGCATTAAATATGCCAAAACTAGAAGACAGAAGAAAAAGAGGTGATATGATCACTACGTACAAAATAGTAACAGGAATTGATAAAATCGACAGGGAAGACTTCCTGAGACCTGGAACTTCAAGAACAAGAGGTCATAGATTTAAACTAGCTAAACACAGATGCCGAAGAAATATAAGAAAATTCACCTTCGCAAATAGAGTGGTAGACGGTTGGAACAAGTTAAGTGAGAAGGTGGTGGAGGCCAAGACCGTCAGTAGTTTCAAAGCGTTATATGACAAAGAGTGCTGGGAAGACGGGACACCACGAGCGTAGCTCTCATCCTGTAACTACACTTAGGTAATTACACACACACACTAGGAGTACCTGGCCACGCATTGCTGTGGCTGCTGAGCCACTGCAACCTTCCCTGTCCCCCAGTCCTCCCCACCATTACCCCCTCTCCCTTCTCCTCGGCCTCCCAACCATTCCCCACTCCACCATCCCCTCGTCTTCCCCCACCATTCCCTTTTCCTTCCCACCATGCCCCACTCCCTTGTCCCTTTGTCCTCCCCACTATTTTCCATTCCCCCATCCCCTCGTTCCCACCATCCCAAACACCCCCGTCCTCTCGTCCTTCCCCACCATTACTCTCTCCCTTGTCCCCTCGTCCTCCCCATCATCTCTCAATTCCGTCCCTTCAACATTCCCACCATTCCTTTCTCCCTTGTCGATGCCTTCCCAAATGGTCTGATGTTCCCATCAGAAAATTGGGAACATCAAGTGATCTGATGTTCCCATCACTGAAATATAAGAAAAACTGTTAGAAAATGAAATGAAAATTTGAAAAAATAAAAAAATAAACTATACTCACAAAATGAATGGTATGGTAAACAACACAGCTCAATTCCAATGCAATTCACAAAAATAATTAAATCAAAATGAAAATAAATCAAAGTCTATGAAAATTCAATTTATCAGGGCAATCAGAAACATTAAAATGGAATTGTAACATATTTAGTATAGCATGTGTGTTGCTCTTACATGCAACAGATGGTGCAGTTTTTCAAGAAAAGCATAGTTTTACCTGTCACAAGTGTGGCATCTATACGTATACTGTACTTACAAAATGAACGGTATGATAAACAACACAGCTCAATTCCAACTCAATGTCACACAAAATAATTCAACAAGAAATAAAATAAATAGAAATCTATGAAAATAAAATTTATCAGTGCAATCGAAAACATTGAAATGGAATTCGTGACATTTAGTGTTGAGTGCATGTTGCTATTATGTGCAACATATGGTGCTGTTTTTCAAAAATGCATGTTTTTACCTGTCACAGGGGAGGCATCTATATAGTACGTATATATAAAGATGCGCCTATTCGAATGCAACGTTGCGTCAAAGTTTCAAAGCAATTGGTGAAGAACTTTCGGAGATTACAGAGTGTGTTGTTCTTATGTCCAACAGATGGCGCTGTTTTTCAAAAAAGCATGTTTTTCCTGTCACAGGTGAGGCATGTATATAGTAGATATATAAATAGACGCACCTATTCTAATGCAACCTTGTGTAAAAATTTCAAAGCAATCGATAAAGAGATTTCGAAGATTTCCCCTCACATGAAAAACACAGTTTTTCAGAAAAAGCATGTTTTTTTTACCGTCACTGACATGACATCTATATAGTACGTATATAAAAACCTGCTCGGACGCGAATGGAACGTTGTGTGAAAATTTCAAAGCAATCGATGAAGAACTTTTGGAGATTAGCGGTTATGCACAAACGAACATTTCCATTTTTCAAATCAAATCAATTGTTTATTTAGGTAAAGTACATACATACAAGGGGTGACAGATTTTGATTAATTTACAGATAGAGCTAGTACATACAATGCCTGAAGCCACTATTACGCAAAGCGTTTCGGGCAGATTATTTTTATTTATATAGATTATATATATATATATATATATATATATATATATATATATATATATATATATATATATATATATATATATTGTGACGATAATCTCTTTCAAGAGAGACTGAGCCTGCTCTTCCCTACATAAGTACGTCAATATACCAGATAATATAGAAGATACGTCCACCAAGTATCGCCAAACGTTTTGCCCAGGGAGCAAATCGTACCCAGCACACAGTGACACCTGCTACCACCGCCGTAACCAGCTAACCACCAGCTCATCCTATGCCTGCCTGTCGCTGATTGGCTGGTGACTCGTCGCCCCTGCCCTCCGCCTCCACCACAAGTCGACGTCTGGGCTGCAGTGCAGCAGTATCGTCAGAATATCTCAGTGCTCCAAGCAGTTGACATCTCTCGCTGGTAGACTAAGCCTTGGCTTTCGTGTACTAAGGGAGGTGGCAGCTCGAAGCCAGTATTCCAGCACCACTTATATTTTATTTTGCTATCACTGTAACTTACTTGTCTTAACGTAACTTTTCATTTGCCAGTGATTATTCATATTATTTTGTTTATTGACTTGTCTTGCATATTTTATGTGATTAACTTTATTCATGTCTTGTTTTTCTAGAGTAATTAAAATTTCATTGCTTAAAAACTTGTGTTTTGTGTGTCTTCCCATTACCTTACCACAGACGAAAGGACCAACTTTTCTCTTGTTTTTTGATTATGTGACGAGGCCCTGCCCCTAGCTTTTGAAACAGCCGAACATCAACGCTTTACAGTCACAAAATATATATATATATATATATATATATATATATATATATATATATATATATATATATATATATATATATATATATATATATATATATATATATATAATGTATCTACATTTGTGTTCACCACAGTGAACCACTAAGCTGGTATGGTGAGTACAGACAGTGACAAGTAGCCACACAGATTCGGCAGACGATGCTACTGCCCTCCCTACCTCAACATTACTCCTTCCACAATATTACAAACAGCGCAAATTATCAAGTAGGTTATAACAGCGCAAATTAGTTTAAATAGTTCACTGTTGTTCATGACCTGTCCCAGTGGGTCGAGACTGGTCTCATTAGCACCTCTCAGATGGGAGGGAAGAAATTCTAGCTGCAAGAAGGTGTGTTCTCAGAGCTAACTAGGGTAACTAAAATAGATGTTTCCTAAATAAATACTTTAACCCTTAAATTGCGCATGGTGTATATATACGCCATGAGTAACATGTCCCACTGTGCGCATGGCATATATATACGCCATAGGGTGCAAGGCCCGATTCAAATGGCCCACGGCTACACGGTGTTCAACACCAGCTTCCTCACGGCTCTTGTAAACAGACGCCATGTTTAAAAAAAATCGTGGGCAATATTCTCAGGTGTGAGAGCCACAGTACTGTGTGAGTAACCAAGGCTGGCGCACGCAGCATGAGCTAACAGCATTGCTGTTCAGCTTGTGACCACAACATCGCCTAAAAATGTCTAATATGTAACTGCTATTATTTAGCAATTACAGTACAGTACTACCTCGATTCAACGTACCCCGATTTAACGAATCTTCGGCTAGTTTGCACACTTTTCAGGCTGGATTTACTCACCCGGTTCGATGAACAATGGTTCGCCAAAGTGGGGGATGTTCGGATTTGCTTACGATACCGCGACAAGATTTCACACACTGGTGGAAAACTTTTCCATTCTGTCACAGATTACAATTAATAATTTGCTCATATGACAAGTTGGATCACACAAGTGGACCACACATGTGGGTCACACAAGTGGACCACAAGTGGTCCACAAGCTTACGATGTTGGAACAGAGTTCACAGAGGTGGAAAACTGTCTCATTCTATCACAGATTACAATTAATAATTCCTTCATAAGGCAAGTTGGATCCCACAAGTGGACCACACAACAAGTGAACCATATGAACCAATCACCAGCCAGAATGGTCCACACAAGAAGTGACGCATATTAACCAAATACCAGCCAGAGTGGTCCACACAAGTGAACGACTGAGTTTCAATGATTTTCGTTCACTGATTTGTGGCACACGTATCTTTGTAAATTAATTTAAAGGCTGAAGCGTGAATAGCTAGCTTATGTGTTGAAATCTTCTTATATACATTTTCTATGATGAAACAAGATGAGTGACGGTAGACAGATAAGGGAATACTGTACAGTAAACCTCACTTTACAGTGAGGTTTAACCCACTTTCATCTGTGTCATCATAGTTCTGTGACCATGATTTTGAACATTTCAGATTAATAAATCATTTTTAAAACTGGTGTTTTAATAACTCTTTATTATCCTAATTAAACTAAACTAAATAAAACTAAAAATATACTATATGATAGATATATGCTATTTGAGAAATTATTCATGTTATTGGTGGCTCACAAGTCCAGCGCAAGTGGGCAGGTCTACTGTGTGCATACAACACCATGCTTGCTTTGTTCGATTTTGTCGCCATGGTTTAGTGACTTACGGCTTCGAAATAATAAAATTTATAAATCAGTTCTAAAATAAGTATTTTTATAGCTCTTATTATCGTAATAATGTTGCTAAACTAAAAATAAAACCCAAAAATATATAATTTGACGTAAATCCAATATTTGAGAGAAATTTATGTTATTGGAAATCAAACACAACACCATGCTTGTTTTGTTTGATTTCGTCACCTCAGTTCAGTGACCTACAGTTTCGAAATAATGAAATTAATAAATCAGTTCTAAAATAAGTATTTTTTTATAGCTCTTATTATTGTAATAATGTTGCTAAACTAAATATGTAACTCAAAAATATATAATTTAATGTAAATCCAACATTTGAGAGAAATTTATGTTACTGGATCTGGCTTAAACACCAGCCTACTGTAACGTGTACGTAAAGACCTAGTCTGCGTTCGTACAGTATGCACCCAGTGCTCTCAGCTTTGTCTGCGATTGACGTACAGTATTTAACCGCCGGTGGAAGAATAATCGTGGAATTTATCATTTTTTTACTACAGCTGTATTGATATACAACAAAATGTCTTAGGGGTTTAATAATAGTGCCTTACTAATGTAAAAAATGAAGCAATATTTTCCAAGAACTAGTAGCAGAAAATCAATCAGCACGAGCACAGCTGCACACACGACTGTGAGCTGGAGGAGGCAGGAGTCACACTGCAGCAAGCTCCTGGAAATATCGAATTACCTAAGTATTGGGAACAGGTTAAGGGCTACAGTGGTGTCCCAGGTTAAATAAAGGTTCAGGGAAGTGTAAAAGCAAATAAAATACAATAAACAAGTAAAAGTGAGTGAAAATAGCCGAGTGGAAAAGTTTGTTTTGGTTCTAGAACAAAAACAAAGATGGCCGCCGCCACCACCACCACTGGGAATGTAGACACACCAACAGATGATGGTTTCAAAGGATTCTCACCACAAGATATAAGGAACGGAGGTGTTCTTGGCAGGTTAGAGATAATTGAGGATATGCAAAAGAAGTATGAAGAAAAAGTGCTTAAATTGGAAGAGGACAATGGAGCTCTTTGGAGTGAGCTTTGCACTCTAAAAGGGAGTATTCTTCAGCAAGGTAAGATTATTACTGCATTAACAGACAAGGTAACAAATCAGGAGGAGCAAATCAAGGAACTAGTGAAAGAAAATGAGGCGTGGAAAGTGAAGTGTGGTGACTTTGAAGAAATAAACAAGAAAATAGACTCATATGGTGAACAACTCCAAGCAAGCCTAAGGGCTAACATAGAGTTAGGTAAGGATCTGCAACTGGAAACTTCACTGACAACTCACATAGAGGAGGTGAATAAAGAACTAGAAAAGTATAAAGAAGAAATAAAAGCGACATATGCTCAAGTTGTAAAAGAGAGAGAGACTCAAAGAAGTGTGTTCAGAAGTCAAAACCAGAAATGACCAACAAGAAGCAGAAATTAGGCAAGCAATTAGGAAAGAACTGGTTACCAACAGTAAACTGGTACAAAACACTGCAGATAGAACTAAGTCCATAATCATTTTTGGATGTTTAGAGAAGGAAATTTCATCTAGGGTGGACCGAGCGGCAGAAGAGATGAAAATCATAGAGAAAATAGTAGGTTTAGGAGAAGGCTCAAAGGAAAATGTCAGTGATTTAAGAAGAATAGGAAAATATGAGAAAGAAAAGAACTGCCCCTTAAGGGTGACGTTTAATGGAGTGAAAAACATGATGGATGTGCTAAAAAATGCCACGAAATTGCAGAGTGATGAGGTTATCTTGAGATGATTTCGGGGCTTTAGTGTCCCCGCGGCCCGGTCCTCGACCAGGCCTCCACCCCCAGGAAGCAGCCCGTGACAGCTGACTAACACCCAGGTACCTATTTACTGCTAGGTAACAGGGGCATTCAGGGTGAAAGAAACTTTGCCCATTTGTTTCTGCCTCGTGCGGGAATCGAACCCGCGCCACAGAATTACGAGTCCTGCGCGCTATCCACCAGGCTACGAGGCCCCATGGCAAACTTTGGTCAATAAGACAAGACCTCTCCAAGGAAGACAGAGAAAAGTTGAAAATGAACCTAATTGAGGCAAAACGTCTAAATGGGGATAGAAATGAAGAAGACAGATATTCTTTTTTTTACACAGTGACAGGGACTGGAAAGCTTGTGAAATGGTACATAAAAACAAAGCAACAAGATCAGTAGTGGAAGGGGGGAGTAAAGAGCAAAGGAAAAGGGAACATGTTCCTGAAAATTGTATATACCAACATAGATGGAGTGAGGTCAAAAACTTTGGAGTTGCAAGATATAATCCAGCTTAGGGTCCCAGATATTGTTGCATTATCAGAGACGAAACTTGAAGGAAATATAATAAATGAAGTCATATTCCCAAAAGGCTATCCAGTTTGGAGACGTGACAGGAAAACTAGGAAGGGAGGAGGAGTGGCTGTACTGGTGAAAAAAGACCTGAAGGTAAGAGAGTTAATATTTGAAAACCCTCGAGATATTGACATAATGGCATTGCAGGTCTGGAATCAGGACGATAAGCTGATAATTTTAAATGCCTACAGCCCACCAGCAAGCAACACATGGACAAAGGAAGAACTGGATGACAAATGAGAGGGCCTCATAATGGTCATGAGAGATATTATTGTACAAGCAGATAAAGATAAATCACGACTGTTGATACTGGGGGACTTCAACTTTAAAGCAATAGACTGGGAGGCCTATGAAGCAAGAACGGAGGACTTTTGGACATGCAGATTTGTGAACCTCATTCTGGAGACATTCATTTATCAACACACAAAGCAGGCAACAAGAATGAGGGAAGGAGATGTACCGTCAGTACTGGATCTAGTATTCACCAGGAAAGAAGAGATATTTAACATCCAGTACCTTCCTCCCTTGGGAAAGAGTGATCATGTCCTGTTAGACATTGATTATGCTTTAAGATATCATCTAGAAGGAAATGGGGACATTGAAACAGTTGATAAACACGATTTAAGGAGAGGACACTATGGGGAACTTCAACATTTTTTTAACCCTTAACATGCTCGGGGTTTAATATCCTGTCATCCCCACAGGCGCATGTCATTTTGGAAAAAAAAAAAAATTATTTTTTCTTCCTAACCTGTTAACACTTTCGCGCTCTCCGCAAAGGTCACTCAGCCAACCGAATGTGCGCGCTGCGTTTTTATCGCTTAAGCGTAAAAACAAAAATGTGTATACTCTTTTTACTCTTCTGACCTTAGTTCTCATGCTACGTATTTCATTTTGGTACCAACGTGTTCGCAATAAAATTCTCTAGAAGAACATTAGTAAAATAAGTCACGAAACATATAAGAATACCAGCACCAAATAAATAACTACGTAGATGACTCGCCGTGAGCGCCCATCAGCAACAAAATGTTTTTTACTCTTGGGATTGTAATCACCTCCACACTTGTTCTACAGCGTTAATTTTGGTATCAATGGACTCGCAATGAAATTCCGAACACGGTGATATGAATATAAGCGTAGAATAATGATGCAGCCCGCCCGCAAGAGTGTGGGAAGTGGTGAAATTGTTACCCGGTATCGGTGACGGGACGACGCACGGCGCTTTGAAAGTTTATACTTATTTCACTCTCATGACATTAATTTTCTATGTACGTCATTCATTTTTATGTGAATGTGTTCGCAATAGAATGTTCTATGTGCCCATAGGTAAAAAATATCAACAAAGCGTAAGTTAGAATAGCGACAAATATAAAACAACGCTGGAACATATCAGTGAGCGTCAAACACACACGAAATATTTTTACTTTTGTTATGTTTGTCAAGATTATACTTGTTGCACACAGTTATTTTTGGTTGTATATTGATCGGAATAAAATTCCCTAAACAGACATATGCATATAATACATGATATGGGGGAAGAATTACCAGTATAAACGGCTAAAGTCACCCACCTGCAACCCGTTTGGGACAAAATACCATTTGATCGAAGTTATCCACACCTTTCATGGTCTTATTGTACCATGCAGCCTAGTGGTGAGAAAGAGAGCCTCATAGCGCGCAGTTTGAAACAAACCCAAAGTAAATCGGATAAAAATTGAATTTTATACAAATATTTTAAAAGTAGACATAACTTTATGTCCACTATGCGTTTACGTTAGACGAAACCGAACGCGCCGGCGCGTCCAGATAGCGCGAAAGTGTTAATTTGTGTTCACTGATCACGGGAAAAATAATAAAAAAATCGTAAGTGGCATATATTGCCCGCTATAGGGTAGGGAAGTCTGGCAAATTATAGACGCTGACTCAGCGTGCGTCCCAGGTGGTCTGTTGCTCGCAAGCTGTCAGGCTGGAGTTGCCACAAAGAGATAATTACCGAATTATTTCAATGTCTCTGATTTTTCATACTTTTTTTGCTGTAATATTATTCAGTAGTGTGTAGTTTGATATATTTATATAATAAAATGAAAGAATCAGTGTTGTACTCAAAAATATGGTGTGCATATTGTTGATTCAATTATGTTCATCAAGCAGTGAACAAATACTTTGTCGGTTATTACATTATAAGCACAGGTTATATATAAGTATCTGCATGTTTTGTTCACTATAACGAACCACTAAGTAGCTATTATGAGTCAAAAAGTAACGAGGAGTGACAGCCGTTTACCAGCCAGCCACTCCCGCTCCCCCTCTAGTCATCTGACTCACCCACATTCTCCTCCCACAATAATGTTTTTGCTATAATTCACTAGATACAGACGTTATATATAAGTATCTACATGTTTTGTTCACCATAACTGTACATCTAAGCTTGTATGGTGAGTAAAGGCACAAAGATGTGGCTACTCACACAGTCAGCAGATCGGAGGCCGCCCTCAAGGCCAGACGCACTAATATTTCTCCTCCAACAATACTGTGTGGTATTATTACGCTATATACACACATTATATATAAATATCTACCTGTTTTATTCACCATACTTGTACAAATAAACTGGTATGGTGCCCAAAGACCATCGTGGAAACCAGTAAACAACACCGTCGTCTGCACGGTGGCGTTGTGCAGACGACGACACCGCCCTCACCAAAATGGCGGCTCCAAACCTTCTCTTGCTGTTTATACCCTCTATACACACGTTATATATAAGTATCTACATAGTATAAGTTCACCATAGCGAACCACTAAGCTGGTATGCTGAGTGCAGTCAATAAAAGGTGGCCACACACAGTCAGAAAACATCGCCACCACCCTCCCTCGCACAGCATTACTCCTCCCTCCACGGCGCACAGCGCTAAATATCACCACAATCCTGCTATTATCAGAACCCTGGTCAGTTTTATCAAAGTCAGGGGTCTTCTGTAATAATATCATTGCTACATAATAGCATGAACAAGTATAATTTGGCATTTTTAGGCGATGCTGTGGTCACAAGCTGAACAGCAGTGCTGTTAGCTCATGCTGTGTGCATCAGGCTTGGTTGCTCACTCAATACTGAGGCCAATAACACCCAGGAGTTTGGCCCACGATTTTTTTTTTAAATGGCGTCTGTTTACAAGAGCCCTGATGAAGGTTTGGTGAACCCCGTGTATCCGCGGGCTGTTTAAATCTTGCATAGTACTCCAACACATCATATGACGTGATGCGCAGTTGACTGGAAGAACGTCCAGCACGTCATATGACGTGATGCGCACTTTAAGGGTTAATGAGTGTAATTGGACAGAATTGTTGCTAGGCAGGGAAGTAAATGAAATGTATGCCAAATTTTTAAAAATATACGAGGAAGGCACACAAACATTCATACCAAAACAGAGATGCAGGGCCAGAAAACAGGATTGGTTCGACAGAAATTGTGAGAGGGCATGAGACCAAAAGACACAAAAATGGAATCAGTATAGGAAGAGGCCAAACCTCCAAACATACCAGCGATACAAAGATGCGAGAAACAACTATACTGTACGGCAGTAAGGAGAGAGGCAGAAAGAAATTTTGAAAAAGGGATAGTGGATAAATGTAAAACAGAACCGGGCCTATTCTACAAATTCATAAACATCAAATTGCAGGTAAAGGATAATATCCAGAGATTGAAAATGGGAAACAGATTCATGGAAAATGAAAAGGAAATGTGTGAAACATTAAATGAAAAGGAAATGTATGAAACATTAAATGAAAAGTTCCAAAGTGTGTTTGTACAAAATGAAATCTTCAGAGAACCAGACACAATACGAATTTCAGAGAACAACATAGAGCGGATAGAGGTGTCTAGAGATGAAGTGGAAAATATGCTAAAGGAGCTCAGTAAGAACAAAGCAGCTGGCCCAGATGGCGTTTCACCATGGGTTCTGAGAGAATGTGCATCTGAGCTCAGCATTCCACTTCACCTGATCTTTCAGGCATCCCTGTGTACAGGAATCGTAGCAGACGTGTGGAAACAGGCTAACATAGTTCCAATCTACAAAAGTGGCAGCAGGGAAGACCCCCTCAATTATAGACCTGTATCATTGACAAGTGTAATAGTGAAAGTATTAAAAAAACTAATCAAAACTAAATGGGTAGAACACCTAGAGAGAAATGATATAATATCAGACAGACAGTATGGTTTTCGATCTGGAAGATCCTGTGTATCGAATTTACTCAGTTTCTATGATCGAGCCACAGAGATATTACAGGAAAGAGATGGTTGGGTTGACTGCATCTATCTGGACGTAAAAAAGGCTTTCGACAGAGTTCCACATAAGAGGTTGTTCTGGAAACTGGAAAATATTGGAGGGGTGACAGGTAAGCTTCTATCATGGATGAAAAATTTTCTGACTGATAGAAAAATGAGGGCAGTAATCAGAGGCAATGTATTGGAATGGAGAAATGTCACAAGTGGAGTACCACAGGGTTCAGTTCTTGCACCAGTGATGTTTATTGTCTACATAAATGATCTACCAGTTGGTATACAGAATTATATGAACATGTTTGCTGATGATGCTGAGATAATAGGAAGGATAAGAAATTTAGATGATTGTCATGCCCTTCAAGAAGACCTGGACAAAATAAGTATGTGGAGCACCACTTGGCAAATGGAATTTAATGTTAATAAATGTCATGTTATGGAATGTGGAATAGCGGAACATAGACCCCACACAACCTATTTATTATGTGAGAAATCTTTAAAGAATTCTGATAAAGAAAGAGATCTAGGAGTGGTTCTAGATAGAAAACTATCACCTGAGGACCACATAAAGAATATTGTGCGAGGAGCCTATGCTATGCTTTCTAACTTCAGAATTGCATTTAAATACATGGATGGCGATATACTAAAGAAATTGTTCATGACTTTTGTTAGGCCAAAGCTAGAATATGCAGCTGTTGTGTGGTGCCCATATCTTAAGAAGCACATCAACAAACTGGAAAAGGTGCAAAGACATGCTACTAAGTGGCTCCCAGAACTGAAGGGCAAGAGCTACGAGGAGAGGTTAGAAGCATTGACGTGCTAGGCGTTGTACCAGTCAACTGCGCTTCACGTCATATGGCGTATATGGGTACCGCACACGATTTGAATGTCCCGCAGTGTAGCTGGGGTTCCCATACGCTGCCCAGGGGCTATAGTAAACAGCGGCCATTTTGAAAAAAATTTCCGCTCACGAACCGAAGGCGTGGGAGGCCTCAGTTTAGCGAGTCACCATGGCGAGCGCACGGTCAAACGCCTCACGGGCACGCACCACTCAATCCCTCACCCCAGAGCAAATAGCCCACGAATTATTCTCTGAAGGTGAAGAAAGTGTGTTTGATGATTCAGACAACAATGAGGATTATACATAGTTGTCGGGTGATAGTAGCAGCAGCAGTGAGTGACAATGCTCGCCATGCCATGGCGAGGGCTCTACGCTCACCCATGCCTCCTCCGCCAGTTTCTACCCCAATTCTACCACGACCTCACAGTTCCTGTGGATATTTTCTGTTTGAGGGTGACGAGTCAGAAGGAGGTGACTCCTTTTCTGGGTTTAGTGACTCGGATCATAGTTTTATTGAGCCTGTGGCTGGTACCAGTGGTTTAACTGGGCGAGAAATTGTCGTGTCAGCAGCATCTCGCCCAGCCAAGCGCCACCGCATGGCACCACATGAGGGACCAAGACCCTCGTGTTCACGTGCATCCACCTCACGTGCACGTAGCCGCCGTGCTTCTCGCAGACGGTATTCAGCTCCTGGTCGCCGGTATGCCAACCTGTCCTCTTAAAAATAACGTCACTTTTGGCTCGTATGCGCACTATGGCCAAATTTAGACGTAATTTGAAATGAAATCGACTCACAAAAGTGACGTACTATTCCGTTTTCTATTTGAGTCGTCCGGCGTACGCGCAGAGGTTATACGAGGACACTTTAAATTAACGTTTTTCATACCGTTTTGAAACTTTGAGAATTTCCTGCCCACCTATCCTATCAGAGGACCCTTAACTTACTGTTGTTGAAAAAAAAATTCCAAATTTATTTTAATTTTTTTTTCATTTTCAAATTACAGTACAACCTCGATTCAACGTACTATATGGGACCACCCCCAGTTCGTTGGAGCGTTGGATTCGTTGCAAGAGGTGACCTTCAAGAGGCGTTTGCGTCAGTGTCTTTTTTTTTCTTGTACACAATAAAAATGCATTGTATCATATTACTTACTGTACCTATATTTTACTACTCTACTAAAAATACTGTAATTCATGTATTTACCTTATTGTTGGAGTTATGTCCATCTTGAAGTTTTGTGAAGTTGTGAATGCTCTACAGTAAATAGGTACTGCAGTGCATTAAGCCGTTAGCACTGTATTATTAAAAGTGGTTTTGCTGTATGTTGAGTACTACAATAGTTCTTGAAAACTATTGTACATTAGAATTATTGCAACTTTAATTTTAACACTATGTACAAACTTGAATTTAACACTTATTCTAATTGTTCACTTCACACACGATGTTTTTAGATGTTTGCATCAGCTTTGCTGGTGCTCGCTGCTGCTGTGTTGGCTTCAGCTGCTTTTGTGCTGGTGCTGGGTACAGCTGTGCTGGTGCTGGGTACGGCTGTACTGGTGCTGGGTACGGCTGTGCTGGTGCTGGGTACGGCTGTGCTGGTGCTGGGTACGGCTGTGCTGGTGCTGGGTACGGCTGTGCTGGTGCTGGGTACGGCTGTGCTGGTGCTGGGTACGGCTGTGCTGGTGCTGGGTACGGCTGTGCTGGTGCTGGGTACGGCTGTGCTGGTGCTGGGTACGGCTGTGCTGGTGCTGGGTACGGCTGTGCTGGTGCTGGGTACGGCTGTGCTGGTGCTGGGTACGGCTGTGCTGGTGCTGGGTACGGCTGTGCTGGTGCTGGGTACGGCTGTGCTGGTGCTGGGTACGGCTGTGCTGGTGCTGGGTACGGCTGTGCTGGTGCTGGGTACGGCTGTGCTGGTGCTGGGTACGGCTGTGCTGGTGCTGGGTACGGCTGTGCTGGTGCTGGGTACGGCTGTGCTGGTGCTGGGAACATCAACAGTGCCAGTAACATTTTGTATAATCTCATCATCTGTTAAATGACCATTGATTAAATGATTTATTAATTTTATTATTTCGGAGCCGTAGTCACTGAACTGTGGCGACGAATTGAAACGAGAAACGCATGGTGTGTGTGTACAGGGATTAGACCCGTCCACTCGCTCACGCTGGAGTTGTTCCAATAACAAATAATTTCTCAAATCGCAGATGTCTATCATATTACAGTATATTTTCGGTTTTATTTAGTTTAGTTTAATTAGGATAATAAAAAGCTATTAAAGCATTGGTTTTAGAAATGATTTATTAGTCTGAAACTTTCAAAGTCATGGGTCACTGAACTATAACGACACAGACGAAGGAAAACCAAGTGAGGTTTACAGAACAGTATTCCCTTATCTGTCCACCCTCACTCACCTTGTTTTATCACAGAAAATGTCTATAAGGAGATTTTACGACATGTAGCTAGCTAATCACGCTTCAGCCTTTAAATTAATTTACAAAGATACGTCTGCCACAAATCAGTGGGAGGTTGGGAGGGAGGTGGCCAGGCAGAGCTTGTGAGGGAGAGGCAGGGAGGGAGGCAGGCACGGAGGGAGACAGGCACGGAGGGAGGCAGGCAGAGCTTGGGAGGGAGGCAGGGAAGGAGAGGATGGAGATGGATTGATGGTAGGATGGACGGAGGGATGGAAGGATGGATGATTTGAGGGTGTGTGTGCATGTGTATGGGCTGTAGGGGTGGGGGGGGAGGGGTGTCGGTGGTGGTGAAGGGACCGACTCGCTGATAACCCTAACTCTGACCCAGTTAACTTTTTTTTTTTTAACTTGATTTGTTTTTTCAATTCTGGATGGATGGAGGGAGAAAGGGGATGGAGGGAGGGGATGGATGGAGGGGGGATGGATGGATGGATGGATGGAGGGAGGGGATGGATGGATGGATGGAGGGGATGGATGGATGGATGGAGGGAGGGGATGGATGGATGGATGGATGGATGGATGGAGGGGATGGATGGATGGAGGGGGATGGATGGATGGATGGATGGATGGAGGGAGGGGATGGATGGATGGATGGATGGATGGAGGGAGGGGATGGATGGATGGATGGATGGATGGAGGGGATGGATGGATGGAGGGGGATGGATGGATGGATGGATGGATGGATGGATGGAGGGAGGGGATGGATGGATGGATGGAGGGAGGGGATGGATGGATGGATGGAGGGAGGGAGGGGAGGGGATGGATGGATGGAGGGAGGGGATGGATGGATGGAGGGAGGGAGGGAGGGGATGGATGGATGGAGGGAGGGGATGGATGGATGGATGGAGGGGATGGATGGATGGATGGAGGGGATGGATGGATGGATGGAGGGAGGGAGGGGATGGATGGACGGAGGGAGGGGATGGATGGATGGAGGGGATGGATGGATGGAGGGAGGGGATGGATGGATGGATGGATGGATGGAGGGGATGGATGGATGGATGGATGGAGAGAGGGGATGGATGGATGGAGGGAGGGGATGGATGGATGGAGGGAGGGGATGGAGGGAGGGGGATGGATGGAGAGAGAGAGAGAGAGAGAGAGAGGGGGGGGGGAGAGAGGGGGGGAGAGAGAGAGAGAGGGGGGGAGAGAGAGAGAGAGAGAGGGAGAGAGAGAGAGAGGGGGGGGGGGAGAGAGAGAGAGAGAGAGAGAGAGAGAGAGAGAGAGAGAGAGAGAGAGAGAGAGAGAGAGAGAGAGAGAGGGGGAGAGAGAGAGAGAGAGAGAGGGGGAGAGAGAGAGAGAGAGAGAGGGGGGGAGAGAGAGAGAGGGGGAGAGAGAGAGGGGGAGAGAGAGAGGGGGAGAGAGGGGGAGAGAGAGGGAGGGAGGGAGGGAGGGAGGGGGAGAGAGGGAGGGAGGGAGGGGGAGAGAGGGAGGGAGGGAGGGGGAGAGAGGGAGGGAGGGAGGGGGAGAGAGGGAGGGAGGGAGGGAGGGAGGGAGGGAGGGAGGGAGGGATGAAACAAGCATGGTGTGTGTACAGGGATTAGACCCGTCCACTCACGCTAGAGTTGTTCCAATAACATACAGTAATTTCTCAAAGAGCAGATGTCTATCATGTTACAGCATATTTTCGGTTTTATTTAGTTTAATTAGGATAATAAAAAGCTATTAAAACACTGGTTTTAGAAATTATTTATTAATATGAAACTTTCAAAAGTCATGGGTCACTGAACTATGACGACACACAGACGAAAGTGAGTGAAACCTCACTGTAAAGTGAGGTTTACAGTACAGTATTCTCTTATCTGTCCACCCTCACTCATCTTGTTTCATCACAGAAAATGTCTATAAGGAGATTTTACCACATGTAGCTAGGTAATCACGCTTCATCCTTTAAATTAATGTACAAAGATACGTGTGCCCCAAATCAGTGAACGAAAATCATGGAAACTCAGTTGTTCACTTGTGTGGATCACTGGCTGGTGTTTGTGTGGACCATTTTGGCTGGTGTTTGTGTGGACCATTTTGGCTGGTGTTTGGTTCATATGGTTCACTTGTGTGATCCAACTTCTTATGAAGGAATTATTAATTGTAATCTGTGATAGAATGAGAGAGTTTTCCACCACTCTGTGAACTCTGTCCCAAAATCGTAAGCTTGTGGACCACTTGTGGTCCACATGTGTGGTCCATTTGTGTGGTCCACTTGTGTGATCCACTTGTGTGATCCACTTGTGTGATCCTCTTGTGTGCTCCACTTGTGTGATCCACTTGTGTGATCCACTTGTGTGATCCACTTGTGTGGTCCACTTGTGTGGTCCACTTGTGTGGTCCACTTGTGTGATCCAACTTGTCATATGAGAGAATTATTAATTGTAATCTGTTATAGAATGGGAAAGTTTTCCACCAGTCTGTGAACTCTGTCTGGACATCGTAAGCAAATCCGAACATCCCTCGCTTCGGCGAACCATTGTTCGTCGAACCGGGTGAGTAAATTCGGCCTGAAAAGTGTGCGAACTAGCCGGAGATTCGTTGAATCGGGGTACGTTGAATCGAGGTTGTACTGTACCTCCAAATTCGGCCATACGGGCAAACTGCCAAAAGCGACGTTCTTTTTAAGAGGACAGGTTGGGTATGCATCGCTTCCTCGCCGTCTTTCTTCTGCATCTCGCAGGACGCCTGGTGTACTTGAGTGGAGTGATGGTGACGATTTTATTCCTAATATTCCTCACTTTGACGATATAGATGTAGGGATTACAAACCTTTTCCCTAATCAAGGTGAGGACATGGCTGAGATGTAATATTTTACAGCATTCTATGAAGAACCACTCATGGAATACATTGTACACCAAACGAACTTGCATGCTGCTTACCTGATTGAGAGGGAAATCACAGAATCTTCACGACTGCAGCGTTGGAAAAATACCACAGTTGCGGAAATGTATGTGTTTTAGGCACTGTTTGTTGATGAAGCACTGTCACAAACATGCAATAAGTGACTATTGGAGCAAGGACCATACAATACCAACACCTTTATTCGGGAAAAATATATCTCACGAGACAGGTTTCAGATACTCCTCAGGTGTCTACATTTTGGAAGTGTTCAGGACCGAACAGCTGATGATAGACTGTGGCGAGTGAGGCACTACATGAACGATGTTATTGGAAAATTCAGAGATTTTTACGTACCAGCACAGAAGCTGGTGGTTGATGAATCTCTCGTACTTTTCAAGGGATGTGTTCCATTCAAACAGTACATTCCCTCAAAACGAAACCAATTTGGCCTGAAATATTTGTTCTTTGTGATTGTGAGACAGGATACGTGTTAAGTGATGTAGACATTTCCGGTAACGACGAACATGGATTCTCGGGAAATGTAGTGAAGACCATCATGGCTCCGTGGATGAACAAGGGACACATTTTATACACGGATAATTACTATACAAGTCCCTTGCTAGAAAATAGAACCGGATTGGTTGGTACAGTAAAGCCACAACGAAGGGAAATGCCTGTGTTTGACAACGACATTGCAGTTGGTGAGTGTCAGAGAAGGAAAAGTGATAACATTCTGTCAGTTCGGTGGAAAGACAAAAGAGAGGTGAACTTGTTGACAACAATTCATGATGGAACAATGGTGAACAGTGGGAAAGTGAACCATAAAACAAACGCACCACTATATAAGCCAGACTGTGTTTTAGACTATAATATCAACATGCGGTTGATTGATAAATCAGACATGATGATTGGCACTGCAGAGTGTGTGTGGAAGACATGTAGGTGGACGAAAAAAGTGTTCTTCCATCTTGTGGACATGAGCATGCTGAACTGTTTCAACATGTACCTTGTGAGAATTGGACGTAAGCCCACTTTCCGTGACTTTGTATTTGATGCTGCAATACAGTTATTAGGAAAGTATGCAAAAGATGTCCCATGGATTCAGCGGCCCATCATAAACCCACTGTTGCAGCATGCTGGTACTCCACGCCTCGCTCACACTGAAGGCTTCCTAGCACACAGACTCAAGTATTTGCCACCAGCTGGGAAGCGTGCAATAGCCCAACGTGATTGCTTGGTGTGTAAAACAACGACACGTAGAGACCAGAAATGGAAGCTTGTCCAAACATGGTATGAAACGTGTGGTATCCCATTATGTGCTGTCGACTGCTTCAATGACTACCACAGTCTAGAAAACTTCTAAGTGTGCTTCAAAGTGTGTATAGCGTGTGCGAGTGTGTAAATATGTAAACATATAAGCAGATAGCGTGTGCATGTGTGTAAATATATAAAAATATAAGCAGAACATACAATATAATAAACTGTAATGACATATTATATTGCCGTAATTGAAAACATACAACGGGGCCTCGTAGCCTGGTGGATAGCGCGCAGGACTCGTAATTCTGTGGCGCGGGTTCGATTCCCGCACGAGGCAGAAACAAATGGGCAAAGTTTCTTTCACCCTGAATGCCCCTGTTACCTAGCAGTAAATAGGTACCTGGGAGTTAGTCAGCTGTCACGGGCTGCTTCCTGGGGGTGGAGGCCTGGTCGAGGACCGGGCCGCGGGGACACTAAAAAGCCCCGAAATCATCTCAAGATAACTCAAGATATGTGTGCGCCTGTGTATACTCAAATATGCAACAATTATTGATACAAAATATGTTCAAACATTATTTGAAACACAATTAGTGAAAAAAATTGGATAAAATGCGCCTAGACATTGTAAATAAATAGCGCAAAAATATATTTGTGGCAACTCTGGCTGTTTGAGGACCGCGTGCAACGCCTCTGGGGCGTGTACTGCATGAGCGAACATGCAGATTGTGACATCATCGCTGAGCTTTCCGGCTCTATTGCAACAAAAGTACAATAGAATTTTTATTTTTATTTTTCCTGTGATCAGTGAACACAACTTAAAAGATTAGCAAAAAAAAAAAAAAATTTTTTTTTTTTTTTTTTCAAAATGACATGCGCCTGTGGAAATGGCAGGATATTAGACCCCGGGCATGTTAAGGGTTAAATATGCCAAAACTAGAAGACAGAAGAAAAGAGGTGATATGATCACTATGTACAAAATAGTAACAGGAATTGATAAAATCGACAGGGAAGATTTCTTGAGACCTGGCACTTCAAGAACAAGAGGTCATAGATTTAAACTAGCTAAACACAGATGCCGAAGAAATACAAGAAAATTCACCTTCACAAATAGAGTGGTAGACGGTTGGAACAAGTTAAGTGAGAAGGTGGTGGAGGCCAAGACCGTCAATAGTTTCAAAGCGTTATATGACAAAGAGTGCTGGGAAGACAGGACACCACGAGCGTAGCTCTCATCCTGTAACTACACTTAGCTAATTACCCAGCACGAGAACAGCTGTACCCAGCACGAGAACAGTCGTACCCAGCACAAGAACAGCTGTACCCAGCACGAGTTTAAAGTGTGTACATAGTGTTAAAATTAAAGTTGCCGTAATTTTAGTGTACAAAGTTTTCATAAACTGTATTGTAGTACTCAACATACAGCAAAACTACTTAATCAACACAGTGCTAATGGCATGATACACTACAGTACATATTTACTGTATAGCATTCACAACTCCATGAGACTTCCAGCTGGACATAACTCCAACAATAGGGTAAATAACAAATGTAACAGAGTATTTTTAGTAGGCGTAATAGTATATAGGTACAGTATATAATATGATAATGCATTTTTATTGTGTACAAGAAAAAAAGACACCGACGCAAATGCCTCCTGAAGGTCACCTCTTGCAACGCATCCAACGCTCCAACGCACTGGGGTTGGTCCCATATAGTACGTTGAATGGAGGTTGTACTGTATTACAGATGAACCCTGTCTGTGATAACAATGACCAGGATTGTGATAATAGCAGAATTGTTGTGATAATTAGTGCTGTGTGGGAGGAGTAATGCTGAGGGAGGGAGTCTGTGTAATTACCTAAGTGTACTTACAGGATGAGAGCTACGCTTGTGGTGTCCCATCTTCTCAACACACTTTGTCATACAACGCTTTGAAACTAATGACGGTCTTGGCCTCCACCACCTAACTTGTTCCAACCGTCTACCACTCTGTTTGCGAAAGTGAATTTTCTTATATTTCTTCGGCATCTGTCTTTAGCTAGTTTAAATCTATGACCTCTTGTGCTTAAAGTTCCAGGTCTCAGGAAATCTTCCCTATCGATTTTATCAATTCCTGTTACTATTTTGTATGTAGTGATCATATCACCTCTTTTTCTTCTGTCTTCTAGTTTTGGCATATTTAATGCCTCTAACATCTCCTCGTAGCTCTTGCCCTTCAGTTCTGGGAGCCACTTAGTGGCATGTCTTTACACCTTTTCCAGTTTGTTGATGTGCTTCTTAAGATATGGGCACCATACAACCGCTGCATATTCTAGCTTTGGCCTAACAAAAGTCGTAAACAATTTCTTTACTATATCGCCATCCATGTATTTAACCCTTTCACTGCTCAGGGGTCCTGAGGACATTGACACCCCTGTGCGCAAGAAAAAAAAATCTAAAAAAATTATTTCGTCTTCTTAACCCTCAAACCGCGCATATCATATATATATGATATCAGTGACAAAACCGAAACCGCGCACATCATTTATATATGATTTCATGTCTAGCACTATAATTTAACACTTTCGCGCTTTAGATTAGAGATAACTCGTCGCCGTTTTCTCTTACGATTCCGCATAACAGCCTACTTTTCTCGTCCATCGAAAAAATATTTCTATAAATTCCATTTTTTAACCGAAATGGATGGGGATACTTTTGTTTTGTAGAGAATTTATTTGCGAATGTTTTGGTACCAGAATGAATATTATATCACATAAACTTCTATGAGTAAAAAAAAAAATACACAAAGTATGTTTGGGGGTGTGGCGAGCGTGTGGCAGTGGGTTCCCTTTAGCCGTTGATATATCCAACACGTGGGAAATATTTGTATGTGTTATGTATATGTTTGTGTAGGGAATTTTACTGCGATCACTGTCATACAAATTATAAAATGTTTCAACAAGTATAAACATGACAAACATCAAACGAACGAAAACAATGCGTTCGTTTCTGCCGCGAACGGATACTGAGCGACGTGGTTCTATATTTGGCGCTTCTCTTACACATGCTTTGTACAAATGTTATACAGTTCATCTTATAGAAAATTTTATTGCGAACACATTGGTATAAAAAAGAAATACGTACATAGAAAAGTAGGGTCAGGAAACGTATAAACTTTCCAAGCATGATTTCCCCCCTGTGTTTTCGCCAGTGCGCTCGCGGCTAACTACTCTCCACTTCACACACTCTTGCGGGTGGGCAATTACCTATATTAAACATTCATATGCATATGTCCGTGTAGAGAATTTTATTGCGATTCCAATGATACCAAAATTAGCGATGTAGGACAACTGTAGGCTTCGCAACCATTAAGAGAGTGGAAACATTTTGTTGCTGTTTGGCGCTCTCGGCGAGTGATCTGCATAGTTTTTTATTTGGTGTTGATACTCCTTATGCTTGGGCAGCTTTATAGGTATGCTCTTATAGACAATTTCATTGCGAACACAGTGATACCAAATTTAAATACGCGCGCCTTCAATTATTGTCAGGACAGTCAAAAGAGTGTACACTTTTCGGTCTTACCGCGTAGGCGCGCGAAGTGCCGAAAGCATCTGGGGTATTGTTTTTTTTTTTGAGCGCCGAGAGCGCGAAAGTGTTAAACGCCCCGCCTGGGATAGGGGCAGCTATAGTACAGCCACGACCGATAGTTGCCAGATGCCACCTAGAAAAAAAATCCAGGCCAACATTCTTGGGTGTTAAGAGCATCAGTATTGAGCAAGCCACCAAGGCTGGTGCACGCAGCACGAGCTCACAGCACCGCTGTTCAGCTTTTGACCACAGCATCGCCTACAAATGCCAAAATATATATGATCCTGCTATTATTTACCGATGATAGTATTATAGAAGACCCCTGACTGTGATAAAACTGACCAGGATTCTGATAATAGCAGAATTGTGGTGATATTTAGTGCTGTGCTCCATGGAGGGAGGAGTAATGCTGTGGGAGGGAGGGTGGTGGCATTGTCTTCTGACTGTGTGTGGCCACCTTTTATTGACTGCACTCACATTGACATTCAAAAGGTGACACCCCTAGGGTCAACACTTGCAGCAGAGGAGCTCCAGCATATTTCAACAATCCTAAGCATTGTAGTACAGGTTGATGGTAGTGAGTGGTGTCCCAGAGAACATAAAGGTATAGTGCTCTTGAAAAATAGGTGAGATAACAGGAAAGTGCTAAGGGAAGTGAAAAATCGGATGAGAAAAAGTTGCCCTAGTGTTTGCAGTGCAGAGAAGAACATTCAAGATGGCCACTGGCAAGGGGAAAAACAAAACAGAGCTTGATTTTGAGGGATTCAATGAAGAAAGCATTGATATTAGCAGTCTACATAACAAGTTGGTAAATTTAGATACTATAGTGAACTCTCATGTAGAAATAATTAGTAAATTGAAAGAAAGTAATGACCATTTGAATAGCAAAGTTTTATGTCTTGAGGGTTTAGTGAAAGACTTGTGCAAGGATAAGAATCAATTGGAAACAAATTGCAAAGACATGGAAGAAGAAAATAAACTCTTAAAAATAGCTTTGGAAGAAGTTAAAGTAAATTTAAACATAAATGACTACAATAGGTTAGGCAAGGAAATTCAACAGGAGAAACAGCTTTTGTCAGCACAGATGGAGGAAGTTACACAGGGAATAGAACAGTGCAAAAAAGATATGCAACTCACTTATGCACAAGTGGCCAAGGAGAAGGAAAAAATAGAAGAAGCAGTAAAGGAAGTCAAACACTGCAGCAACAAAGATAAAACAAACATTAGGCTGGAAGTGAGAAAAGAATTGGCATCTAACCCGAAGTTGGTGCAAAACACAGTTGATCGGAGTAAGTCCCTGATCATTTTTGGCTGCAAAGAAAAGGCGATAACATCTAGGTCAGAAAGAGCTGTAGAAGAAGCTAAAGTAGTAGATAAAATTGTTGGTCTCGTGGAAGGTCTTACAACCAAAGAGAATGTGTGCGACTACAGGAGAATAGGCAGGTACGTAAAAGGGAAAGACCGACCTTTGAGGATCACCCTAAACGGTGCCAAACAGATGGAAGAAGTACTAAGGAATGCTAGAAAATTGCAAAGTGATGAGGATGGGAAAGGGTGGTCGTTAAGACGAGATCTTTCAAAAGAAGATAGAGAGAAGCTGAAACTGAACCTCGCCGAGGCAAAACATTTAAATGAGAGCAGGAATGAAGAAGAAATAAATTCTTTTTTCTACAAAGTGATAGGGGTAGGCAAACCAGTAAAGTGGTACATAAAGGCAAACCAACAAAATCAATAGAGAGAGGGGGAGTGAAGAATAGAGTGAGTGAATAGAAGAGTGAATTTTTCATCCATGATAGAAGCTTACCTGTCACCCCTCCAATATTTTCCAGTTTCCAGAACAACCTCTTATGTGGAACTCTGTCGAAAACCTTTTTTAGGTCCAGATAGATGCAGTCAACCCAACCACCTCTTTCCTGTAATATCTCTGTGGCTCGATCATAGAAACTGAGTAAATTCGATACACAGGATCTTCCAGATCGAAAACCATACTGTCTGTCTGATATTATATCATTTCTCTCTAGGTGTTCTACCCATTTAGTTTTGATTAGTTTTTCCAATACTTTCACTATTACACTTGTCAATGATACAGGTCTATAATTGAGGGGGTCTTCCCTGCTGCCACTTTTGTAGATTGGAACTATGTTAGCCTGTTTCCACACGTCTGCTACGATTCCTGTACACAGGGATGCCTGAAAGATCAGGTGAAGTGGAATGCTGAGCTCAGATGCACATTCTCTCAGAACCCATGGTGAAACGCCATCTGGGCCAGCTGCTTTGTTCTTTCCGAGCTCCTTGAGCATTTTTTCCACTTCGTCTCTAGACACCTCTATCCGCTCTATGTTGTTCTCTGGAATTCGTATTGTGTCTGGTTCTCTGAAGATTTCATTTTGTACAAACACACTTTGGAACTTTTCATTTAATGTTTCACACATTTCCTTTTCGTTTTCCGTGAATCTGTTTCCCATTTTCAACCTCTGGATATTATCCTTTACCTGCAATTTGTTGTTTATGAATTTATAGAATAGACCTGGTTCTGTTTTACATTTGTCTGCAATCCCTTTTTCAAAATTTCTTTCTGCCTCTCTCCTCACTGCTGTGTAGTTGTTTCTCGCATCTTTGTATCGCTGGTATGTTTGGGGGTTCGGCCCCTTCCTGTATTGATTCCATTTTTGTGTCTTTTGGTCTCTAGCCCTCTCGCAATTTCTATTGAACCAATCCTGTTTCCTAGTTCTGCATCTCTGTTTTGGTATAAATTTTTTTGTGCCTTTATCATATATTTAACAAAACTTGACATACATCTCATTCACTTCCTTGCCTAGCATCAAGTCTGTCCAATTATACTCACTAAAAAAATTTCTAAGGTCACCATAATGTCCTCTCCTGAAGTCTGGTTTTTCAACTGCTTCACCCTCCTTATTTTCTTCCAGCTTATAACGCATTGCATACTTTATTCCCAAAAAGACATGGTCACTTTTACCCAAGGGAGGAAGGTACTGAATGTCAAATATCTCTTCCTCCTTCCTGGTAAATATCAAATCTAGCATGGAGGGAACGTCCCCTTCCCTCATCCTCGTAGCTTGTTTAACATGTTGATACAAGAATGTTTCCAGGATGAGGTCTACAAATTTACAGGTCCAAAAATCTTCTGTTTTAGCTTCATATGCTTCCCAGTCTATGGATTTCAAGTTGAAGTCACCGACTATCAACAGTCGTGATCTATCGTTATCCGCTCTCGCTATAATCTCTCTCATTATTGTTATAAGACCTTCACGTTTACTATCTAGCTCCTCCTTTGACCATGTGCTGCTTGGCGGTGGACTATATGCATTTATTATCATTAGTTTATCATCCTCATGGCAGATCTCTAGTGCTATTATGTCAACTTCTTGTGGATTGGCAGTCATTATTTCGTTCACCTTTAGGTGTTCTTTTACCAGCACAGCAACGCCACCGCCTCTCCTAATTTTTCTGTCCCGTCTCCAAATTGAGTAGCCCCTTGGGAATATGACCTCATTTAAAATTACATCTTCAAGTTTTGTCTCCGTGAGTGCAACAATGTCTGGTGTCTGCAGCTGTATTACATCACTTAACTCCAGTATCTTCGATCTCACTCCATCTATGTTGGTGTATGCAATCTTCAGGAACTTGTTCCCCCTCTCCTTATTCTTCACTCCCCCTCTCTCTATTGATTTTGTTGGTTTGCCTTTATGTACCACTTTACTGGTTTGCCTACCCCTATCACTTTGTAGAAAAAAGAATTTATTTCTTTTTCATTCCTGCTCTCATTTAAATGTTTTGCCTCGGCGAGGTTCAGTTTCAGCTTCTCTCTATCTTCTTTTGAAAGATCTCGTCTTAACGACCACCCTTTCCCATCCTCATCACTTTGCAATTTTCTAACATTCCTTAGTACTTCTTCCATCTGTTTGGCACCGTTTAGGGTGATCCTCAAAGGTCGGTCTTTCCCTTTTACGTACCTGCCTATTCTCCTGTAGTCGCACACATTCTCTATGGTTGTAAGACCTTCCACGAGACCAACAATTTGATCTACTACAATAACGAACCACTAAGTTGGTACAGGCATACCTCAGAATAAGAGTTTAATCCGTTCCTGGAGACGCCTCGCCTTCCGAAAACTCGCATTCCGAAGTTAATTTCCCCATAAGAAATAAAGGGAAATGAATTAATCCGTTCCTGACTACCCCAAAAACCCCACATCAAACTAAATTTTTATACCTAATTTACCTAATTCATCTAAATAAACCTACAAAACTGTGTTCCAGTTATTACTTACCTTACTGTCGAGTGCTGTAGGCGTATGGAAGATGGTGAGGAGGGGGGAGGAGGAGAGGAGTTACTGTTTGGAAGGGGAGTCCCCTTCCATAATCACATCACATAACCCCATGCCTTGTAACACTATGGATACCACTTCTCTTTCTAAATTTTTCAAACCAGCCCCTGCTTGCCTTAAACTCTTTCTTATCTGCATCACTCGTTGCAGGGGTATTCTTTAGAAGGTCTTCGTGCAACACCCTGGCTTTCTCACAAATAATGGCCTCCGAAACACTATCACCCCTCAACTCCTTGTCGTGTATCCAAATTAATAACAACTTTTCCACTTCTTCAAGTATTTGTGGTCTTTGTGCCGTTAATGTTCTTACTCCTTTTGCCACTTTAGCACCCATAATCTTATTTTTCTTCTTAAGTATAGTGCATATTGTTGATGTGGCTTTGTTGTACTGCCTACAAAGTTCAACAACACGTGTACCGTTCTCATGCTTCCGAATGATCTCTTGTTTCTCCTCTATTGTCATCCTCACAGGAGCTTTCTGGCCTTTATCCTTACCACTGGCTTTCTTGGGACCCATGGTGAGATATATAATAACAAATTGTATAGACAAATCACCAAAAATCCAACAAAACACTGAAAATCCGCGAGAAGAATTGATGTGGGGGTAGTCACTGAGCGCCAGACAATAATAAACTGAGGGGCGGCGGGGCGGAGGGGCGACGAACGCGCTAGGTCGGCTGTACGCGTATCAACAAACTCGCGTCCAAACTCGCCTCCCGAAGTAACCCTCGCCTTCTGAGACAAATTTTTGGAGTAAATACACCTCGCCTTCCGAAAACCTCGCATACAGGGACAATCGCATTCCGAGGTACCACTGTATTATGAGTCAAAAAGCAACGCGGAGTGACAGCCACACCAGCCAGCCACTCACTGCCACACCCTCCCTCAACAACACCTCACTCGCCCTCATTCTTCTCCCACAATACTGTTTTTGCATCTATTCACTATACACAGACGTTATATATATATAAGTATTTACATGATTTATTCACCATAACTGTACATCTAAGCTTGTATGGTGAGTAAAGGCACAAAGACATAGTTACTCGCACTCAGCTGGTTGGCGGCCGCCCTCAAGGCCAGACGCACTAATATTTGTCCTCCAACAATATTGTTTGTGGTGTTATTACGCTATATACACACATTATATATAAGTATCTACCCATTTTATTCACCATACCTGTACAAATAAGCTGGTATGGTGCCCAAAGACCATAGTGGCCACCAGTACACAACATGGTAAGTCGTGCAGACGACACACCTCCCTCACCAAAATGGCGGCTCCCAACCTACTCCTCTCGCTGTTATCACACACTATACACACGTTATATATAAGTATCTACATTTGTGTTCACCATAGGGAACCACTAAGCTGGTATGGTGAGTAATTACCTAAGTGTAGTTACAGGATGAGAGCTACGCTCGTGGTGTCCCGTCTTCCCAGCACTCTTTGTCATATAACGCTTTGAAACTACTGACGGTCTTGGCCTCCACCACCTTCTCACTTAACTTGTTCCAACCGTCTACCACTCTATTTGCAGAGGTGAATTTTCTTATATTTCTTCGAGGTGATCATATCACCTCTTTTTCTTCTGTCTTCTAGTTTTGGCATGTTTAATGCTTCTAACCTCTCCTCGTAGCTCTTACCCTTCAGTTCTGGGAGCTACTTAGTAGCATGTCTTTGCACCTTTTCCAGTTTGTTGATGTGCTTCTTAAGATATGGGTACCACACAACAGCTGCATATTCTAGCTTTGGCCTAACAAAAATCATGAACAATTTCTTTAGTATATCGCCATCCATGTATTTAAATGCAATTCTGAAGTTAGAAAGCATAGCATAGGCTCCTTGCACAATATTCTTTATGTGGTCCTCAGGTGATAGTTTTCTATCTAGAACCACCCCTAGATCTCTTTCTTTATCAGAATTCTTTAAAGATTTCTCACATAATATATAGGTTGTGTGGGGTCTATGTTCTGCTATTCCACATTCCATAACATGACCTGGCTCAATAGCTTTACCCCCCACCTCCACAAACAGAAGCGGCCAAACCGAATGTAATAACACTGGCACTAGAGCCAAACAAACACTTCCGTCTCATAGTCAATAATGGGGATCACAATCCTTCAGGTGAACATCAGGCATTACTTCAACAACAGATACCTACTCACTCTGGAAGTAGCCAGACTTAACCCAGATGTAATCTTACTCAATGAAACAGCGGTCAGACAGGACCAGCACATCTCCATCTGGGGATATTCCACCAGGGAAGTCAACAGGGGTAGGTACAGTGGGGTGGCAATACTGATAAGAAGAGGACTCTCCTACCGCCCCATCCTCGTAGAAGACGACAACTTTCTTGCAATAGAACTCACCACTTCACACGGCCCCCTCGTCGTCTGCACCGCATATCTACCACCTAGACTGGCCTACCTCCCCTCCATCCCTCTGAACAAGCTGCTCGACAGGAACCTCCCCACTATCATCGCAGGAGACCTGAATGCCCACCATCAGGCCTTATTCAACGCACCTGCCAGGCCAGACCTCAAGGGCAGGCAGCTCTTCAATCTAATGCAAAACCGGGACCTCTCCTTTCAAGGCCCCCACTTTAAGACGTTCTTTGCGGGCAACCAGAGGGGCACCCTGACATAGTGCTGACCAACAGAGATTGTGACCTGTTCCACTGCAGAGTAACCCCAGGCAAGAACGTGGGGTCGGACCACATCCCTGTGGTCACATCCCTCCAAGCAGCCCCCTTCAGATATGTGGCACCATCCAGGCCCAGACTGGGAACCATACGTGCCCGTGAATATGACACCTTCCTTGCTGACGACCCCATCATTGAGTTCGAGAACCTCCCAACCCAAACAATTGACCAAGCAGTAAACACCATCCACAACCGGATCCAGCTTGCAACCGAGGCCACTTGTGAAATATCCACCACAAGGACTTACCACCAATATAAGCCGACCCGAGAAATCAGAGGCAAAATGAATGAGTACCAGCGAGCCTGCCAAAGCCACTACCAAACTGGCCAGCCACCAGCGTTGACCCTACAAACACTCAGAAGGGAAACCATAGACCTTACGCTGACCCACAAGAGCCACATTTGGGGAACCCTAGTGAGACAGGCCAACCAGTACAAAAGGGAGCCGGGTACTTTCTGGCGCAAGATCAGACAGCTCCTGGGATCGGTTAACCCCAGCCTCACCCACCTTGTACACACATTCCTTGACGAAGATGAAGAGGAGCAACAAGAAAAAATAGAAGACCCGCAGGATCAGGCTGACCTCATGGGCACAGTTTGGAAAAAGACACTCACAGCTTCAAACAGCAGAGCCTTCAACAACACTCACTTTGAACGTGTCAACCAATGGACAACAGAAAATGCCGCCTCCCTTAACAGCACCCCTCTGATTGACCTGACAACCCTAGAAGACGACCACCCTCTAACAAGACCCATAACTATGCTAGAGATGAGAGGAGTCATCAAAAGCACCAGAGATAAGGCCCCAGGACCATCAGGGATCAAAGCGCTGCAGATCAAACTTCTACCAGGCAATCTTATGCAATCCATACTCAACCTATTCAACGCTATGCTGGCATCGGGTCACATTCCTGTAGCATTCAAGTCAGCCAAGATGATATTCATTCCCAAACCCAAGAAAGACCCCCACCAACCTGGCAACTACCGTCCAATCTCCCTCTTAGACACAATAGGAAAGTGCTTTGAAAAAATCATGTCAAACCGTCTTAACTACTACATGGAGTACAACAACCTCTTCACAGAAAAGCAGTTTGGCTTTCGAGCACATAGATCAACCCAGCACACAATTAACATCATCTACGACGCCGTAAGCTCAATTCGCAAGCAAAAACAGGTAGCTTTGATTGCGACGAGGGACGTACACAAGGCCTTCGACAGCCTGTGGCACGATGGTCTTGTGTACAAATTAGCAGACTTACCAGCGCAAAACTGGACCCTCCTCAGGCTGATCAGAAATTTCCTTAAGAATAGGCAAGTTACCCCCAGCTTCAAGGCAAAAGAGGCTGCAGCCTTCACCCCAACAGCTGGAGTCCCCCAAGGATCATGCTTGAGCCCGGTTCTCTTCAACATCTTTGTAAACGACCTACCCCAACCAGAGTATAGGGACACCATTATCGTACAATTTGCGGACGACGTAACACATGTAATAACATCTAACCCTAGCATCCAAGCGGCCAAGCATGCAACTGTAACCCGTAAGGCAAACGTAGAACTAGCAAGGACTGCTAACTGGGAACGGAAATGGAGGATCACCACTAACCCAGAAAAGATCCAATTAAGCACTGTCGGCTGTATGGCCTTCTCCATTGAAAATGAGGGGGGAATAAGAATCAGGGGTGAACCCATAGCCATCTCAAACTCCAACACAGTGCTCGGGTACAACTTCAACAGGCTACTCAACTCCTCCCAGTACGTATCCCAGAAGACAGCGATGGCCCGGGGCTCACTGGCGAGGCTCTTCCGTTTCAACCAAGCCCCATCCCACATCAAGCTCCACCTGTACAGAATGATCATAAGGCCTAGCTTGGAATACCCCTACGTTCCCCTGAACCTCACCAACAAAACCAACATGCTGAAGATTCAACGAGTACAAAACAAAGCACTTCGCTTTGCAGAGGGCCTGACTCTGAGGGACAAGGTAAGAACTGACCAAATCCATGAGACGCTCAACATGAAGCCAATGAACATTAGGCTCAGCTACCTGGCCAGAATTCAGAATGCTGTACCGTATTAAGAACATGTATGTCCCAGACCCAGAAGATCCCTTCGTAGCAGAAAACACCACCAGCGACTACGAGATCCACGAACCACCACACAGAACCAGAAGAATCACTCTCCAACAAAAAGTGATCAGACATATCCATGATGAGGCCTTCCCAAGCCCTCAGATACTAAGCGGTCTGCCAGACGATCCAGATGAGTGGCCCATCCCGGACCCAATCTACACCAAATGAAGAATAAATAATAAAAAAAAAAAAAATAATAATAATAAATAAATAAAACACCTACAAAAAAAATATAAAACCAAAAAACCATTTGTCGTGGCGTCAGAAGTGTAACTACCCTGATGTTTCTAAGATTAGCCTCCTTCAGCCAACTCCATCGGCTCTAGTGCTTTAGGACACCAACAAGGTCACAAACACTAGCCCCCCCAGCCAATGTACTTACAACCCAACATAACACATACGCAAACAAACAACACATACAAAAATGTCAACCCATGGTGGACAGGCCACCGAACTTTCAAACCTCCTCTCTCTCTACACCCGCATCCTCTTCCTGAATTTCATCTCCCCATCCCTCTACCTCCCCCATCCTTTCCATTCCCTATGGACATCAATCCGATCCGCTAACATAGTTCCAATCTACAAAAGTGGCAGCAGGGAAGACCCCCTCAATTATAGACCTGTATCATTGACAAGTGTAATAGTGAAAGTATTGGAAAAACTAATCAAAACTAAATGGGTAGAACACCCGGAGAGAAATGATATAATATCAGACAGACAGTATGGTTTTCGATCTGGAAGATCCTGTGTATCGAATTTACTCAGTTTCTATGATCGAGCCACAGAGATATTACAGGAAAGAGATGGTTGGGTTGACTGCATCTATCTGGACCTAAAAAAGGCTTTCGACAGAGTTCCACATAAGAGGTTGCTCTGGAAACTGGAAAATATTGGAGGGGTGACAGGTAAGCTTCTATCATGGATGAAAATTTTTCTGACTGATAGAAAAATGAGGGCAGTAATCAGAGGCAATGTATCGGAATGGAGAAATGTCACAAGTGGAGTACCACAGGGTTCAGTTCTTGCACCAGTGATGTTTATTGTCTACATAAATGATCTACCAGTTGGTATACAGAATTATATGAACATGTTTGATGATGATGCTAAGATAATAGGAAGGATAAGAAATTTAGATGATTGTCATGCCCTTCAAGAAGACCTGGACAAAATAAGTAGATGGAGCACCACTTGGCAAATGGAATTTAATGTTAATAAATGTCATGTTATGGAATGTGGAATAGCAGAACATAGACCCCACACAACCTATATATTATGTGAGAAATCATTAAAGAATTCTGATAAAGAAAGAGATCTAGGGGTGGTTCTAGATAGAAAACTATCACCTGAGGACCACATAAAGAATATTGTGCAAGGAGCCTATGCTATGCTTTCTAACTTCAGAATTGCATTTAAATACATGGATGGCGATATACTAAAGAAATTGTTCATGACTTTTGTTAGGCCAAAGCTAGAATATGCAGCTGTTGTGTGGTACCCATATCTTAAGAAGCACATCAACAAACTGGAAAAGATGCAAAGACATGCTACTAAGTGGCTCCCAGAACTGAAGGGTAAGAGCTACGAGGAGAAGTTAGAAGCATTAAACATGCCAAAACTAGAAGACAGAAGAAAAAGAGGTGATATGATCACCTCGAAGAAATATAAGAAAATTCACCTCTGCAAATAGAGTGGTAGACGGTTGGAACAAGTTAAGTGAGAAGGTCGTGGAGGCCAAGACCGTCAGTAGTTTCAAAGCGTTATATGACAAAGAATGCTGGGAAGACGGGACACCACGAGCGTAGCTCTCATCCTGTAACTACACTTAGGTAATTACTCACCATACCAGCTTAGTGGTTCCCTATGGTGAACACAAATGTAGATACTTATATATAACGTGTGTATAGTGTGTGATAACAGCGAGAGGAGTAGGTTGGGAGCCGCCATTTTGGTGAGGGAGGTGTGTCGTCTGCACGACTTACCATGTTGTGTACTGGTGGCCACTATGGTCTTTGGGCACCATACCAGCTTATTTGTACAGGTATGGTGAATAAAATGGGTAGATACTTATATATAATGTGTGTATATAGCGTAATAACACCACAAACAATATTGTTGGAGGACAAATATTAGTGCGTCTGGCCTTGAGGGCGGCCGCCAACCAGCTGAGTGCGAGTAACTACGTCTTTGTGCCTTTACTCACCATACAAGCTTAGATGTACAGTTATGGTGCATAAATCATGTAAATACTTATATATATATATAACGTCTGTGTATAGTGAATAGATGCAAAAACAGTATTGTGGGAGAAGAATGAGGGCGAGTGAGGTGTTGTTGAGGGAGGGTGTGGCAGTGAGTGGCTGGCTGGTGTGGCTGTCACTCCGCGTTGCTTTTTGACTCATAATACCAACTTAGTGGTTCGTTATTGTGAACAAAACATGCAAATACGTTTATATAACCTGTGTATATAGTGTAACAACAGCAAAACTATATATTTATTGTTTTATACCTTGAGGTTACCTTGAGGTGCTTCTGGGGCTTAGCGTCCCCGCGGCCCGGTCGTCGACCAGACCTCCTGGTTGCCGGACTGATCAACCAGGCTGTTGGACGCGGCTGCTCGCAGCCTGACGTACGAGTCACAGCCAGGTTGATCAGGTATCCTTTGGAGGTGCTTATCCAGTTCTCTCTTGAACACTGTGAGGGGTCGGCCAGTTATGCCCCTTATGTGTAGTGGAAGCGTGTTGAACAGTCTCGGACCTCTGATGTTGATAGAGTTCTCTCTCAGAGTACCAGTTGCACCTCTGTTTTTCAACGGGGGTATTCTGCACATCCTGCCATGTCTTCTGGTCTCATGTGATGTTATTTCTGTGTGCAGGTTTGGGACCAGCCCCTCTAATATTTTCCACGTGTAAATTATTATGTACCTCTCCCGCCTGCGCTCAAGGGAGTACAGTTTTAGGCTCTTTAGTCGGTCCCAATAGTTCAGATGTTTTACTGAGTGGATTCTAGCAGTAAAGGATCTCTGCACGCTCTCCAGGTCAGCAATTTCTCCAGCTTTGAAAGGTGCTGTCATTGTGCAGCAGTACTCTACTCTTAGAGAGCACAAGCGTTTTGAAAAGTATCATCGGTATAGCATCTCTAGTGTGAAAAGTTCTTGTTATCCAACCTGTCATTTTTCTTGCAGTTGTGACGGCTACTTTATTGTGTTCTTTAAAGGTAAGGTCTTCCGACATGAGTACACCCAGATCCTTTACATTGCCTTTTCGTTCTATGTTATGATTTGCCTGAGTTTTGTACGTGGTTTCCGTTTTTATATTTTCATTTTTTCCATAGCGCATGAGCTGGAACTTATCTTCGTTAAACACCATATTATTTTCTGTAGACCATAGAAAGACCTGATCTACATCTGACTGGAGGTTCGCCGTGTCCTCTATGTTGCCTACTCTCATGAAGATCCTAGTGTCATCTGCAAAGGATGATACAGTGCTATAGGTTGTGTTCTTGTCTATGTCCGAAATGAGGATGAGAAAAAGTACTGGAGCCAGCACAGTACCCTGGGGGACTGAGCTCTTCACGGTTGATGGGCTGGATTTTATTTTGTTGACTATTACACATTGGGTTCTGTTGGTCAGGAAATTGTAGATCCATCTGCCTATTTTTCCGGTAATTCCTTTTGAACGCATTTTATGTGCAATAACACCATGGTCACACTTATCAAAAGCTTTTGCGAAATCTGTGTAAATTACATCCGCGTTATGTTTGTCTTCCATAGCATCTAATGCCATATCATAGTGGTCCAGCAACTGCGACAGGCAAGAGCGCCCTGTTCTGAAACCATGTTGTCCGGGGTTATGGAGTTGCTGTGATTCCATGTATTTTGTGATTTTACTTCTTAGCGCACTCTCAAAAAATTTTATGATGTGCAATGTTAGCGCTATCGGTCTGTAATTTTTTGCCTCTGCCTTATTTCCTCCTTTATGAAGTGGTGCTATCTCTGCTGTTTTTAGTATATCAGGAATAACGCCAGTATCTAGGCTTTGTCTCCACAGAATGTGGAGGGCCTGCGATAGTGGTTTTTTACAGTTCTTTATGAATATGGAGTTCCAAGAATCCGGGCCTGGTGCAGAGTGCATAGGCATACTGTTTATGGCTTCTTCAAAATCCAGTGGGGATAGGGTGACGTCTGATATATGATTTGATGTTGGTATCGTATCCATGAAAAATTCATTTGGGTTATCAATCTTTAGTGTGTTTAATGGCTCGCTGAAAACAGAGTCGTACTGCGTCCTCAGTAGCTCGCTCATTTCTTTGTTGTCATCGGTGAAAGTTCCATCTCCCTTTCGCAGCGGCCCGATACTAGATGTGGTTTTTGATCTTAATTTTGCATAGGAGAAAAAATATTTCGGATTTCTTTCTATTTCACTGATGGCCTTTTGCTCTCTTTGCCTCTCCTGGGTTCTGTATGATTCTTGTAGCTTCCGTTCAATTGTTTCTATTTCTCTACCTAACCTTCTTCGCCGTTCTTGAGATAGGGTGCAACTCTCAAGTTGTTCCGCGATTTGTTTTCTTCGCCTATATAGGGAACGACGTTCCCGTTCCAATCTGCATCTCTTCCTCTTTTTTCTTAGAGGTATGCGGTTTGAACATATTTCTAGTGCTACTGAGCTTATTTTTTCCAGGCACTGGTTCAGGTTTGCATTTCCTAGCTGTTCTTCCCAGTTTATTTCTGTGAAGTCCTGGTTTATTCGCTCCCAGTTTATCTGTTTATTATTGAAGTTGAATTTGCTGAAATCTCCTCCACCGGGAATCTGGACTGGTTTTGAAGGTCTACTCCCCATGGTTGTCATAACTTCAATTAAGTTGTGATCTGAGTAACAGGTATTTGTAATCATTATGTTCCTGATCAATTCATCATTATTAGTGAAAATGAGGTCCAGCGTGTTCTCCTTCCTAGTTGGTTCTACTACTATTTGCTGGTTTAAGGCAAACCTGTCGCACATCCGTAGCAGGTCATTTGCATGTGCCTGTTCATTTAGGCTACTTCCTGGTATTCTTTCTGATATTACTGTATTAGCCAGGTGCTTCCATTTCAGGTGCCGTAGGTTGAAGTCCCCAAGCAGGATGATGTTCGGAGCTGGATTTGTGAGGTTTTCCAAGCAGTGTTCTATTTTCATTAGTTGGTCTTTAAACTGCTGAGGGTTTGCCTCTGGTGACTTATATACAAGGACAATAACTACATTTAGAATCTCTATTTTGATTATCAGCACTTCCACCATATCATTTGAGGTGTTTAGCAGCTCAGTACAGATGAGTGTGTCTTTGATGTAGAGGCTGACCCCACCCTGAAGCCGGTGTTTCCTATCACATCTGAGAAGATTGTACTCTGAGATCCATATTTCACTATCATGGTAGTCCTTTGTGTGGGTTTCTGTTAAGGCTGCAAACACTGCATTTGCCTCATGAAGGAGACCATCTATAAATTGAACTTTGTTGGTTTTGCGTGTTTTTATACCCTGGATGTTGGCAAATATAAATGATGTTATCGTGTTAGTGGAAGTGCTGGAAGCCTTACTTGGTGTTAATATCTGAGGCTCTGATAAGGAGGCCACTGTGTTTGCGTCCAGGGTGTGTCGTTTTGGAAGTGATTCGTCCAGTTTTGGTAGTAGGACGGGTGTTGTCTGGTGTAGTACCTGTGTGCTTGTTGGTAATTTGAATTCCAGTCTTGTGGGTATCTCCGTTCCCCTCTGTAATCCTGTAGTGGTTCCATCTGACTGTTCCTCTCTCTTATATTTACTACTCTGTTTCTGCCTTCCTCTAAAAAATTTACAGTAGTGTCATATTGATCTTCCCGTCTATAACGCTCTGTACCTCTCACATGGAATTCCGGACACTGAAGATTGTAGCATTTTTTGTCCCTAATTGAAAATTGACATAATTTAGGGTGGAAGTATCTACACCCTGTTCCAAAACGGCATGTACCCCTCGCCAACATGTTCCTGCATTTTTGAGGATGCAGAAAATGGCATTTTGCTCCTAATTTTCCATATTTGCATATTCCTTTAGCGTAGAATTTGCAAATGTGTTCCGGTTTTGCGTCCCCGTTCTGAAACCATGCTGTGATTCCATGTATTTTGCTTATGAACATAATAATTAAATCACTAATATGCACACCATAATTTTGAGTACAGCGATGGTTCACACATTTTATTATATAAATATATCACAATTCACTCTATTAAATAATATTACTCCAAAAAAAAACTAAGATAAAATCAGACATTGAAATAATTAGGCAATAATATATTTGTGGCAACTGCCGCCTGACAGCTCGGGCGGAGTAGACCTCGTCTGGCAAAGGCTCTGTCAACGCCCCTTTTTTGCCACACTTCCCTACCCTATTGCAGCTAAAATATGCCACCCACGATTTTTTTTTTAAATTTTTCCGTAATCAGGGAACAAAAATGAACACTTCTATATGACGAAAGAATTTTTTGGATTTTTTTTTTTGTTGCGCCTGTGGGTGTGAAATCCATTTGGGCCCATAGCGGTTTGAGGGTTAAAATGTTAATGTGTGTTCCCTGAGCACGGGAAAAAAAAATCGTAAGCGACATATTTTGGGCGCAATTGACCGAGGAAGTCTGGCAAATAGTGGGCATTGACAGAGCCGGTCAGCATCACCTGCGCTGACAGGTGGGAGTTGCCACAAAGATATTATCACTTAATTATTTCTGTCTCTGACAGATTTTTTCTTAGTTTTTTTGCAGTAATATTATTCAATAGTGTGTATTGTAATATATTTATATAATAAAAGTGGGGAATAATCGCTATACTCAAAAGTATGGTGTGCATATTAGTGATTCAATTATTATGTTCATAAAACAATAAACAAATAGTTTTGCTGCTATTACACTCTATACACAGGTTATATATAAGTATCTGCATGTTTTGTTCACCATAACGAACCACTAAGTTGGTATTGAGAGTCGAAAAGCAACGAGGAGTGACCGCCACTCGCTGCCACTCCCACAACAACGCCTCACTTGTCCACTTTTTCCTCCCACCATCCTGTTTTATGTTTTATTCAAAATATACAGACGTTGTATATAAGAATCAACATATTTTGTTCATCACAACTGTACAACTAAGTTGATATAGTTAGTTCAGGCACTAAGAGTCGTCGCTATACACACAGTCAGCTGGCGGCTCCCTGACTCATTCAAGGTTACACGCACTAAACTTTCTCCCCCAACAATACTGTTTGCAGTGTTATTACCCTATATACAAATATTGTATATAAGTATCTACATGTTGTATGCACCGTAACTGTACACCTAAGCTTGTAGTGCGCCCAAAGAGCATAGTGGCCACCCTCTAAATACCTAGACAAATCATGCAGATGACGTCACCTCCGTCACCCAAATGGCTCTTCCCAGCATAATCCTTTTGCTGTTATTACACTAATACACACACATTATATATAAGTACAGTATCTACATTTGTGTTCACCATAGAGAACCACTGAGCTGGTATGGTGAATGCAGACAATAACAGGTGGCCACACAGTCAGTAAACGATGCTATCTCCCTCCGTCTCAGCATCACTCGTCCCACAGCGCTAATTATTACAACAATCCTGCTCAGAATACCAACTTAGTAATTCGTTATGGTGAACAAAACATGCAGATACTTATATATAACCTGTATATATAGTGTAATAACAGCAAAACTGTTTGTTTATTGTTTTATGAACATAATAATTGAATCACTAATCACTAATATGCAAACCATACTTTTGAGTATAGCGATAATTCACCTTTTATTATATAAATATATCACACTACACACTATTGAATAATATTACTGCAAAAAAAAAAAAAAAATAAGAAAAAATCAGACATTGAATTAGGTAATAATATCGTTGTGGCAACTCCCGCCTGTCAGCTCGGGTGACGCTGACCACCTCTGACAACTGCTCTATCAATGCCCAAATTTTGCCAGACTTCCTCGGCCTATTGCGCCAAAAATATGCCATCTACGATTTTTGTATATTTTTCCCGTGCTCAGGGAACACAAACATTTTTAGAAGACGAAAACAAAATTTATAAAAAAAAATTCTTGCACACGGGTACTCACCTAATTGTGCTTGCGGGGGGTTCTGCCTCTTTGGTCCTGCCTCACAACCGTCAATCAACAGGTGTACAGGTTCCTGAGCCTATTGGGCTCTATCATATTTACACTTGAAACTGTGTATGGAGTCAGCCTCCACATCACTTCCTAATGCATTCCATTTGTCAACCACTCTTGACACTAAAAAAGTTCTTTCTAATATCTCTGTGGCTCATTTGGGCACTCAATTTCCACCTGTGTCCCCTAGTGCGTGTGCCCCTTGTGTTAAATAGCTTGTCTTTATCTACCCTATCAGTACCCTATCGGGTGTAAATCTCTTCAGGACCCCTTAGCAGCTTAACTACTTAACTGCGCCAGCCGAGTTTTCTCGGTCAGCGGGAAACTGCGCCAACCGAGAAAACTCTGATTTTATGGTACCCATTCGAAATGCGCGTGCGGTTGGTTGTGTACAAGATGGATGCCCGAGGCCGTCAGTGAGGGGCGGCCATTTTGAAAAAAAATCCCAGAATGCCCCAGGCCCGAGGGTGGCCTCAGTTTTGATTGAGTAACCATGGCTGACGCACGCGCCTCCAGCTCCCAGTCACCTGTGGGGCACGCTGTTGCAAAACCGCTTTCTCCAGGGGAGATAAACAGTTTTTTGTTTGAGGATGAAGCGGAATATTATATTGATGACCCAAGGATTGATAGAGACATAACTCAAAGGGTCTAGTGGAAGTGAAATAGATACAGATGATGATGATACAGTGAGCGCGTATCGTTCAGGGCGAGCTGCACGCACAGTGAAGTGTCACAGGTCATCGCCCTTGCCAGAATTAACCCCACCACCACCTCCATCTCCCATTTTTGATGAAAGTGATACTATTGAGTCATTTTCCCGGGTTTAGTGACGTTGCTTCTGATACAAGTAGCATAGATGAGGCAAGGGCTAGCAGCTACCGTTGTTGCGGTGTTATCAGGCGCAGATCTGCTGTCTCAGCAGGTCACCCTGCCAAGCGCCACCATGTATCCCCTCTCAACGACACTGACGACAGTGTTGCCTCTACATCTACTTTCCTTGATCGCCCTACTAGTAGACATGGTAGAAGACCTCCAACTCCTCCCCAAAGGAGATTTAGTGCCAGAAAACGCACCCATAGTGGAGTCGCTCGTGGAGGTGCTAAAAGGAGAAAGGCTGAATTTGTGTGGGAGGACTGTGCTATTTTTTACCACACAAACCTCTATTTGATGATAGTGATGTGGGGGTTGCACCCATGTTCCCGTACACAGGTGAAGACATGACGGAAATGGAATATTTTCATGCACATTTTGATGAGCAGTTCATGCAACATCTTGTTGGCGAAACGAACAGATATGCAGAGCAACTTATTGAAGCTGGAATATTACAGGCTTCACGTATGATACGTTGGAAGGACACCACTGTGGCAGAGCTGTATGTGTTCTTTGCTCTATGTATGCTCCAAAAACATTCAGAGAAGCAAGTTATTCAGAATTATTGGAACAAAGAAGCTGCTGTTCCATCACCTGCGTTCAACAAATACATTTCACGAGACAGGTTCCTGCTACTACTACGGTGCCTGCACTTTGAAAACCTTGAAAATTTTGATAGAAATGATCGACTTTGAAGAGTGTGAAAAGTGTTCAATGATCTCAGAGGAAAATTTCGTGATTACTTTGTACCTGGACAGAATGTTGTCATTGATGAATCCCTAGTTCTTTTCGAGGGACGTCTTCTCTTCAAACAGTACATCCCATCAAAACGGCACCGCTTTGGCCTTAAATTTTTTGTACTGTGCGACTGTGAAACCGGAATGGTGATCGATATATTATATTCTTGTAAACAATGTAGACATACCCTTAGAGGATCCTCTCGGGTTTTCTGGCAGTGTAGTTAAGACGCTAATGGAACCATTGCTGAACAACGGGCACATTCTGTACACTGACAATTATTATACGAGCCCCTTGCTAACAAAGTTCTTGCTTGAACATAACACGGGAGTGTGTGGCACTGTAAAGACAAACAGGAAAGAAATGCCAGTTTTTGAAAATAATATTGGTGTAGGCGATTGTGAACTTAGAAAATGTGACAAAATATTAGCAGTGCGTTGGAAAGATAAACATGAAGTCAATATGTTGACAACTATTCACACTGGTGAAATGCTTGACAGTGGCAAAGTGAGGTATCGAGGTGATGGATCATTGTTCAAGCCAGATTGTATCATTGACTACAATATAAATATGAGACTTGTAGATAAATGTGACATGATGGTTGGTGCCATCGAGTGTGTCTGCAGAACTGTGAAGTGGACAAGGAAATTCTTCTTTCATCTTGTGGAATTAACAGTGTTCAACTGTTTCAACATGTTTTTGATGAAAACGGGCAAAAAAAACTTCAATTCGAGTGTTTAGTCAAGCTCTGCTGTCGCAATTACTCGCCATATATGGCCAGGAAGATAGCGTAAGGACAGTTTATCATGCCCCAACCAGAGCGCATTTAGTTTCCAATAGACTGACTGGTAAAGAGGCTTTTGCAATTCACAAGCCTGCCTACCTACCACCTACAGGAACTGAAGCCAAAGGCATATGTGAGTGCATTGTTTGCAAGCACTCAGAACGAAAACCAAGGAAGCGAAAATCTGTGTGTACCATATGTGTCGAGTGCAAAGTCCCGCTGTGTCTCATGGACTGCTTCTTTAAATATCATTCACTTGCTAAGTACTAAGAGTGTAATACTGTGTGTTACTTTGTAAATAGTGTGTGAAACTGTATATAATGTATTATTAGTGAAAGTAAAACAAGTAATATTGCAACAATAAACCTTTATTGAGGACACTTTAGTGACACATGTATCACAGTTCCATGGAACATTATGGACGTTATACTTTATACACATTGTCAGGACACATATATACATCTGATACGATATGAAAAAAACATTAGAAAGCATTGAAAATACATAGAAATAATATTTGTATATATAATTGTGACAACTGGCGGATCTTGAATGGCCCGCGCGACCGTGTCTGGGCGAGTTACGCTCCAGCGACCAGCCCATGATGACGTTACAGCGCACCTTGTCCACCTCCTCACGGCTAGAGTAAGTGGAATTTGACATTATTTTTTATATACAAGTGTTCAGGGAAGGGAATTTATTATTTTAAAAAAGAAAAAATAATTTTGTGGGGAACACTTGATTTTATGAGCACCGGGGGAATTTCACAATAAACTCGGCGCAGCACAGTGGTTAAGGGTTAATTAAAAATATTTTAAAGTATATGGTATGTTTCCGAATTTCTGATGATATAGAACATATTGTGGTTTATAATTAAGTTCTTAATAGCGATCCTGCATCATAATTAACATATATGTTATGTATTAACATACATAACATAATGTAGTAAACAAATAACATTTTTATGTTAATTTCTTTCTGTAAATGATGATGATGATGATAAAGTGCAATAAATGTTTAATTGAAACTTTATAGGATATCATTAAATCCTATATATATCTTGATTCTTATACTTGAAATATTGTATACTTTGTTCTCTCCATCGTACCAGCAGGTGGCGAGGTGCGATGTGCAGGTGATGTTTATTGTTAGGTGAGCTGGCAGGTGGTGTTCACTGCTAGGTGAACTGCTGCTCACCTAGCAGTAAGTAGGTACCCAGGAGTTAGTTAACTGTTGTGGGGATGTATATCCTGAGGCACTGTATACAATGTTCACAACAGAACAATGTATAATTGTTCACAATTATACATCCTGTAATTTACAACAGAAGAAATGTATAATCAGATCATTGTATACAATACATTGAGAAAGAATGAAGGTTAGATCCCAAAATTTGGTATTTAATACACTTACTTTAAATAAGTAAGTGCTTTTAATACACATTTATTAGGTCTTTCCTTCACCTTAATTCAAGCAATACGACATTAGAGTAAGTTTTCAATTATTATTATTATTATCATTATTCAATTTTTATTATTATTAGTATTATTATTAACAGGAAGGGGGGGGGGGGAGTGGTTCACGTGTCCACATTCCAATGCCCTCTTCCCAGGGCTGGAGGTGCACAATAAACTACACACCTCCGGCGGCAGCTTGTCGAAGGAGGAAATGGAGCCTAGGCCATTTGTCATGTTAATTAGTGATGGCTCTTATTTTGATTATGGATCCGTAACCCAGTTAAGCCTTTATTCTTAATATATACTGTAACCCCGCGATTATCCGGGATTCGAACATCCGGAAAATGCCCTTATACGGCCAAAATCGTGAACGGATAAAGTTCTCAATATCCGGCCAAAATGGCCATGGGAGCCTGATAAAAGTCGGTTTGGCCGGTTAAAAATCTGAGCCGGTGGGCTGTACCGTATTAATCCCGTACAGCTGTGGCTCAAGGCCATGGTGTTGGAGGGGATAGGGTAGGTGGGTGATGTCGGGAGAGAGGGGAGCGTTGGGAGGGACCACCTGGGGGATTACGGTCAGGAAGAGAGGGAGGGAGTTGGTCAGGAAGGGAGGGAGGAAGGGAGTTGGTCAGGAAGGGAGGAAGGGAGTTGGTCAGGAAGGGAGGAAGGGAGTTGGTCAGGAAGGGAGGAAGGGAGTTGGTCAGGAAGGGAGGAAGGGAGTTGGTCAGGAAGGGAGGGAGGGAGTTGGTCAGGAAGGGAGGGTGGGAGTTGGTCAGGAAGGGAGGGAGGGAGTTGGTCAGGAAGGGAGGGAGCGAGTTGGTCAGGAAGGGAGGGAGGGAGTTGGTCAGGAAGGGAGGGAGTTGGTCAGGAAGGGAGGGAGAGAGTTGGTCACGGAAGGAGGAAAAACTATTGTGGTGTGTATGGGACTCGCTTAAGCCTAACGAAGGTGGCATTGGCGGTGTTGCAAGAATTATATTGTTTTCATATTGCTGTGGAGAGCTAGTTACGAATATTAATTAAATAACACTATAATAGATGAACAGTATAGTATTTGGTTTGCTATTTATTCATTTAAATATTTACAATAAAATAAAATGGGATTTAACAGAACTTAAGGCGCATCGTACAGCGTGTTAACACCCACGTGTCTGTCGACACATGTGGAGGGAAGGCTGGCGTGAGGTGGGGGGAGGGTTGACCAGGCAGGAGATCACACGTGTCGTCTGTCTCTGTTCCAGTCTCGACACTTACCCACCTGTTCACCCACTTCCCTGCCCACCAACCTGTTTACCCACCTGCCTGCATACCCACTTACCCACCTTGTTCACCCACTTCCCTGCCCACTCACCTGCCTGCACACCCACTTACCCACCTGTTCACCCACTTCCCTGCCACCCACCTGTTTACCCACTTCTCTGCCCACCCACCTGTTTACCCACTTGGCTGCACACCCATTTACCCACCTGTTCACCCACCCACCTATTTACCCACTTCCCTGCCCACCCACCTGTTTACCCACCTGCCTGCACGCCCACTTACCCACCTGTCAATCCATCCACCCACCTGTTCACCCACCTACCTGCACACCCACCTGCCTGCTTACCCACTCACCCACCTGCCTGCTCGAACCTGTTCACCCACCAAGCCCATCTACCTGCCATCCACTCATCCAAAACCCACCTGCCTGAACCCACCTATCCCTGCCTGCCCACCCACCCACTTGCCTGCCCACCCACCCACCCACTTGCCTGCCCACCCACCCACCTGCCTGCCCACCCACTTTCCCTGCCCACCTACCAGTTAGGCAGCTAACCACCCATGCACCAGCCCCACACACTAATTAGTGTGTCAATTCAAATCATGCGTGTGGTATAAAAATTGTCGGAAATGGTCCCTTTTGGACTCAAGAGATGAAAAAGTACTATTATCCGGAACATGTGATAATCCGGCTGGGGGTCCTTCCCATATAGTCTGGATAGTCGAGTGGAGACAGTATTACCATGCTGGTAAAATACACTTCTTGATGATGAGTATGGGGGTGCAAAATGAACAAGATAACCACTCACAGTTTGAGTATAGGGTACATAATGAACTACCACTCACAGGATGAGTATGGGTTGCACAATAAACTACAGGTCACAGGATGAGTGAGAGTTGCAGAAATGGTAACAGGATGAGTATGGGTTGCACAATAAATTACCGCACAGAGGATGAGTATGGGGTGCACGTAAACAATGACTCACATGATGAGTATGGGGTGCACAATAAACTACCACTCACAGGATTAGTTTATGATGGTCGTGCTCTATATTAGGGTAACTAAAATACACCTGTTTCCAAAATAAATATTTTAATGACAAATATTTGAAAATATATTGTATGTTTCCGATTTTCTGATGATAATAGAACATACCATATATATAGGGGTCCCAGTAGTACGAGAAATGAAAATATTCTAGATCTGGTCTTTACAAACAATGAAGACATTATCAGAGACATTACGATATCAGATACCACATACTCAGATCACAAGCTCATTGATGTGCAAACGACCATTAATACTCAGAATAGACCTAAAACATTGATAAAGCAAAAGGGGCTATTCAGTAAATTCAATTTTAATAATAAAAGGATAGACTGGGAGATAATAAACAGGGAACTTACAAACATTCCATGGGAAACTGTTCTAAGTAATACAAGTCCTACAGAAGGAATAGAAAAACTGACTTCAGAAGCATATCAAGTCTGTCTGAAACATGTTCCTTTGAGGAAAGCCAGAAAGAGATCCAACGTAGAAAGAGAACGCAGACGACACTATAAACGCAGGAAAAAAATAACGGAACAGCTTATGCAGACACGAATTTCCCGTCAAAGAAGGAATAATTTAAATAGGGAGATTGAAGAAATTGAGCGGAAATTGAAACACATATGAAACTGAAGAGAGGCAGTTAGAATAGAAAGCAATTCAGGAAATAAAGAAAAATCCAAAATATTTCTTCACATATGCGAAATCAAAAGCAAAAACCACTGCCAGTATTGGACCTATTCGTACAAGTGAAGGTTCATACACAGAGGATGACAATGAAATTAGTGAAATCCTAAAAAAGCAGTATGAGGACATGTTTAGCACTCCAATAAACAACATGAAAGTGGAAGATCCAGACAATTTCTTTATGCGGGATATTCAAACCCCTGTAAATATAACTGATATCAACACGAGCGCACTAAATTTTGAAAGAGAAATTGAAAACATGCCCATGCACTCGGCCCCAGGTCCAGACTCATGGAACTCAATATTTATAAAGAAATGCAAAGTGCCGGTAGCACAGGCACTCAGTATAGTGTGGAGGAAGAGCTTGGACATGGGGGAGATACCAGATGCACTTAAAGTAGCAGACATAGCCCCTCTACACAAGGGAGGGAGCAAAGCATTGGCAAAGAATTATAGACCAGTTGTACTAACATCGCACATCATAAAAGTATTTGAGAGAGTGATTAGGAGTCAGGTCACCAATTTCATGGAGACCAATGACCTTCACAACCCAGGCCAACACGGATTTCGAGCAGGAAGATCGTGCCTCTCACAGCTACTTGAGCACTACGACAAAGTCACTAAAGCATTAGATGAAAAACAGAATGCTGATGTGATATACACGGACTTCGCAAAGGCTTTCGATAAATGTGACCATGGCGTGATAGCACACAAAATGAAGTCAATGGGAATAACCAGTAAAGTAGGACGCTGGATACTCAGTTTTCTGTCAAACAGGACTCGGCGAGTAACGGTCAATTATTAACCCTTAAACTGCGCATGACGTATATATACGCCCTGAGTAACATGTCCCATGGTGCGCATGGCGTATATATACGCCATAGGGTGCCAGGCCTGATTCAAATGGCCCGCGGCTACACGGGGTTCACAGTAGCTTCCTCAGGGCTCTTGTAAACAGATGCCATTTAAAAAAAAAATCGTGGGCAATATTCTCAGGTGTGAGAGGCACAGTACTGTTGGAGCAACCAAGGCCGGCGCACGCAGCATGAGCGAACAGCATTGATGTTCAGCTTGTGACCACAGCATCGCCGAAAAATGTCAAAATAAATATATAATTGTTATTATTTAGCGATGACAATATTACAGATGACCAATGACTGTGATATAAATAACCAGGGTTGTGATAATAGCAGGATTGTTGTAATAATTAGCGCTGTGTGAGGAGTGATGCTGAGAGACGGAGGGAGACAGCATCGTTTACTGACTGTGTGGCCACCTGTTATTGTTTGCGTTCACCATACCAGGTCAGTGGTTCTCTATGGTGAACACAAATGTAGATACAGTATCCACTCAATTTAACGGCCTATATGGGGCTGAGCCCTAGTCGTTATTTCCGCAGCTCCGTTATTTCCAAAGTTAAGTCGGGTCGGGTAATTTTTCAAGTAACATTCAGGTAGGATATATTTTATACTGTATAACTAAAATTAAATAAAGTTCATTGTGTAATTGCATTCCAATTTAGTGCCACACCGACGATTAAGCCAGTTGTTGGCTGCTGCATGGATGATGTGTGAACACGGTCTGATCAAGCCCAGATGGGTGGGAAAAAATTGATTCATTCCTTTGTATTGCAAAATATTTCATGTATCAATCAGCAAGTTAATATTTTCTCAATAATATTTTAGAGATGTGTTTTGATTTACCCTGAACAGTGCAGGTAATGTATTTTTATTGTTACAACACAGGCTGTGGCGGCCATGCCATAACAATGGCGATCGAGCCTTGTCACTGAGAGCTAGCCAAGACGAAATATTTTGAGCTCACCTATTCTCTGCTGATGATAGAATATACATTTGCAGAGACTAATATGTAGCTTTTGTTGAAAAAAAAACAATTAATATCTTGTAATACTATAATAAAATTGGTAAATTGACTTACTTTTAATGTTACAACACAGGCTGTGGCGGCCATGCCATAACAATGGCGATCGAGCCTTGTCACTGAGAGCTAGCCAAGACGAAATATTTTGAGCTCACCTATTCTCTGCTGACGATAGAATATACATTTGCAGAGACTAATATGTAGCTTTTGTTGAAAAAAAAACAATTAATATCTTGTAATACTATAATAAAATTGGTAAATTGACTTACTTTTAATGAAGCTGAAGATTACGAAGCTGTGAAGATTACATCATCCTCTGCAGCGCTTGTTTTATAGTGTTTATATTGTATACAGGGTACATACTGTATGTACACTTATTTTCAGGCATATTTTAATAGAGTATCCTTCTGTTTCTTGATGTCACTTACTGTACTTTTCCCGATGTTAAACTCTGCTGCTGCTCGTGCATGAGAATATCCTTTATCAAGTTTCTTAATTAACTCCAGCTTCTGTGCAACCGTCAGGCGCTTCCTTTGGGTAACTTTTGGCATTTTTGTAAATTAAAAAGAAGATCACAATTACAGTACAGTAATATCCTTCACAATTGAAGCTAGCCGCGCGAGTTCAGAGTAAACACTAGGAACACATGGCCCGGCGGAGTACATTCTAGGTCCGTGGGAAAAAAAATACCTAGTGCCTATACTATAAAAGGTATTTAATAAGAAAACAAAGACTTTTGCTTAATAAAAACTGTTTCAAAATATTTTATTAATAATAATTTACAATTTTCTTCATTAAAGTGAATCATTTTAAAAGAAAATTAAGATGTAATATATGACTCTGGACGATCCAGGTCGGTGGCCTGGTATAGTATAGCTCCAGATACCGGTATAGCAGGCTCCAGATACCGGTCTCCCAAACCGGTCGTTAATACCGGCAGATCGGTATAAAAGAGGCCGTTAAATTGAGTGGATACTGTACTTATATATAATGTGTGTATTAGTGTAATAACAGCAAAAGGATTATGCTGGGAGGAGCCATATGGGTGACGGAGGTGACGTCGTCTGCACGATATCTCTAGCTGTTTAGAGGGTGGCCACTATGCTCTTTGGGCGCTCTACAAGCTTAGGTGTACAGTTACGGTGCATAAAACATGTAGATATTTATATATAATATGTGTATATAGGGTAATAACACTGCAAAAGGTATTGTTGGGGGAGAAAGTTTAGTGCGTGTGACCTTGAAAGAGTGAGGGAGCCGCCAGCCGCCATCTGTGTATAGCGACGACTCTTAGTGCCTGAACTAACTATATCAGCTTAGCTGTACAGTTGTGGTGAACAAAATATACACATACTTATATATAACGTCTGTATATAGTGTAATAACACCACAACTGGTATTGTTGGGGGAGAAAGTTTAGTGCGTGTGTTGAGGGAATGGCAGCGAGTGGCTGGCTGGTGTGTGGCGGTAACTCCTCGTTGCTTTTCGACTCTCAATACCAACTTAGTGGTTCGTTATGGTGACCAAAACATGCCAATACTTATATATAACCTGTGTATAGAGTGTAATAGCAGCAAAACTATTTGTTTATTGTTTTATAAACATAATAATTGAATCACTAATATGCACATCATACTTTTGAGTATAGCGATTATTAACCACTTTTATTATATAAATATATTACAATACACACTATTGAATAATATTACTGCAAAAAAACTAAGAAAAAATCAATCGGAGACATTGAAACAATTAGGTAATAATATCTTTGTGGCAACTCCCATCTGTCAACGCGGGTGACGCTGACTGGGTCTGACGACCGCTCTGTCAACGCCCACTTTTTGCCAGACTTCCTCGGTCAATTGCGCCCAAAATATGTCACCTACGATTTTTTTTTTTTTTCCGTGCTCAGGGGACACAAATTAACATGTTTAGAAGACGAAAAAAAAATTTTTAATTTTTTTTTTCTTGCGCACAGGGGTGTAAATGTCCATATGACCCCTGAGCAGTGTAAGGGTTAAAATGTAGTCCAAGTGCAGTTAAAAGCTCTGTACCTCAGGGTACAGTCCTTGCACCACTGCTTTTTTTCTTATTCTCATATCAGATATAGACAAAAATACAAGTCACAGCTTCGTATCATCCTTTGCAGATGACACAAAAATCAGTATGAAAATTATCTCGGCTGAAGACACTGAAAAACTTCAAGCTGATATTAATAAAGTTTTCGACTGGGCATCAGAAAATAACATGATGTTTAACAGTGATAAATTCCAGGTACTCAGGTACGGTAAAAATGAGGACCTTAAACATAATACAGAGTACAAAACACAAGCAAATGTACCCATAGTAGGAAAACAGCATGTAAAGGATTTGGGAATAATAATGTCTGACGACCTAACGTTTAAGGAGCATAACCAAGCAAATATTGCGACAGCCAGAAAAATGATAGGATGGATTACGAGAACTTTCAAGTCCAGGGATCCCATCACAATGGTTGTACTCTTCAAGTCACTTGTGTTAATGAGTACTTGAGTACTGCTCAGTACTCACTTCCCCCTTCAGAGCAGGAGATATTGCTGAAATAGAGGGAATACAGAGAACATATACGGCACGCATAGATGCAATAAAGCACCTAAATTACTGGGATTGTCTCAAAGCCCTCCAAATGTACTCACTAGAAAGAAGAAGAGAGAGATATCAAATAATATACACCTGGAAGATACTGGAGGGCCAAGTACCAAATCTACACAGTAAAATAACAACATACTGGAGTGAACGATATGGAAGAAAATGCAGAATAGAACCAGTGAAGAGCAGAGGTGTCATAGGCACAATCAGAGAACACTGTATAAACATCAGAGTTCCGCGGTTTTTCAACGTCCTCCCAGCAAGCATAAGATACATTGCCGGAACAACCGTGGACATCTTCAAGAGGAAACTAGATTTATTCCACCAAGGAGTGCCGGACCAACCGGGCTGTGATGGGTACGTGGGCCTGCGGGCCGCTCCAAGCAACAGCCTAGTGGACCAAACTCTCACAAGTCAAGCCTGGCCTCAGGCCGGGCTTGGGGAGTAGAAGAACTCCCAGAACCCCATCAACCAGGTATCAACCAGTACTGTACTGTTATGTTCATTCTTGATACACAATTGAGAATTCCAAGTTTGAATCCTGGGCAGGACAGAAATAGTTGGATACATTTCCCCATCACCTAACGCAACTGTTCATGTGTCCGGACACCGGCAATGGTGTGGTATTGGCTATTTATTTAACCATATCTTTGTTTTCATTTGATATATTTTCCTTGAAATGTAAGTAAGTAATTATCAAAAGAAGGCACAAAACCAGGAAGGCTATGTAACACCATCAAATGTGCGGAATAATCAGAGGGTGCTAAATATCACCAAGGATGCCAATATGAAAACAAAAACGCACAAGGCGAACAATATCAAAAGAATCCGATTCACCAAGAATTATATCGGGGGACAAACAACCGCGAGGGACGGTCGGAAAACAAGAAACATGCTCGTCCCGGAAGTCAGGACAATCAAAAAGGATATGCATGACCTTAAGAGGGACAATGCAATTTGGACAATAAGGAGCAGGGCAGCGCTCCATTAACCCTCAAACCGCGCATATCATATATAAATTATATCACTGACAAAACCGAAACCACGCACATCATTTATACATGATTTCGTGTCTAGCGCTATAATTTAAACGCCCCACCTGGGATAGGGGCAGCTATAGTACAGCCACGACCGATAGTTGCCAGATGCCACCTAGAAAAAAAATCCAGGCCAACATTCTTGGGTGTTACAGCATCAGTATTGAGCAAGCCACCAAGGCTGGCGCAGGCAGCACGAGCTCACAGCACCACTTCTAACATGGATGAAAAATTTTCTGACTGATAGAAAAATGAGGGCTGTGATCAGAGGCAATGTATCGGACTGGAGAAATGTCACAAGTGGAGTACCACAGGGTTCAGTTCTTGCACCAGTGATGTTTATTGTCTACATAAATGATCTACCAGTTGGTATACAGAATTATATGAACATTTTGCTGATGATGCTAAGATAGTAGGAAGGATAAGATACTTAGATGATTGTCATGCCATTCAAGAAGACCTGGACAAAATAAGTGCATGGAGCGCCACTTGGCAAATGGAATTTAATGTTAATAAATGTCATGTTATGGAATGTGGAATAGGAGAACATAGACCCCACATAGATGTGAGAAATCTGTAAAGAATTCTGATAAAGAAAGAGATCTCGGGGTGGTTCTAGATAGAAAGCTATCACCTGAGGACCACATAAAGAATATTGTGCGAGGAGCCTATGCCACGCTTTCTAACTTCAGAATTGCTTTTAAATACATGGATGGCGATATACTAAAGAAATTGTTCACGACTTTTGTTAGGCCAAAGCTAGAATATGCAGCAGTTGTGCGGTGCCCATATCTTAAGAAGCACATCAACAAACTGGAAAAGGTGCAAAGACATGCTACTAAGTGGCTCCCAGAACTGAAGGGCAAGAGCTACAAGGAGAGGTTAGAGGCATTAAATATGCCAAAACTAGAAGACAGAAGAAAAAGAGGTGATATGATCACTACATACAAAATAGTAACAGGAATTGATAAAATCGATAGGGAAGATTTCCTGAGACCTGGAACTTTAAGAACAAGAGGTCATAGATATAAACTAGCTAAACACAGATGCCGAAGAAATATAAGAAAATTCACTTTCCCAAACAGAGTGGTAGACGTTTGGAACAAGTTAGGGGAGAAGGTGGTGGAGGCCAAGACCATTAGTAGTTTCAAAGCGTTATATGACAAAGAGTGCTGGGAAGACGGGACACCACGAGCGTAGCTCTCATCCTGTAACTACACTTAGGTAATTACACTTAGGTAATTACCACTGTTCAGCTTGTGACCCCAGCATCGCCTACAAATGCCATAATATACTTGTTCATGCTATTATTTAGCAGTGATAGTATTACTGAAGCCCCCTGACTGTTATAAAACTGACCAGGATTCTGATAATAGCAGGATTGTGGTGATACAGTATCCACTCAATTTAACGGCCTCTTTTATACCGATCTGCTGGTATTAACGACCGGTTTGGGAGCCCAGTAGCTAGGGCCTGCTATACCGGTCTGCGGTCGATATTACCGACAGTCGGTATTGGGTTTGTTGTGGCATCAGCATCCCCTCACATGGCGACCAGGCCGCCACCGACCTGGATCGTCCAGAGTCATATATTACATCTTAATTTTCTTTTAAAATGATTCACTTTAATGAAGAAAATTGTAAATTATTATTAATAAAATATTTTGAAACAGTTTTTATTAAGCAAAAGTCTTTGTTTTCTTATTAAATACCTTTTATAGTATGTATAGGCACTAGGTATTTTTTTTCCCACGGACCTAGTATGTACTCCGCCGGGCCATGTGTTCCCATTGTTTACCGTGAACTCGCGCGGCTAGCTTCAATTGTGAAGGATATTACTGTACTGTAATTGTGATCTTTTTAATTTACAAAATGCCAAAAGTTACCCAAAGGAAGCGCCTGACGGTTGCACAGAAGCTGGAGTTAATTAAGAAACTTGATAAAGGATATTCTCATGCACGACCAGCAGCAGAGTTTAACATCGGGAAAAGTACAGTAAGTGACATCAAGAAACAGAAGGATACTCTATTAAAATATGCCTGAAAATAAGTGTACATACAGTATGTACCCTGTATACAATATAAACAATATAAAACAAGCGCTGCAGAGGATGACGTAATCTTCACAGCTTCGTAATCTTCAGCTTCATTAAAAGTAAGTCAATTTACCAATTTTATTATAGTATTACAAGATATTAATTGTTTTTTTTCAACAAAAGCTACATATTAGTCTCTGCAAATGTATATTCTATCGTCAGCAGAGAATAGGTGAGCTCAAAATATTTCGTCTTGGCTAGCTCTCAGTGACAAGGCTCGATCGCCATTGTTATGGCATGGCCGCCACAGCGTGTGTTGTAACATTAAAAGTCAGTCAATTTACCAATTTTATTATAGTATTACAAGATATTAGTTGTTTTTTTTCAACAAAAGCTACATATTAGTCTCTGCAAATGTATATTCTATCGTCAGCAGAGAAAAGGTGAGCTCAAAATATTTCGTCTTGGCTAGCTCTCAGTGACAAGGCTCGATCGCCATTGTTATGGCATGGCCGCCACAGCCTGTGTCGTAACATTAAAAATACATTACCTGCACTGTTCAGGGTAAATCAAAACACATCTCTAAAATTTTATTAAGACAATATTAACTCGCTGATTGATACATGAAATATTTTTCAATACAAAGGAATGAATCAATTTTTTCCCACCCATCTGGACTTGATCAGAGCATGTTTACACATCATCCATGCAGCAGCCAGCAACTGGCTTAATCGTCGGCCGTGCACTAAATTGGAATGCAATTACACAATGAACTTTATTTAATTTTAGTTATACAGTATAAAATATATCCTACCTGAATGTTACTTGAAAAATTACCCGACCCGACTTAACGTCGGAAATAACGGAGCTCCGTAAATAACGACTTGGGCTCAGCCCCATATAGGCTGTTAAATTGAGTGGATACTGTATTTAGTGCTGTGCTCCATGGAGGGAGGAGTAAGGCTGTGGAGGGAGGGTTGTGGCGTCGTCTTCTGACTGTGTGTGGCCACCATTTATTGACTGCACTCACCATACCAGCTTAGTGGTTAGCTATGGTGAACACAAATGTAGATACTTATATATAACGTGTGTATAGTGTGAGATAACAGCGAGAGGAGTAGGTTGGGAGCCGCCATTTTGGTGAGGGAGGAGCGTCGTCTGCACGACTTGGCATGTTGTTTACTGATGGCCACTATGGTCTTTGGGCACAATACCAGCTTATTTGTACAGGTATGGTGAATAAAACAGGTAGATACTTATATATAATGTGTGTATATAGCGTAATAACACCACAAACAGTATTGTTGGAGGAGAAATATTAGTGCGTCTGGCCTTGAGGGCGGCTGCCGATCAGCTGACTGTGTGAGTAACTACGTCTTTGTGCCTTTACTCACCATACAAGCTTAGATGTAGTTATGGTGAACAAAACATGTAAATACTATATATAACATCTGTGTATAGTGAATAAATGCAAAAACAGTATTGTGGGAGGAGAATGAGGGTGAGTGAGGTGGTGTTGAGGGAGGGAGTGGCAGCAAGTGGCTCGCTGGTGTTTGGCGGTCACTCCTTGTTGCTTTTTGACTCACAAGACAAACTTAGTAGTTCGTTATGGTGAACAAAACATGCAGATACTTATATATAACCTGTGTATATAGTGTAACAACAGCAAAACTATTTGTTTATTGTTTTATGAACATAATTATTGCAAACGATTGCAAACAACACGATGGCCGCTGGGAGAGTGACGGACATCAGCTCGCAGTGACAGGTGGCGTGGAGAGCTAAGAGCAGAGAACCATGAGGGGGACCCTTCGGGACAGAACTTAAAGGAACAGAGGAGGCGGCAGTGGGCGTGTCTGAGTCTAAGGGCTGGAAATGGTTGAGAGGCTGAGGAAGGTGGGAAGGACGAGGAGAGGAAGAACGCAACACGTGAGCCTTAGAAACGCCAGCGAGGGAAAGGGAAGACTGCGAACTTGGCACCTCGCCTCAGGAAAAAAACAAACGTTCCCAGTGCTTCAAGTTGAGGACGGCCACCTCAAGCTTGTAATGTATACATGCACAGGAGAAGGTAGGGTGGGTCTCACTGCAATTGAGGCAGTGAGACCGGGAAGAAGTGTACTCCGACTTAGACTGACCTTCGTCCCCACACAAGGGACAGAAAGACAGTACTGGAGCACCGGAGGGCACCATGCCCAACCCTCCAGCACTTATTACAGAGCCAAGGAGATGGAATGTACTCCTGGACGGAGCACCTGGCACCAGCAAGAATGACAGAGGGCAGAAGGATCCTACCATAAAAGGTAATCTTCACAACCCGAAGGGACTGACGGAGACGACCATGAGCAGGACAAGTAAACGTATCTACCTGGAGGACAGAATGGCCCTGGGCTTCGAGGATATGCCGAATATCTTCGTGGCAGTCCTGTAGATTCCCAACACCGGTTGCAACATGGGGTGGGAGGAGAATAGTGCCAACACTGGGATTCAAGTGAGTGTTCTTGGAGACCTGAACAGGGGTCTCGCCAAGGTAGGATAAGGCGGCCAAGCGGGGTGGCTGCATCCTGAGAAGCAGCAGCAACGACACGTATACCGAGACGGGTGGGGTTGAAACTAACAGGCATCTACTGAATCAACAAGGTGCGTATGGAAGGAGAAATCGTCAGGTGTAGAATCCAGATGGAGATCAAAGTATTTGGCCCACGAAGCGGGACCAAACAAGGCCTGCTATGCATCAGTACAGGCAGGGATCGAGCAAGTGTGGCCGTGGCGTGGACGGCATTGAGAACCCCCAGAGAGAGAGAGAGGGGGTTAAAAGGAGCAGTAGTCACAATGAGAGACTGAGCTATGCCAGGGGACGAGGTGGTCACCACTGGGGGCTTGTGGCCCGACCCAACCACAGAGAAGGGAGGGAAGCCGAGAGTAGTCGGGAGGGTCAAAGGAGGAACAAAGTCGGGACCCAATGCAGCGGGGGCTACAGAGCCCGGTCTTCCAACTCGGGGGCTTGGTCGCCCACCCCACGAGCCTGAGAAGGTATATGAGGAACAGAATGAGACATGAAACGAGAGATAATTCTTTCATTCACGAATGTGCCCCCCACACCCACCACAGAGCCACAATTAAGAGGCAGGACACCCAACAAGAAACATGTTGTTGATCTTAGGGGTGCGTCGTGAGCATATGTCCCACAAACCCCACCTTAACCCTTAAATGGTGCATAGCTATATACCATTTGACACCCACAGGCGCATACCAAAAAAAAAAAAAAAAAAAATATTTTTTCTTCCTCACCTGTTAATTTGTGTTTCACTGATCACGGGAAAAATAATAATAAAATCGTAAGCAATCGCATATATTGCCCGCTATATTGTGGGGAATTCTGGCAAAAAATATGCGCTGACTCAGCGTGCGTCCCAGGCGGTCTGTTGATCGCCAGCTGTCAAGCCGGAGTTGCCACAAAGAGATAATTACCTAATTATTTCAATGTCTCTGATTTTTCGTAGTTTTTTTGCTGTAATATTATTCAATAGTGTGTAGTGTGATATATTTATATAATAAAATGAGTGAATCATCGCTGTACTAAAAAATATGGTGTGCATATTGTTGATTCAATTATGTTCATCAAACAGTGAACAAATACTTTGTCGGTTATTACACTATATACACAGGTTATATATAAGCCTCTATATATATATACACCCTCTATATAAATGAGTGTCTTACAAAGCAACGTGGATCCCTCCTCTACAGGCTGCGTCAAATTCGCAAACAAAACCCTGGTCTTATCAAGCAGTGCTACACTAGGAATGGTACGATTTTTGTGAAGAAGGAAAGTACAGGAAAAAGATATGAAATAAAATGTGACCAACAACTACTGGCCTTCTTAAGTGGATTGTGGTATATCTGAAAACCTGAACCCGACCAATGCCAGTACTTAAAATAACTCTTTCAGTGCCTGAGCCTAACCTAACTTAATCTAACTTTGTCTAAGGTGCTGTCTCTGCCTTACCATTCACCTAATGTTCTCTCATTCATATAATTTCCTAAATAATCCATCAAGTCTCCATGCACTTATGCAAGCATCTACCTCAGTTTCATTGTAAAATTTTACTCTTAAATCTAATCTAACCCTATTCCATTTAAATTTTAAATTTAATTGTATTGATCTATGTCATTTATTGAAATCAATTATTGATCTCATTTTTGTTCTTTTAATTAAGTTCATACTAATTATAGGTTAAAACTAAGCTAAATAAAATTTATTATCTTTAAGATTATTTTACTTTACAATTATCATTGTCAAATTTTTTTTTATATATTCATCTTGACAGTCTCTACTGATTTTTTGTTCTCTCCACCAAACTTGTGTATCCTCCATGGCTATCTAGTGACCTTAATTCTACCTCTAATTGTTTCAATTCTTTTGTTTACTTGCATTTATTGTTGTGTTTTGCCATAATTATTCTCTAATTTTAGCAGACTCAATACTTTGTAAGCTCTTATTGTATTGTTATATTATTATATTGCTGTGTTTTGCTATAATTACTTTCTATTTTACAGCAGATTTAGTTTTCATCTGTTCCTGAAATTGCTTATCTTATTGTATCGTGACATTCTTATCTATATGCTTACTGATATTGATCCTGATCGAAATCTTCTGTCCCATATCCACACTAATCAGCACATTGATCATCATTATTGCAGGTACTAAACAGCAAATCTTGCAAAAAACAAACTCCTAAACAGCACCTGCTTATCAGTTTACAACCAAAATGTTAGGTCACTTGGTAAACATTTTGATGATATAAATGCACTACTCACAGCACTAGGTACTAAATTATCTTTCATCATTTTAACAGAAACTTGGCTAAGTAATGACTATACCCAACTCTACAATTTAGCTGGTTATAAAGCCATACATAACTGCAGGCCTAATAAAAAAGGTGACGGTACAGCAATATATTACAAAGATACCTTCATTTGCAATAGTGTCATTAGTGATAGAGACGACTATTGTGAATATACCTTTGCCAAGTTCTCCAGTAAATCCCTTAAATCCTCCCTGATAATCGGTGCCATCTATAGATTTCCTAATACCAACATAGCTTTATTCTCTGACAATGTAAGGAATCTTATCATAAATAACAATCTCAACAAAAATCACATCATTCTGGGAGGTGATTTCAATATTGACCTGGGTCTTCAAAACAACCCTCAAGTTGACTATTTCCGTAACAGCATGCACTCCTGTATGCTAATCCCCACAATCACCAAGCCCACCCGAGTCACTCAAACATCTGCCACTACCCTGGATCACCTATGGACTAATATAACAGCTCCCCTTACATCTGGGGTAATTTATGACAGAACAACTGACCACTATCCTACCTTCCTCATAGCAAACATTGACACATCACCACCAGAAACCAAAAAACTTTCATTCAGGCTACATAGTGAATCAGCTTTAGGCAATCTCTCTAATGCACTTCACAATATTAACTGGGAATCTGAATTTAATAATTCACAGGATATAAACTCATCAACTAACCACTTTCTATCCAAAACTCTAAGCCTCTACAACACTCACTGTCCCCTCCTTACCAAACAAGTAACTGATAAAAGAAAAAATAACCCGTGGCTCACAAGTGGCATAATTAAATCAATCAACAAAAAACATGAATACGAAAAGAAATTTAGGAGTGGCCTAGTTTCAATGGAAGTAGTTAAAAGGTACTCATCAGTGCTTACCAGTATCATAAGAAAAGCAAAACTTTCATATTACGAGACTAGATTCAAAGAAGCAAAAGGCAACATGAAAAGCACATGGAATACCATCTCTAACATCCTGGGAACTAAACAACACTCCCACAACCAGATAACACTCTCTAAGGATGGCCTTACACTGTCATCTGACTTAGAAATGGCGAATGAATTTAATAGCTTCTTTTCATCGGTTGGTACTAACCTTGCAAGTAAAATCCCACAGACTCAGACACATATCAACACATATCTCTCAGGCAGCTATCCAAACTCTCTTCTCCTCTCACCAGTCAGCCCGTCAGATGTTGTGTCCATCATACACTCACTAAAAACCAAAGCTGGGAACATCAGTGAAATCCCATCCATTGTATACAAGAGCGCCTCCCATGCCCTTGCACCACCTATAGCTCTGCTGTTCAACAAATCCCTTGAGTGTCATACCTTCCCTGATATCCTTAAAAACGCATGAGTAATGCCAGTTCATAAAGGAGGTAATCCGTCAGACATAAACAACTACAGACCAATATCGAACCTACCCATACTATCAAAAATATTTGAAAAAATTATCTACAAACAGCTCTACTCCTATCTCGTAAAATTCGACATTCTTAGCCCCTGTCAGTTTGGCTTCCGCTCTCAAAAGAGTACCAACGATGCAATTATTAGTCTCCTTGATATAATTTACTCAGCCCTTGACAAAAATGAGTTTCCAATTGGACTCTTCATTGACCTGAGAAAGGCCTTTGATACTGTTAATCACGATTACCTCTTATGTAAACTCCATCATTATGGAATCCGAGGCCATACACTGGACTATATCCAATCCTATCTTAGTGATAGACACCAATGTGTAGCCATCAATAATATAATCTCTCCCATTCTACCAATAACCGTTGGAGTGCCACAGGGCAGCATCTTGGGACCCCTACTATTTCTTATATACATTAATGATCTGCCTAATGTCTCTAAAATTCTGAAACCTATTTTGTTTGCTGATGATACTACCCTCATTTACTCCAACCCCAACCCACATACACTAAATGATGTTGTTAATAATGAACTAAAAAAAGTCCACTTATGGATGTCAACCAACAAACTAACACTTAACATAGAAAAGACCTACTACATCCTATTTGGAAGCAAATCTACAAATGCAATTCAGCTTCAGATTGACAATATAAACATTAGCTATAAAAATGATGGAAAGTTTCTTGGCATATTCCTAGACAAGAGACTCAACTTCAGTACCCACATACAACACATAACTAAGAAAGTCTCTAAAACAGTTGGTATACTCTCCAAAATCAGATATTATGTTCCTAACTCTGCTCTCATCTCTCTATATTATGCACTAATCTATCCCTATCTCAACTATGGTATCTGTGCATGGGGTTCAACCACTGCAAACCACCTCAAGTCCATCATCACCCAGCAAAAATCTGCTATCAGAATAATATCAAATTCTGCTTTCAGACAACACACAGCCCCCTTGTTTAACTCCCTAAACATGCTAAACATAATCTCACTCCACAAATTCTCCTGTGTCAACTACATTTACAAAACCCTGTTCTTAAATGCAAATCCTTGTCTGAAACTCTTCCTGGACAGATGTAATAGGACCCATTATCACCACACCAGAAATAAATATCTCTTCGATATCCCCAGAGTTAAACTTAATCTGTGTAAACACTCTATGCAAATAAAGGGACCCAGTTTATGGAACTCACTCCCTACTGAATTGAAAAGCTGTCCAACTTTTACATCATTCAAAATCAATACTAAAAAGTACCTAATTTCATCTTCATAGTTTTTCACTTTTTGCCTTAAAATTGCACTGTATCTATTGCTACCCAATCTCCCAACCTTTATGTTCCCAATTTGAACATCTTTACCATTGAGATCATTGCTGTTTTCTTATATGTGCTGCCAATCTGTTGTATGGTGTTTATAAATCTTGTTATCTGTATCTTTTGCTACCCAGTCTCCCAATCTTTATGTACCCATTCTGAACATCTTTACCATTGTGATCATTGCTGTCTTATATGTGCTGTCAATCTGCTGTATGGTGTCTATTAATCTTGTTTAAATTACTAATCAAGCTGTCAATGTAATCAATCAGAGCTTTAATATAACAATGTGCTTTAATAAACTTATCTCTCTCATCTCATTTTTCTCTTGTAATGTATCTTTCATTTATCAATTCTGATTGAAATTACCTACTTAAAATTATCTGCTAGATTAAGGACCTGCCCGAAACGCTGCGCGTACTAGTGGCTTTACAAGAATGTAAATACTGTACTATCCAATGTATTCTCTCAAACCCAATGTACCTTCTTGTATATATATAAATAAATAAAATAAAATAAAAATAAATAAGTATCTGCATGTTTTGTTCACCATAACGAACCACTAAGTTGCTATTATGAGTCAAAAAATAACGAGGAGTGACCGCAGTGTACCAGCCAGTCACTCACGCCCTCCCTCAAGTCACCTGACTCACCCACATTCTCCTTCCACAATACTGTTTTTGCTTTTATTCACTATATACAGACGCTATATATAAGTATCTACATTCGTGTTCACCATAACGAACCACTAAGTTGCTATTATGAGTCAAAAACGTAACGAGGAGTGACCGCAGTGTACCAGCCAGTCACTCACACCCTCCCTCAAGTCACCTGACTCACCCACATTCTCCACCCACCATACTGTTTTTGCTTTTATATACAGACACTATATATAAGTATTTACATGTTTTGTTCACCATAACTGTACATCTAAGCTTGTATGGTTATCTTGAGGTTATCTTGAGATGATTTCGGGGCTTTAGTGTCCCCGCGGCCCGGTCCTCGACCAGGCCTCCACCCCCAGGAAGCAGCCCGTGACAGCTGACTAACTCCCAGGTACCTATTTACTACTAGGTAACAGGGGCATTCAGGGTGAAAGAAACTTTGCCCATTTGTTTCTGCCTCGTGCGGGAATCGAACCCGCGCCACAGAATTACGAGTCCTGCGCGCTATCCACCAGGCTACGAGGCCCACCTCGTAGAACCCGTACCTTTAGAACCCGTACCGAACCCTTTACAGAACCCTGGTGAGTAAAGGCACAAAGACGTAGGACCTCACACAGTCAGCTGATGGCTGCCTCCCTCAAGGCCAGACGCACTAATATTTCTCCTCCAACAATACTGTTTGTGGTGTTATTACGCTATATACACACATTATATATAAATATCTACCTGTTTTATTCACCATACTTGTACAAGTAAACTGGTATGGTGCCCAAAGACCATCGTGGTCTTCAGTAAACAACATGGTAAGTCCTGCAGACGACGCTCCTCCCTCACCAAAATGGCGGCTCCCAACCTACTCCTCTTGCTGTTTATACCTTCTATACACACGTTATATATAAGTATCTACATTTGTGTTCACCATAGCAAACCACTAAGCTGGTATGGTGAGTGCAGTCAATAAAAGGTGGCCACACACAGTCAGAAGATAACGCCCCTACCCTCCCCTCCCACAGCATTACTCCTCCCTCCGTAGCGCACAGCGCTAAATATCACCACAATCCTGCTATTATCAGAACCCTGATCAGTTTTATCACAGTCAAGGGTCTTCTGTAATAATATCATCGCTACATAATAGCATGAACAAGTATATTATGGCATTTTTAAGCGATGCTGTGGTCACAAGCATTAGCAGTCTACGTGGTGTAGTGGTAAGACACTCGCCTGGTGTTCCGCGAGCGCTATGTCATGGATTCGTATCCTGGCCGGGGAGGATTTACTGGGCGCAATTCCTTAACTGTAGCCTCTGTTTAACGCAACAGTAAAAAATGTGTACTTGGATGAAAAAACGATTCTTCGCGGCAGGGGATCGTATTCCAGGGACCATAGGATTAAGGACTTGCCCGAAACACTATGCGTACTAGTGGCTGTACAAGAATGTAACAACTCTTGTATATATCTCAAAAAAAAAAAAAAAAAAAAGTCGAACAGCAGTGCTGTGAGTTCATGCTGAGTGTGTCAGGCTTGGTTGCTCACTCAATACTGAGGCCCCTAACACCCATGAGTTTGGCCCACGATTTTAAAAAAAAATGGCGTCTGTTTACAAGAGCCCTGATGAAGGTGTGGTGAACCCCGTGTATCCGTGGGCCATTTAAATCTTGCATAGTACTCCAAAGCATCACATGATGCGATGCGCAATTGAAGGGTTAAGAACCATCAGCCTGTCGAGATTGGGTTCAGTGACGAAAGGAGGATTGCCAATAAAAGGGTCCTGTCGCTCGAGACGTTGGGTACTACAGTTCTACGGGTGCAAGAGTATGCCTCCTCAAACACCCCGGCGTCAAAACAAAAGAAGGCCAAAAGAATAGTCAACACAGGCAAAAGGTTGGTGGGAAATGACAATTAAAAAGGAGAAGAGGGGGGAGAAAAAATGAAACATAAGAAAAAAGAAAAGTCGTGAAGCAGAATTCATGAGGACAGCAGCAGGAGCATAAGGCCACAAAAGAACAGAGGACTGTACCATGGAGCGTCACACTCCGGCAGCCGCCCACCAAGCCCCACTCACAGCAGCAATGGGGCTAGACAAGGAGGGGGTCCTTGAAATGTAGTTACATTATTGTCTACATCTGTCTTTATACTGACATATAGACCTTTAATGTTACTTTGCATATATGAAATTTAATTATACAATTGATTGGCTTGTGTCCAGGCCATCACACTCCCTGAGCTAACCATCAAGTAACTATAAAAAGGAATATATACTTTCACTTCAGTTATATTTATGCCAAAGTATTAACATGCAGCTTATATTTGTCTTTATGACGACATAGAAAACTTTGCTTATTAAAATATCTAGATTAAATTAACATTGATCTTTGAAAGGTCGTAGTTCCCTTCGATAGGGAGTGTGTCAGCCAAGAAACTTTGTTTAAAATACAGGTATAAATATCTTTCCTCCTTAATAAGGTATAATTTCTGTGATGGATTCACAAAAGACTATTATATTTCTGCCTTTCTGATAACATATACAAATATAATCAACATATACAAATATAATCTTTATTTGTGAATCTCTTAATTAACCAATATATCAGAGCATGTTGGGTTCAGTGTTCTATGACCGAAATGGACACGAGTAGTTTAAGTGGCGAACGCATACCAACAAATAACGTTTGTAACTATATATCAAAATTATTGTCCTGTGAAGTTAATTTGCCCGAAACGCTATGCGTGTTATTGGCTTTAGGTATTGAATGTAATAGCTTTATCTATAAATCCAACATTATGTTTGTAACATCTTCTATGTATGTACTTTTACCTGAATAAACATTTAGATTATGCAGTTCAGTTTTGGTTGCCGTATTATAGAATGGATATAAATTCACTTGAATGTGTCCAACGTAGGATGACTAAGTTAATTCCCCAAATTAGAAATCTTTCATATGAAGAAAGATTAACAAAGCTTAAGTTGCATTCACTGGAAAGGCGAAGAGTTAGGGGTGACATGATAGAGGTTTACAAGTGGATGAATGGACATAACAGGGGGGATATTAATAGGGTATTAAAAATATCAACACAAGACAGAACACGAAACAATGGGTATAAATTGGATAAGTTTAGATTTAGGAAAGACCTGAGTAAATACTGGTTCAGTAACAGGGTTGTTGATTTGTGGAACCAACTGCCGCGTAACGTGGTGGAGGTGGGGTCCCTCGATTGTTTCAAGCGCGGGTTGGACAAGTATATGAGTGGGATTGGGTGGTTATATATAGGAGCTGCCTCGTATGGGCCAATAGGCCTTCTGCAGTTACCTTTGTTCTTATGTTCTTATGAATATGATTTTTTTAATTTAAAATAAATATTCACACGTAAACATGCACAAACCACAAGCCAAAGGTAAACACACAAAGGTCTCTTGTCTCACAGTCTCTTGCAGGGGATGAACAAATCCACAAGGGCCGTGACGAGGATTCGAACCTGCGTCCGAGAGCATCCCAGACGCTGCCTTAATCGACTGAGCTACGACATGGTAAAAGGAGTTCAAACTGAAGTTCTGCTGAACTTACTGGATCCTGCAGCCTCCCCGAGGCACAACCAGGGTTTTACACAACTCCCCCCTTGCAATCAAGCTATGTCAATAGGCTGTTCTCCCACTTCGCCCTTACTTCATTAGAAGTAATTAAAATAATTACTGTACTTCAATTAGAAGTAATGAAGTAAGGGAAAAGAGGGAGAACAGCCTATTAACATAGCTCGAGTGTATGGGGGGGGTGGGAAGAGTTGTGTAAAACCCTGGTTTGTGCCTCGGAGAGGCTGCAGGATCCAGTAAGTTCAGTAGAACTTCGGTTTCAACTCCTTTTACCATGTCGTAGCTCACTCGATTAAGGCAGCGTCTGGGATGCTCTCGGACGCAGGTTCGAATCGTCATGGCCCTTGTGGATTTGTTCATTTGATGCATCACGCAATTGTGATTTCTGTGTGTAATCTCTTGCAGGGGTTGAGCCCGTTGTGTGTTAGAAATAAATAATAAATACTTTGTCTATTCATGAAAGATATAAATATACATTCTACTTATTAATATCACCAATTAAATATGCGACAATTTAAGCAAAGAAGTGCGGCGACTGGATCACTGTACAGGAGGCCGATAGGCCAGCAAACACTCCAGGCGACCATATATCTTGGATAAGTCGCTCCACAACATTGTCGCTTGGACCCTCGACTTCCTATGGCGTCACCTGCTTCACATTTACTTCTAATTTCGCTATGAAATTAGAGTATTTCCGAGTAAAAATAAATTTGATCATGTTCTGCACTCAGCACCAACATTACTGTGAGTAAATATACCACATTTCTTCATTACTTACGTAATACTAGCTGGCTTTGTGTAATTCTATGGACCGGTCTAGGCCAACACAGCGCGAGCGACGCAGCCATATTTTCTGCTATAATTACAGTGTCTGTCAGTAATAACTTATTACACTGTCATTCCAACTTACCTTAAGTGTCAATCTTTCCACCATAAATCATCATATAATGAGGAGAATTGGCCAGAATACGAGAACAACAACCAGCCAGGTGATGTTGTGAGTCTATCCACTGGGGAAGTGGTCGAATCGTACATAGCCGTTTCGGATACCGTCAGTTCCGTACACAGAACACCAGTTCGTTCACTGACAATTTTGTATAGAATCTTTTCATATAATAATTCCCTGTGTCGGAGGCCAGGAAGCTAGAGTGTATTTTTTTTTTTTTTTGAGATATATATACAAGAATTGTTACATTCTTTTACAGCCACTAGTACGCGTAGCGTTTCGGGCAGGTCCTTGGAATACGATCCCCGCCGCGAAGAATCGTTGCTACAACCAAGTACACATTTTACTCTTGAGTTAAACAGTTAAGGATTTGCGCCCAGTAAATCCTCCCCGGCCAGGATACGAACCTATGACAAAGCGCTCGCGGAACGCCAGGCGAGTGTCTTACCACTACACCACGGAGACTATTCAAATTCAAATAAAATAATAAATAAATAAATATGTTTATTCAGGTAAGGTATATACATACAAGTGATGTTACATTAATGGATTGATATATAGATAGAGCTAGTACATACAATGCCTAAAGCCACTATTACGCAATGCGTTTCGGGCAAGAAAAACATTAATATCTAGAACTTAATACTAATTGAGCATAAAGAATAAAAAGTGTTGAGAACAAATACAAATAAAGATAAAAAAAAAGGGGGAACATGACTGAAAAAGCAGCACAAATACAATAGGTTGACAAACAGTGTTGATTAAAAAAAAAAAAAAAAAAAAAAAATAACAGACATAGGTTGACAATAGAGGAGTGAGGTAGGTTACAGGGAATTTATTAGGTAGTGTTTAGTTTTTATCTTAAACTGGTTGAGAGAGGTACAGTCTTTAACATGGTTGGGAAGGTCATTCCACATTCTGGGTCCCTTGATTTGTAGAGCATTTCTAGTTTGATTAAGTCGTACTCTAGGAATATCAAAACTGTATTTATTTCTGGTGTGGTGCTCATGGGTTCTGTTACAACCTTCTATGAAGCTTTTGAGATCAGGATTGGCATTATAGTTTAGCGTTTTATATATGTATAATACACATGAGAGAATGTGCAGTGACTTAATGTCTAACATATTCAGAGATTTGAGTAGGGGTACCGAGTGATGTCTGGGGCCAGAGTTGGATATTGTCCTAATAGCAGCTTTGTGTTGGGTAATTAGAGGACGTAAGTGATTTTTGGTAGTAGAACCCCAAGCACAAATACCATAGTTGAGATATGGATAGATAAGGGAGTAATAGAGAGTCACCAGGGCAGGGCGTGGTACATAATATCTGATCTTAGAAAGAATGCCCACAGTGTCATACAAATTCAAAATGTCAAACAAATTCAAAATACAAATTCAAATGTTTATTCAGGTAAAGTACATACATACATACAAGGGGGATACAAATATTGATGAATTTATAGATAGAGCTAGTACATACAATGCCTAAAGCCACTATTACGCAAAGCGTTTCGGGAAGGAAAAATACTAGAGACTAAAACTTAATACTAATTGATATTAAAGAATACTAATTGAGATTAAATACATTAGAAGAAGTATAGGTTAGGAATTGTCTCCAAAGAATTCTCAAAGAATTACTCGTTATTGTTATCTAAGATAATTAGACGAGCCAAAACTAAATACTACGAAGATAAATTTACCCAAATAAAGAGCAACATTAAAAAAACTTGGGGCACAATTTCACAAATATTGGGATCTAAGAAGATTTTAAATAACAAACCAACACTCCTGTCCAATAACGATGGTCAGCTTTCAGCCTCAGGCTCTGCTAATGAGTTCAATAGGTTCTTCTCTTCCATTGGGTCATCCCTTGCAAATGATATTCCATCTTCCAGTACTGACGTTAAGGACAATCTTACAGGTAACTATCCACAGTCTCTGTACCTAAAGCCTATTAATTCCACTGACGTCAATGAGATAATCCTTTCCCTTAAAACCAAGTCTAGTGCCCTTGAGGAGATACCAACTTTAATTTACAAAAAAGCCTCCAGAACTTTAGCCCCTGCTATTGCATTGCTCTTCAACAAGTCACTTGAACTCCAAACCTTTCCAGATATTCTAAAAAAAAGCGAGAATTACCCCTGTACACAAATGTGGTGATCTCACAGATGTTAACAACTACAGACCTATATCAATCCTGCCTAACTTATCAAAAAATTTTGAAAAACTAATCTACAAGCAGCTTTACTCTTATCTAGCCAAACACAATATACTTAGCTCTTGCCAATATGGCTTCAGACCCCAAAAAAGCACTAACGATGCACTTATTCGTATGCTTAACTTGATTCATACAGCTCTTGATAAAAATGAGTTCCCTGTTGGGTTATTTGTGGACCTGCGTAAAGCTTTCGATACTGTCAACCACCAAAACCTTCTTCTTAAATTGTGCAATCCAAAAAAGCAAAATCACATAATTTTCTCAACAAACTGAAAACCCGGTGGACCGGGACGATCCGGAACGCCTCGGCTATGTTGCACTTCACCAAGTGCGCCCCGGCGAGCGTCTGACCACCAAGACCACCGCGTCGTTGATGGACTGGTAGGTCACTGTTGTCGACTCCCACGGGATGTTGGCGTTCATGCTCTTGGAGGAATAGGGGTAGCTGAGGTTGTGCAGGAGCCTGTACTTGCCCAGCATAGACTTCTCTCAGGGCTATGGGAGAACACTTGAAGTTCTCGAATGGCCTCAAAGGGGCCCGCTATGCGTCCCAGACTTAGTTCCTTGTCGAGCATAGGCCCCACTATATTTGGAAGGGCTGTAGTTGCTGGGGGGTTGCGTGAGGAGATTGAAGTCAGTGCCCCCTCGAAACCGAGTATAGGAAACCCCTCCGGAAGCCTCCCACGACGTAGTCCCGGAGGGGGTAACCCACCAGGAAAGCATCAAGTGCGTCTGCGTCCACTGGCATTGTTACGTGTGTCGTTCCTCTTGCCCCTGTCCTGAGTGGGGCGACGGGAGCGCTTCTCCTTGGTGGCGGCGACGCGATGCTGGGCCTGGGGGCACGGCAGGAGGAGGCAGGGTGTCGCTTGTGGCAACGCGGACAGTAGTGCTTGTAGGTGCAGGAGGTGACGGAACAGCCTGCCCCTGTTGCGTAGAAAGCGTAGCTGTATCCCGGGGGGAGGCCATAGGCCCGTGCAGTGGAGAGCCATCCAGCTGAGGAGGCAACGGTTTGATGCACCACCTGAGTCCGCTCCTGCGCAGCGCGTTGTACCGACCGAATCTCCAGGTCGAGTCATAGAGCAGTCCAAGGGCAGCCCGATCTCTCCTTGTCCCACCTGAAAGCCTCATCATACCACATCCAGTCGCCACAGAGGGCGCGCTTCATGGATTTCACATAGTATACATAAATGAAAAGCGCCTGCCCTTTGGCGGGATGTTGCTCCAGGTAGATTGATGCAAAATTGTCGAAGCCGTGCCCCCACAGCTTGGGCGTCAGAGGCGGCAGATTCTTAGCGGACGACTGAGCCTCAGAGGAAGTGGCGTGGCACGTCTTGGAGGGCCTGGCGTCGCGTTCGTAGGCTAGCAGCTCCCTAAAGTTGATGTACTTGTTTGCCCAGTGTTATGACCCTGGGTTCCTTAGTTGGAAACCAGAGGTCAAGTCGAGCTCTAAATAATAACTATACATTAATTCATAGAATTGGATAATGTGAGAGGGATATTTAATTACAATAATATTTATATCCGGGCTCTTGAAACTTGGAGTATGCCTTATCCCCGTCATCCTTGCCAAACGTAAGATGAATATTGCTTCTCACAGAGCATTCAGACTCTGAGCTTATTGTTGATTATTAATTAGTGAACTAGTTATCAGCTATGCTTAGTAATGATTAGTAAAGTAGGTCTGAGAAAACTTGGTTTGAGGGCTGCTGTACGATTAGCTGAGTATCAGGCTGGCAGTGAATCAGAGGCAGGAAGCGCGAAGGCTGATGCTTTCTTCTCTGTTCGGGCTGTGTGGTGTCAACAACTTCCTGTGGGGGCTCTGCCTCAATTCTTCTCCTCCTTCTCCCTTTCCCTTAACTTAAGCTACTAAGATAAGTGCAAAACCTGTGTACTGTGCTCTAGATATGCTTGTGTGATTTGTATAGTATAAGCCAGTGTTTTGGGCATCCCTAAGTGTTTGTGTTGTGATTGGGTACCACGTGGGCTTACTACCCCAAGCTGCCTCAAGCTTTCAAGTTCTTCACTAGTAGACTTTACCCTAGCTTGTCCTAATTGTAAAACCTTGTATCCTGCCTATGTGGACCAAGGCTTTTAAAGTAACAGCACGTAAATTTATAACACCCAGACTTTCTCTCGTAGGGCCTGCGGAACGTGCTCACCTAGTATGGGGACGGTGGAGCCTTCCGACCGCCGGTGCTGTCCCAGCCAAGAACTAGCGGAAGAGGGGAGACGAGCTCTCTCTGCGGTACTCACCGTAAGAGCTCGGGGCTGGAAGAGCTGTTTCGGCGCCTCGTCATGTGCCTCCTCGCCCTTGACCATGGGCGGCTTACCGAGGGGGAGGCAGGGCGGGTAGGCTGGTCCGAGAGGGCTGCGTCGTTCGTGTTCGTGTTGTGCCGTTACCTTGAGTCGGCGGAGGGGCTCCGAACCTGTGTGATGAGCGACTGCAGCGCCGCCCAGTCATCAGCCGAAAGTTGTGGGGGCTGGGCAGCCGCGCCCCCCGTGGCCTTGCTGGCCAGGTGTGTGTCGGGTGTGTCGCCGTCCGTGTCGGAGCCCCCCGAAGAGGCCTCTGTTGAGGGGGAGGCGAAGCGGGCGGGTTTCGCCCTTGCCCTGGGCAGTTGCGTTCTGGCGCCCCTTCGTCGCTGTCCTCTCGTCGACGCCGTCCTTGTCCTCTTCCGCGCTGGGGGGTGTGGGCCGGCTTCTCCGTACTGCGGAGAAAGGAAATGTAAGCAGACGGCAAGGGCAGAGACAGGTAAAGCAGCAAATAAACCATAACAAAAAAGTAGGGCGAGAAGGACAAAGTGAAACCAGAAAATAAAGAATAAAAGTAGAACTAAAGAAACAAAATAAATAACCGTAATATATAACAAACAAAACAAAAATACAAAGAAATAAATGAATAACAAAAGTAAATAAACTATAAAAATAATACAATTAACAAACGCCCCTGAGGAGCAGCCCAGAAGACGTAGTGGGGGAAGGAGAAGATAAGATAAAGGAGACTAGTCGAAAATAAATAATGGAGAAAAAAAATGAAATGATAATAGTAACCAACGTCACTAAATTAAAATTCACGTGAAGTAAAACATGAAACCACAAAGAAGGGACAATAAGAAATATATAATTGCAAATAAAGCTTAAAGAAACATAATTATACAGAGAAATAAAATAATAAATAATAATAATAATAATAAATAAGTAATAAATATCAATAATAGGAATTAAAATTATAAATAATAAATTATATAACTAATAACGAATAATAAATAAATACCCATGAATAAAATGTGGAACTGTAAATAACATAATAAATAAGTAGTAACTCCACTACTTGTAAACACTTTACTTGTATATTTTATTAATGTGGAAAATGGTAAATAATAAATAATTATGTAAATAATAAATTAAGCAATAACAAACCTACCTAATCATAATGAATAATTAATTAAATAAATAATACAATGAATAATAATTATAAAGTAATGAAATAATAAAGGTACGTATGAACACAATTACATTTAATATTCATAGTTATGACTAGTAATGAAAACTAAATAACCCATAGAACCAAAGCAGGAAGGGGGAGGGCAGAGAGAACGGCCAAGCAACAAGCATGCAACACCCGTAACAAAGGACTGGGCAAAAGAGGAGAAATTAAATTAAGAATTTAAACCGAGTAAATGAAGAAAACGTGAAACATAGGAAAGGTGGAACAAAAAACCCAAGAGTAAGTCGAACTGAAAGAAGCGTAAAAGTACACGCAAGATACGTAAATAAAAGACAAGGAGGGCGGTCCCCAAGGGACGGCACCGAACGCAACGAGAGCAAGGTGAGGAAGCGAAGGAGGGCAAAGGAGAAAACGACTACCCCGAAACAGGAAGGGGGGGGGGGGGAGAACGGGCGCAAACGGGGAGGGAAGGAGACTAGTCCAGAGCTAAGGAAAGAAGAAATAAATAAATGAAAGCTGAGAAAGCAAAAACGACCCAAGAACCAAAACTTAAAACGAACGCGAAGAGAATATAAATAAAGGACTAATGATAATAAAATGTAATAATTATAGTCACAAATGGGGGACAAATATAGTTAAATAATGTGTATAGTGAGTGAAATGAGAAAAGTAGTAAAACCATAAGTAGAACTTAAATAAAGCTTAAAACCTACGCAAAACTTAAGAAAGACTTAGGTAAATTAAATTAAATATGAAAACAAAAAAGGAGGGACATAGAAAACATGAACATAAACAAAAGCAGGCCTGGAAAGAACAAAATAAGGAGAAACATCTGATTGAAAGTGCAGGACTTGAATGACCTAATAAATTAATAAAGAAATGTAGAAAATAATAATGAATTATGTAGAAAATAGATAAAGCGAATCAACATAACGAAACCTATGCTGTCCTGGGGAACACCAATGTTGATGGGTAGGGTAGGAGAAATTGAATTATTCACAGAAACATACTGGAGCCTGTCAGTAAGGTAAGACTTAGTGTACTGCAGGGAGTGACCTCTGACTCCATAATGTTGTAATTTAAGATGAAGGTTTTGGTGATTAATAGTGTCAAAAGCCGTACGCAGGTCTACAAATAATCCAACAGGGAACTCATTTTTATCAAGAGCTGTATGTATCAAGTTAATCATACTAATAAGTGCATCGTTAGTGCTTTTTTTTGAGTCTGAAGCCATATTGACAAGAGCTAAGTATATTGAGTTTGGCTAGATAAGAGTAAAGCTGCTTATTGATTAGTTTTTCAAATATTTTTGACAAGTTTGGCAGAATTGATATAGGTCTGAAGTTGTTAACATCAGTGGGATCACCACATTTGTGGACTGGGGTTACTCTCGCTTTTTTTTAGAATATCTGGAAAGGTTTGGAGTTCAAGTGACTTGTTGAAGAGCAATGCAATGCAGGAGCTAAAAATCTGGAGGCTTTTTTGTAAATAAGAGTTGGTATCTCCTCAAGGGCATTAGACTTGGTTTTAAGGGAAAGGATTATGTCAGTAACATCAAATCAAATCAAATCAAATCAAATGTTTATTTAGGTAAGGTACATACACACAAGAGATTTTACAAAGAGTGATGGATTTATAGATAGGGCTAGTACATACAATGCCTAAAGCCACTATTACGCAAAGCGTTTCGGGCATGAAAAACTTAAATGACTAAAGCCTAATACTAATTGAGCATAAAGAATAAAATGAGTTGAAAACAAATAAAAAAAAAGAGATAAAAAGGGGGGAACATGGCTGAAAAAGCAGCACAAATACAATTCGGTCGACAAACAGCGTCATTAAAAAAAAAACCAGACATTGGTTGACAATAGAGTGGAATTAGTAGGCATTAGGTACAGAGACTGTGGATAGTTACCTGTAAGATAGTCCTGAATATTAGTACTGGACGATGGAATATCATTTGCAAGGGATGACCCAATGGAAGAGAAGAACCTATTGAACTCAAGAACAGTGTCAGAGGCTGAAAGCAGACCATCATTATTTGACAGAAGAATTGGTTTATAAATTTAATGAACAATAAATAATAAATAAATTCCCATGGATTTCCCTACATATTTATGGTTCTTTGAACCGGGATCATGATTATTTATTGTATTTATATATACAGTTCGAGTTCTTACATTCTTGTACAGCCACTACCCAGCAGCATTGCGTTTTGGGCAGATCCTTAATCTTAATTTTTCCTGGAATACGACCCGCCAAATCGTTTAACAAACAGGTACCCATTCACTGCTGGGTGAACAGAGGCTACAGTTAAGGATTGACACCCGGTCAATCCTCCCCGGCCAGGATTCGAACCCAGGCCAAAGCGCTCTTGAAGCACCGGGCGAGTGTTTTACCACTGTGCCTGGAGGACAGTTAGTCCTCGTGGCGCAGTGTTATTATAATAGAGTATAATATTATAATATATTTGTAGTAAATGTATTGTAACTATCGTACCTGGCTGGATTTATTGTTGTATCAGCTGGATGCTCGCTTGACTGTTATTGTTTTGGTGACTGTCAGAACAGTTGTGACTCACATGAATACAGATCGGTGTTATGTATTCTTATTTTCTGTTTGTTCTAGCTTTAGTTCATATGCAGTTTATTTATTGTTAAAGTGAATATAAAGTGCTGAAACTGCATATATGTATTGTATATTATATGGCTTGGTATTATTGCAGGATGTAAGTGTACTGTAATTATTTGATAAAAAAGTCACAAGTTTGATAATGCGTTTGTTTACCTTAATGTATTGATGAAATAATTCAGCCAGTGAACATGAAGCGGTTACCACGGTCCGAGCGGTTTACTACTGACTCAGACTCCACCAACGCTGCTCAAGAATGGCGTCACTGGCTCAAGGCATTCAAAAACTTCTCTCTAGCAGTACAGCAAACTACTCCCTCCATGGACAAGCTGGGTCTCCTGATGAACTACGTTGCTCCACGTGTGTTCGACTACATAGCTGACTGCACTACGTATAATGCTGCTGAAAAATCCCTAACAGAACTGTTTGTGAAGCCCAAGAATAAAGTATTCGCAAGGTATGTGCTTGCAACACGACACCTAGAACCCGGTGAGTCGCTAGACTTGTTTCTTCAGGCATTAAAGTTATTAGCTAAAGATTGCCAGTTCAAAGCAGTGACTGCTGTAGAAGCCAGTGATAACTATGTGAGAGATGCTTTCATTAATGCGCTAGGTTCTGCCACAATAAGGCAGTGCTTACTTGAAAATAAAACTTTAGACTTACAGTCAGCCTTTGACCAGGCACACACACTAGAAACGGCACAGAAACTTTCTGCCTCTTATGCTCAGTCAGGGGCTACAAACGCTGCCATGACACTCTCATTAGACCTAGAGGACTCAGGAGGACAAGAAAGTGTAGAAGAGGAGTTAGTTTAGTTCATTTATTATGCACCCTATACCCATCTTGTGGGTGGTAGTGGAAAGGGTTACAGAGGCACATAATGGGCTCAGGGACTGAACCCCACAATTCATTTAGTTAAGCAAGTTACAGTCTTGATGAGCTAGTTACAAAATTCAAAAAACATCTTCACATCATCATTGGGGCTCGAGATCGACCACAAGTACAGTTTCTAAATTAAGCAACTGACATATGTGGAGAACTAGTGTCACAACTGATAAGTTTGTCCTGCACACCGCCCCCCATCCAGAAGGCAGCGGTGGATAGTTACAGTCACTTAGTTACTACCTACAGTTAGTAAACTGGGGACTGGAAGGTGTTACGAACAGAGTGTGTGTGAGTGAAAGGTGTTAAGAACAGGAGGCGTGTGACTGGAGGGTTCACATAAACCAGTCACAAGCCTCGCAACATGTGTCGTTATTCACACGAACCAATCACAAGCCTCACAACATGTGTCGTTGTTCACACGAACCAATCACAAGCCTCACAACATGTGTCATTGTTCACACGAACCAATCACAAGTCTCACAACACGTGGGCCTCCTACGTCACCCCCTTGTTGATGGCCTGTGTTATTATGTTGCTCTCTAGTGTTCCCACAGGTGGCTGGGCTGCCTCTGTCACCCCTTGTTGATGGCCCGTGTTATAATGTTGCTTCCTAGTGTTCCCACAGGTGGCTGGGCTGCCTCCCTCACCCCTTGTTGATGGCTCGTTTTATGGTGTTGCTCCCTAGTGTTCCCACAGGTGGCTGGGCTGCCTCCCTCATCCCTTGTTGATGGCCCGTGTTATGGTGTTGCTCCCTAGTGTTCCCACAGGTGGCTGGGCTGCCTCACTCATCCCTTGTTGGTGGCCCGTGTTATGGTGTTGCTCCCTAGTGTTCCCACAGGTGGCTGGGCTGCCTCCCTCATCCCTTGTTGATGGCCCGTGTTATGGTGTTGCTCCCTAGTGTTCCCACAGGTGGCTGGGCTGCCTCCCTCACCCCTTGTTGATGGCCCGTGTTATGGTGTTGCTCCCTAGTGTTCCCACAGGTGGCTGGGCTGCCTCACTCATCCCTTGTTGATGGCCCATGTTATGGTGTTGCTCCCTAGTGTTCCCACAGGTGGCTGGGCTGCCTCCCTCACCCCTTGTTGATGGCCCGTGTTATGGTGTTGCTCCCTAGTGTTCCCACAGGTGGCTGGGCTGCCTCCCTCACCCCTTGTTGATGGCCCGTGTTATGGTGTTGCTCCCTAGTGTTTTCCACAGGTGGCTGGGCTGCCTCACTCATCCCTTGTTGGTGGCCCGTGTTATGGTGTTGCTCCCTAGTGTTCCCACAGGTGGCTGGGCTGTCTCTGTCACCCCGTGTTGATGGCCCGTGTTATGGTGTTGCTCCCTAGTGTTTTCCACAGGTGGCTGGGCTGCCTCCCTCATCCCTTGTTGGTGGCTATGAGTCGCTCCAGCTTGCTGCGCTCGACCTCCCTCAGCATACTGGCGTCCAGGTCTCTGGCATTCCTGGGAAGTTTTCGGAGGTTGGGCGAAAGCTTGAGCAGCACCAGGTGGCCCCTGTGGGAGAAAGCTCCGTCATTCAACACCGTGGTCATAATGATGATGTGACCTGCGTCACTGGTGAAGTGAACTGATAGTGAGTGAGAGGAAGAGATATTGAGTGCTTATGAGAGTTAGGGAAAATTTTTCAGGAGGATAAGGCCTCAGGAATGTAAACAAAGTGAAATGAAGGATCATGTTACAAATTACCGTCATATTGTGGGAACTATGTTTTTACTTGATCAAAGTTCATCTACCCACGGGTGAGTTTCCAGGGGACAAGCGTGTGGGAGCAGGGAGAGAGGAGACGGAGGAAGGGCGAGTGTGAGCAGGGAGAGAGGGGGACGGAGGAAGGGTGAGTGTGAGCAGGGAGAGAGGGGACGGAGGAAGGGTGAGTGTAAGCAGGGAGAGAGGAGACGGAGGAAGGGTGAGTGTGAGCAGGGAGAGAGGGGACGGGGGAAGGGTGAGTGTGAGCAGGGAGAGAGGGGACGGAGGAAGGGTGAGTGTGAGCAGGGAGAGAAGAGACGGAGGAAGGGTGAGTGTGAGCAGGGAGAGAGGGGACGGAGGAAAGGTGAGTGTAAGCAAGGAGAGAGGGGATGGAGGAAGGGTGAGTGTGAGCAGGGAGAGAGGGGACGGGGGAAGGGCGAGTGTGAGCAGGGAGAGAGGGGGACGGAGGAAAGGTGAGTGTAAGCAAGGAGAGAGGGGACGGGGGAAGGGTGAGTGTGAGCAGGGAGAGAGAGGACGGGGAAAGGGTGAGTGTGAGCAGGGAGAGAGGGGACGGGGGAAGGGTGAGTGTGAGCAGGGAGAGAGGGGACGGGGGAAGGGTGAGTGTGAGCAGGGAGAGAGGGGACGGGGGAAGGGCGAGTGTGAGCAGGGAGAGAGGGGACGGGGGAAGGGCGAGTGTGAGCAGGGAGAGAGGGGACGGGGGAAGGGTGAGTGTGAGCAGGGAGAGAGGGGACGGGGAAAGGGTGAGTGTGAGCAGGGAGAGAGGGGACGGAGGAAGGGTGAGTGTGAGCAGGGAGAGAGGGAACGGAGGAAAGGGTGAGTGTGAGCAGGGAGAGAGGGGACGGGGGAAGGGTGAGCGTGAGCAGGGAGAGAGGGGACGGGGGAAGGGTGAGTGTGAGCAGGGAGAGAGGGGACGGGGGAAGGGTGAGTGTGAGCAGGGAGAGAGGGGACGGGGAAAGGGTGAGTGTGAGCAGGGAGAGAGGGGACGGGGGAAGGGTGAGCGTGAGCAGGGAGAGAGGGGACGGGGGAAGGGTGAGTGTGAGCAGGGAGAGAGGGGACGGGGGAAGGGCGAGTGTGAGCAGGGAGAGAGGGGACGGGGGAAGGGCGAGTGTGAGCAGGGAGAGAGGGGACGGGGGAAGGGTGAGTGTGAGCAGGGAGAGAAAGGACGGGGGAAGGGTGAGTGTGAGCAGGGAGAGAGGGGGACGGAGGAAAGGTGAGTGTGAGCAGGGAGAGAGGAGACGGAGGAAAGGTGAGTGTGAGCAGGGAGAGAGGGGACGGAGGAAAGGTGAGTGTGAGCAGGAAGAGAAGGGACGGAGGAAAGGTGAGTGTGAGCAGGGAGAGAGGGGAGGGAGGAAAGGCGAGTGTGAGCAGGGAGAGAGGGGACGGGGGAAGGGTGAGTGTGAGCAGGGAGAGAAAGGACGGGGGAAGGGCGAGTGTGAGCAGGGAGAGAGGGGACGGGGGAAGGGTGAGTGTGAGCAGGGAGAGAAAGGACGGGGGAAGGGTGAGTGTGAGCAGGGAGAGAGGGGACGGGGGAAGGGTGAGTGTGAGCAGGGAGAGAGGGGAGGGAGGAAAGGCGAGTGCAAGCAGGGAGAGAGGGGGACGGAGGAAAGGTGAGTGTGAGCAGGGAGAGAGGAGACGGAGGAAAGGTGAGTGTGAGCAGGGAGAGAGGGGACGGAGGAAAGGTGAGTGTGAGCAGGGAGAGAGGGGAGGGAGGAAAGGCGAGTGTGAGCAGGGAGAGAGGGGACGGGGGAAGGGTGAGTGTGAGCAGGGAGAGAGGGGAGGGAGGAAAGCTAGGCGAGTGTGAGCAGGGAGAGAGGGGACGGAGGAAAGGTGAGTGTGAGCAGGGAGAGAGGGGACGGAGGAAGGGTGAGTGTGAGCAAGGAGAGAGGGGACGGAGGAAGGGTGAGTGTAAGCAGGGAGAGAGGGGACGGAGGAAAGGTGAGTGTGAGCAGGGAGAGAGGGGACGGAAGAAGGGTGAGTGTGAGCAGGGAGAGAGGGGACGGAGGAAGGGTGAGTGTGAGCAGGGAGAGAGGGGACGGAGGAAAGGCGAGTGTGAGCAGGGAGAGAGGGGACGGAGGAAGGGCGAGTGTGAGCAGGAAGAGAGGGGACGGAGGAAAGGTGAGTGTGAGCAGGGAGAGAGGGGACGGAGGAAGGGTGAGTGTGAGCAGGAAGAGAGGGGACGGAGGAAAGGTGAGTGTGAGCAGGGAGAGAGGGGGACGGGGGAAGGGTGAGTGTGAGCAGGGAGAGAGGGGACGGAGGAAGGGTGAGTGTGAGCAGGGAGAGAGGGGACGGAGGAAGGGTGAGTGTGAGCAGGGAGAGAGGGGACGGAGGAAGGGTGAGTGTGAGCAGGGCCTACTACCAAAACTGGACGAATCACTTCCAAAACGACACACCCTGGACGCAAACACAGTGGCCTCCTTACCAGAGCCTCAGATATTAACACCAAGTAAGGCTTCTAGCACTTCCACTAACACGATAACATCATTTATATTTGCCAACATCCAGGGTATAAAAACACGCAAAACCAACAAAGTTCAATTTATAGATGGTCTCCTTCATGAGGCAAATGCAGTGTTTGCAGCCCTAACAGAAACCCACACAAAGGACTACCATGATGGTGAAATATGGATCTCAGAGTACAATCTTTTCAGATGTGATAGGAAACACCGGCTTCAGGGTGGGGTCAGCCTCTACATCAAAGACACACTCATCTGTACTGAGCTGCTAAACACCTCAAATGATATGGTGGAAGTGCTGATAATCAAAATAGAGATTTTAAATGTAGTTATTGTCCTTGTATATAAGTCACCGGAGGCAAACCCTCAGCAGTTTAAAGACCAACTAATGAAAATAGAGCACTGCTTGGAAAACCTCACAAATCCAGCTCCGAACATCATCCTGCTTGAGGACTTCAACCTACGGCACCTGAAATGGAAGCACCTGGCTAATACAGTAATATCAGAAAGAATACCAGGAAGTAGCCTATATGAACAGGCACATGCAAATGACCTGCTACGGATGTGCGACAGGTTTGCCTTAAACCAGCAAATTGTAGAACCAACTAGGAAGGAGAACACGCTGGACCTCATTTTCACTAATAATGATGAATTGATCAGGAACATAATGATTACAAATACCTGTTACTCAGATCACAACTTAATTGAAGTTATGACAACCATGGGGAGTAGACCTTCAAAACCAGTCCAGATTCCCGGTGGAGGAGATTTCAGCAAATTCAACTTCAATAATAAACAGATAAACTGGGAGCAAATAAACCAGGACTTCACAGAAATAAACTGGGAAGAACAGCTAGAAAATGCAAACCTGAACCAGTGCCTGGAAAAAATAAGCTCAGTGGCACTAGAAATATGTTCAAACTGCATACCTCTAAGAAAAAAGAGGAAGAGATGCAGATTGGAACGGGAACGTCGTTCCCTATATAGGCGAAGAAAACGAATCGCGGAACAACTTGAGAGTCGCACCCTATCTCAAGAACGGCGAAGAAGGTTAGGTACAGTGTGACGGTAACGCGTTGGTGTTCGGCTGTTCAAAAGCTAGGGGTATGGCCTCGTCACATAGAAACAAAAAAATAGAAAATCTGGAACTTCGTCTGTGGTAAGGTAATGAGAAGACACACAAAACACAAGTAAATTTAACAATGCGATTTTAATTACGTTAGAAAAAGCAAAACATGAATAAAATGGACATACAAATTCGTATAATAAAATCTATCAATCAAAATAATAAGAATAATCAAATGACAAAATGAAAAGTTACGTTAAGACAAGTGAGTAATAACAAGTGAACAATATACAATCAAATAAGAGGTGCAGGAATATTGGCGTTAAGCTATCACCTCTCTTAGTACACGTAAGCCACAGCTTAGTCTACCAAGGAGACGTGTTAACCTGATGAAAGCACTGGATATTCTGAGAGCGGTAGGTCGTGTGGCCCCAGACATCAGGTAGTGTGGGGGGCTGGAGGGCAGGTGCAACTGGACACGCAGCCAATCAGCGATGAGCAAGCGACAGACAGGTAGTTTGGTGGTTCGAGGTGGAGCAGGTGTTCCTGGCTGCATACGTTTTGCGCTCTGGCAAACCTTGGAGATGTAGTTGTTGGATATTTCTTCCATACTTGTTTTATATAGATGTATAGCAACGTATTTTGGAGGGAAGAGCAGGTTCAATCTCTTGAAGGAGATTATCGTCACAACTCTCCCCCGAAGCCTGCGGTTCTGGAAGAAGTACGTCGTTCTGTGGTGGAGTAATAGATGGAGTCGCTTCTACTTCATAAACTCTGGAGAGGGCATCGGCTATGATGTTGTCAGAACCCTTGATATAGCGGATCTCCAGGTTGAAATCTTGTAAATACAAAGCCCATCGTAGAAGACGCTGGTTAGTGAATTGGGCTTGATGTAGGAAGCGGAGAGGGTTGTGGTCTGAGAAGATGGTGATAGACCTGGCGCCTTGTAGGTACGGAGCAAAGTGTTGGAGGTTCAGGACGATGGATAGTAGCTCCTTTTCAATAGTGCTGTAGTTCCTCTGGTGTGGTTTCAATTTGTAGCTGTAGTAGCTGACAGGTAGAACCTCCTCGCCTCGTTGTTGCATCAGGACACCACCAACGCCGGTATCACTAGCGTCGACCTGAAGGACGAAAGGCTTGGTGATATCCAGGTTGATGGTGAGGCCGGCTGTCAGGAGCTTGGAGAACAGACGTCGCAGCTGGAGCAGATGTTCACTCCAGGTGTTGGATGCTACGACGATATCGTCCAGGTAGGCGTATGTGTTATCCAAGCCCTGGATGACACGGTTGACAGCTCTCTGAAAGGTGGCCGGGGCATTACATAGTCCGAAAGGAAGGCGTTCATATCTGAAAAGTCCAAAAGGAGTGATGAAGGCAGATATCTCTTTAGCGCGCTCTGTTAGACACACTTGATAGTACCCCTTAAGCAAGTCCACTTGGGACAAGTACTGGGCACTACCAATGGCATCAAGGATGTCATCTATCCTAGGCAAGGGGTAAGCATCCTTGACAGTTACTTTATTGAGTTTTCGATAGTCAGTACATAACCGCACCTTACCTTGGGGTTTGGGCACCAAGATACAGGGTGAGGCCCAGGGGGACTCACAAGGTGTAGCCAGTCCATGATCCAAGAGGTACTGCACCTCAGCACGCATGACTTCCTTCTTGCTCGGGCTGATTCGGTAGAAGGGTTGACGAATCGGCCGGGTGTCGGGGAGCAGTTGGATGTCGTGCTGGGTAACATTACACTCTTGGGGGTCATCTCGGAACAACTCCTGATGTTCTCTGAAGATCTTGACAAGAGGTGCACTAGGATTATCCTGAAAGTATTTGGGAAGATCATTAAGGATTTCGGAATTAGAAAGCGCTGACTCCTTGTCAGTGCTTTCGGGAGGAGAAGCTGGGAAGGTCTCGCTGTGGATGTAGGGTTCTGTGAAGGTAGAATAATTGATTAGGACAGTGGGAGGAGTACTATTATATTGCTTCAGGAGGTTGACGTGGCACAGCTGGGTCTTCCGCCGCCTATCTGGAGTCTCAATAACGTAGTTGTTGTTATTTCTGCACTCTTTGACGCGGTAGGGTCCTGAAAACCTGTTTTGTAAAGGTGAACCTGGGATAGGGAAGTATGCTAGGATGAAGTCTCCCGGCTTAAATTTTCTTACTTTGCTGGTCTGGTCGTAATGAGTCTTCATCCTCTCCTGGGCTTTCAATAGATTATCATGGGCAAAACGGTGGACTCTCTCTAGAATGTGTTGAAGGTTTTGAAGAAACTGGGGCACATTCTGATGCTCACTGAAGGTGGCATCTCGGAGAGAGTCTTTGAAAGCCTTAAGGGGAGTACGGCACTTACGGCCGTAGAGCATCTCATAAGGAGATACTCCTAGGGACTCATTGGGAAGACTTCTGTAAATACACATTATAAGGTCGATTTGCTTATCCCAATCCTTAGAGGTTTCACTACAAAACTTTTTCAAGAGTGCTTTGATAGTCTGATGACTACGTTCAAGAGAACCCTGTGAAGCAGGATGATAGGGGCTGGACAATACCTGTTTGATGTTGAACTCCTCCAGTGTCCTTTTGAAGAGATCACTGGTGAAGTTGGTACCACAGTCGCTCTGAATCTCCCTGGGAAATCCGTATTGAGTGAAGATCTTCAATAGATGTTTTATAACTGTAGCAGCCGTGATGTTCTTCACTGGAACTGCTATGGGAAATCTGGTGGTAGGACACAGGATGGTTAAGATATAGGCGTTACCTGAACTGGTCCGAGGTAAAGGACCAACACAGTCTATTATAAGTCTGTGGAAAGGTTCCGCAGGCACCTGTATGGGAATCAGTGGCGCTCTGGGAATAGAGATGTTCGGTTTGCCTGCCATCTGACATGTATGACACTGTTTTACGTACTGTTTGACGCTATTTACCATACCTGGCCAGTAGTAGTCTTGACGAATTCCATGGTAAGTCTTGTTGAATCCGTAGTGGGAGAGTGCTCCGTGGGCCAGGTGTAGAATAATGGGCCGCAGGCTGGTAGGAATCACAAGTTGTTCGATGTTGGCCCAATCGTCCTCCTCCTTCAGTTTACTGGGTCTATATCTGCGGTAGAGCAAGTCGTTCTCTAGGAAGAACCCAGGACTACTGTCGGGTGGAGTCTCAGCCTGGAAAAACAATGGTGTTAAAGTAAGATCTTCCCTCTGCAACTTACGGAACTCCAACTTGGTCAGATGCGGGGGTAGTTTCTGAGGGTCTTGAGGGACAGCGGTAGCAGTAGAGTCAGCTGGCTGTGGACGTGCGGCTTGTGCACGGGTGGTCACGAGAACCGGAGGAGAAACTTCATCACTCTCTTGAACCTCTGCTGGAACATACGCTAGAATAGGGTTAATTGGCACGGAGTTACACACCTGGGGTTTGTCCATGACGATCAGGTTGGTTGGTTGCAGGTCTTCTGCCAAGTCGTTGCCTAGGAGAAGTTGCACTCCAGGCATGGGAAAAGGCTTTTCCCTGACGGCGACTTGGACTTCTCCGTTCACGTAGGGACAATCCAGGTGGACTCTGGCGAGAGGGTATGGAGTGGTAGCAGTGAGGTCAGTGATGAAGACAGTTTCTCTGGTGTAGACGATGTTGGGCACAGCCGACTTCAAGATGATCGATTGAAGAGCCGCTGTGTCCCTCAAGATCTTCAATTTGAAACGTCCCTCCGGATTTGAACCGTTGGCAGAGACAGTTCCAGTATACAGGTGGTTACTGAAAAGAGAAAGATCATTAACATGAACACCAACATTCATCACAGGCTTACCGGACTTAGGAGGAGTTGGTTTGGGTTTCTGTGGGTCAGTGGTTCCCTTGTATTGAGACTTACCACACTTGTCTATGGTATGTCCATAGAGTCTACAATACTTGCAGTACAATTGCGAGCCAGCTTGATCGGTGCTCACTTTCTCGTAACTGTACCACGACTTCTTACTGGAGGATGGTTCGGGTGTCAGCCGGTGGATGAGGCTGTAAGTGTCAGCCGACTTAGCACACTTCAGGTAGTCGGTTTCTTCTTTATCTGCCTAGTATAGACGGACAGGAGGCGGCACACGCCTCAAGAATTCTTCAACTAGCATCAGGTTGACGAGTTCTGTAAAAGTAGAGACATGTGCTGCTTCCAGCCATTTCATGAAATATCTCCGTTTTGTGTTAGCAAACTCGAGGAAGGTAGTGGTACTTGCCTTCAGGTGGTCACGGAATTTCCTTCGATAACTTTCTGTGGAGAGGAGGTAGGCGTCCAACACTGCTTGTTTCAGAGTCTGGTAGTCATTCTCAGACGCCAAAGTACTGAGTGTGACTGCAGCTCTACCTGTAAGATGGACTCTGAGAAGTGTGGCCCATTGGTCGACAGGCCAACTGAGTTGATTAGCAAGGGTTTCAAAGGTGGTGAAAAACACATCAACTTCTGCTTCTACATAGGATGGCATTAACTTACTTGCATGTGATATATTAAAACTGACGGGAAGATTGGCAGTAGCTTGCTGGCGTTGAGCGAGGTGTGAAGTTTCCAACGTGTATTCTCGTTGACGACACTCTAGAGCCAGAGTCGCTTGTTGCTTGTCATGTTCGCGTTGCATCTCCAACTCGCGTCGTTTGGTTTCAAGCTGTACGCGTTCCCGCTCCTGGAGCATTGCAACCTCACGTTCCTGGAGGGCGAGTTCACGTTCCTTGAGGGCGATTTCTCGTTCGTGTTCTTCCTTCCTCAAGGCAGTTTCACGTTCCTTGAGGGCGATTTCTCGTTCTTGTTCTTCTCTTCGTATGGCAGCTGCTCGTTCTTGTTGTTTGAGGGCTTCCCTTTGCTGCTCGCGTTCAATCTTGGCCAGCTCTAGTTTGAGTTTCATCGTTGCCAAATCAGTTTTATCTGCAATATAGTAAGTTTCATGAGTTTCAGAGTCTATCTTACCTTGCTCTAAGAAATGATCCAGCAACAGGTTGTGTATTTCACTCTTGTTGGCTTGGTAGGGAACTGTTAGTTGATACTCATGTGCAAGAGTTTGTAATTCAGTCTTCTTGGCATGACTTAAAGTCCCTATTGCACCTGCTGGATCTGCACGGAAAGCTTGGAGACGAAACATGGTGAAATTAGCAAATAAATGTACAACGAATATACAGTTATAGTGAATGTCAGAAACAGGACAACGTGGCAACTGGTACCTATCCTGTGGAATCTTTAACAATTAAAGTTAAGTACAAGATGTTATAAATAAATAAATAAATATGTTTATTCAGGTAAGGTACATACATACAAGTGATGTTACATTAATGGATTGATATATAGATAGAGCTAGTACATACAATGCCTAAAGCCACTATTACGCAATGCGTTTCGGGCAAGAAAAACATTAATATCTAGAACTTAATACTAATTGAGCATAAAGAATAAAAAGTGTTGAAAACAAATACAAATTAAGATAAAAAAAAGGGGGAACATGACTGAAAAAGCAGCACAAATACAATAGGTTGACAAACAGTGTTGATTAAAAAAAAAAAATAATAATAATAAAATAAAATAACAGACATGGGTTGACAATAAAGGAGTGAGGTGGGTTACAGGGAATTTATTAGGTAGTGTTTAGTTTTTATCTTAAACTGGTTGAGAGAGGTACAGTCTTTAACATGGTTGGGAAGGTCATTCCACATTCTGGGTCCCTTGATTTGTAGAGCATTTCTAGTTTGATTAAGTCGTACTCCAGGAATATCAAAACTGTATTTATTCCTGGTGTGGTGCTCATGGGTTCTGTTACAACCTTCAATGAAGCTTTTGAGGTCAGGATTGGCATTACAGTTCAGCGTTTTATATATGTATAATACACAAGAGAGAATGTGCAGAGACTTAATATCTAACATATTCAGAGATTTGAGTAAGGGTACCGAGTGATGTCTGGGGCCAGAGTTGGTTATTGTCCTAATAGCAGCTTTGTGTTGGGTAATGAGAGGACGTAAATGATTTTGGGTAGTAGAACCCCAAGCACAAATACCATAGTTGAGGTATGGATAGATGAGGGAGTAATAGAGAGTAACCAGGGCAGGGCGGGGTACATAATATCTGATCTTAGAAAGAATGCCAACAGTTTTTGAAACTTTTTTTGATATATTTAGAATGTGACCCTGGAAATTCAGCTTGTGGTCGATGAGAACGCCAAGGAATTTGCCATCTAATTTGTTACAAATTTGGGTATTGTTTATTTTGAGATTTATCTGATTAGAGGATTTATTGCCAAACAGAATATAAAACGTTTTGTCAATGTTAAGGGTGAGTTTGTTGGCAGTTAGCCAAAGATGGACTTTCTCTAGCTCAGTATTTACTGTGGCATTTAGAGCAAGGGGGTCAGGACTGGAGTAAATGAAGGTTGTGTCGTCAGCAAATAGAATTGGTTTGAGGTGTTGGGAGGCATTTGGAAGGTCATTAATGTAGATGAGAAAGAGGAGAGGGCCAAGTATGCTGCCCTGAGGAACACCAATGTTGATGGGTAGGGTGGGAGAAATTGTATTATTCACAGAAACATACTGGAGCCTGTCAGTAAGATAAGATTTGAGGTATTGCAGGGAGTGTCCTCTGACTCCATAATGATGTAATTTAAGAAGAAGGTTTTGATGGTTGACAGTGTCAAAAGCCTTACGTAGGTCCACAAATAACCCAACAGGAAACTCCTTTTTATCAAGAGCTGCGTGAATTAAGTTAATCATACTAATAAGTGCATCGTTAAATGTACATCTTGTCTTGTTGGAAATCTTGTACCCGGTACTCATGTAAGAGGATAAGGGCAAGAAAATCCTACTAACAAATGAAACAGAGTTTCGAAAACAAATGAAACAGTTAATTGCCTCAAAAGTAAAATTGGTAGTCCAAGGATGTAGGCATACCTTGCCGAGTCTCTATAGGACATAAAGCAAGTTTTTCCTACTGAAATTAATATGATACTTACAGAATAAGCGAACTTTTGTGCTCTGAAAAAGTAAGCTAATTCCCTACCGTTGTACGTATCATCATCTCTGACTGACGTGTAGGGGTGCGAGGTGCCAACTGGTGACGAGAACTGCTGCTGAGGTCCCAATTCAGCAACTAAAGTTCGAGCTAGAGGAACTATGGCCCTCTTTGTCCTCCTACAGTCAGATTGCAGAAGATTAGGTGCACTTGACCCGGGGCAGACCACAGTACCAGGGTACCAATATGATGATCTGTCTAAAATGAGAAATATCCAAGGGACAAAGATGGTAAACACGAGTAATAACACGGAGGGAGAGATGACCAATTAAGAGTATGACTGAGGCCTACAGTCACCACGTAATCCAAAGTTGTCTCACCTTCACCATATGCTACTCTCGTAATGCACAATACACCGCACCATATAAAAAATGAAATTGAATATGAAAAATAATAAAAGCTACGTTAACAAAGTTAAATACGCTTACCATAAATTACTACTTGGCACCAGTACCTGAGTGAAGCTCCTAGGACAGGTCCCCACTTAATGTGACGGTAACGCGTTGGTGTTCGGCTGTTCAAAAGCTAGGGGTATGGCCTCGTCACATAGAAACAAAAAAATAGAAAATCTGGAACTTCGTCTGTGGTAAGGTAATGAGAAGACACACAAAACACAAGTAAATTTAACAATGCGATTTTAATTACGTTAGAAAAAGCAAAACATGAATAAAATGGACATACAAATTCGTATAATAAAATCAATCAATCAAAATAATAAGAATAATCAAATGACAAAATGAAAAGTTCCATTAAGACAAGTGAGTAATAACAAGTGAATAATATACAATCAAATAAGAGGTGCAGGAATATTGGCTTTAAGCTATCACCTCTCTTAGTACACGTAAGCCACAGCTTAGTCCACCAAGGAGACGTGTTAACCTGATGAAAGCACTGGATATTCTGAGAGCGGTAGGTCGTGTGGCCCCAGACATCAGGAAGTGTGGGGGGGTGGAGGGCAGGTGCAACTGGACACGCAGCCAATCAGCGATGAGCAAGCGACAGACAGGTAGTTTGGCGGTTCGAGGTGGAGCAGGTGTTCCTGGCTGCATACGTTTTGCGCTCTGGCAAACCTTGGAGATGTAGTTGTTGGATATTTCTTCCATACTTGTTTTATATAGATGTATAGCGACGTATTTTGGAGGGAAGAGCAGGCTCAATCTCTTGAAGGAGATTATCGTCACAAGAGAAATAGAAACAATTGAACGGAAGCTACAAGAATCATACAAAACCTAGGAGAGGCAAAGAGAGCAAAAGGCCATCAGTGAAATAGAAAGAAATCCGAAATATTTTTTCTCCTATGCAAAATCAAGATCAAAAACCACATCTAGTATCGGGCCCCTGCGAAAGGGAGATGGAACTTTCACCGATGACAACAAAGAAATGAGCGAGCTACTGAGGACGCAGTACGATTCTGTTTTCAGCGAGCCATTAAACACACTAAAGATTGATAACCCAAATGAATTTTTCATGGATACGATACCAACATCAAATCATATATCAGACGTCACCCTATCCCCACTGGATTTTGAAGAAGCCATAAACAGTATGCCTATGCACTCTGCACCAGGCCCGGTTTCTTGGAACTCCGTATTCATAAAGAACTGTAAAAAACCACTATCTGGCGTTATTCCTGATATACTAAAAACAGCAGAGATAGCACCACTTCATAAAGGAGGAAATAAGGCAGAGGCAAAAAATTACAGACTGATAGCGCTAACATCGCACATCATAAAAATTTTTGAGAGAGTGCTAAGAAGTAAAATCACAAAATACATGGAATCACAGCAACTCCATAACCCCGGACAACATGGTTTCAGAACAGGGCGCTCTTGCCTGTCGCAGTTGCTGGACCACTATGATATGGCATTGGATGCTATGGAAGACAAACATAACGCGGATGTAATTTACACAGATTTTGCAAAAGCTTTTGATAAATGTGACCATGGTGTTATTGCACATAAAATGCGTTCAAAAGGAATTACCGGAAAAATAGGCAGATGGATCTACAATTTCCTGACCAACAGAACCCAATGTGTAATAGTCAACAAAATAAAATCCAGCCCATCAACCGTGAAGAGCTCAGTCCCCCAGGGTACTGTGCTTGCTCCAGTACTTTTTCTCATCCTCATTTCGGACATAGACAAGAACACAACCTATAGCACTGTATCACCCTTTGCAGATGACACTAGGATCTTCATGAGAGTAGGCAACATAGAGGACACGGCGAACCTCCAGTCAGATGTAGATCAGGTCTTTCTATGGGCTACAGAAAATAATATGGTGTTTACCGAAGATAAGTTCCAGCTCATGCGCTATGGAAAAAATGAAAATATAAAAACGGAAACCACGTACAGAACTCAGGCAAATCATAACATAGAACGAAAAGGCGATGTAAAGGATCTGGGTGTACTCATGTCGGAAGACCTTACCTTTAAAGAACACAATAAAGTAGCCGTCACAACTGCAAGAAAAATGACAGGTTGGATAACAAGAACTTTTCACACTAGAGATGCTATACCGATGATGATACTTTTCAAAACGCTTGTGCTCTCTAGAGTGGAGTACTGCTGCACAATGACAGCACCTTTCAAAGCTGGAGAAATTGCTGACCTGGAGAGCGTGCAGAGATCCTTTACTGCTAGAATCCACTCAGTAAAACATCTAAACTATTGGGACCGACTAAAGAGCCTAAAACTGTACTCCCTTGAGCGCAGGCGGGAGAGGTACATAATAATTTACACGTGGAAAATATTAGAGGGGCTGATCCCAAACCTGCACACAGAAATAACATCACATGAGACCAGAAGACATGGCAGGATGTGCAGAATACCCCCGTTGAAAAACAGAGGTGCAACTGGTACTCTGAGAGAGAACTCTATCAACATCAGAGGCCCGAGACTGTTCAACACGCTTCCACTACACATAAGGGACATAACTGGCCGACCCCTCACAGTGTTCAAGAGAGAACTGGATAAGTACCTTCAAAGGATACCTGATCAACCAGGCTGTGACTCGTACGTCAGGCTGCGAGCAGCCGCGTCCAACAGCCTGGTTGATCAGTCCGGCAACCAGGAGGCCTGGTCGACGACCGGGCCGCGGGGACGCGAAGCCCCGGAAGCACTTCAAGGTAACCTCAAGGTAAGGGAGAGAGGGGACGGAGGAAAGGTGAGTGTGAGCAGGGAGAGAGGGGGACGGGGGAAGGGTGAGTGTGAGCAGGGAGAGAGGGGACGGAGGAAGGGCGAGTGTGAGCAGGGAGAGAGGGGACGGGGGAAGGGCGAGTGTGAGCAGGGAGAGAGGAGACGGGGGAAGGGCGAGTGTGAGCAGGGAGAGAGGGGACGGAGGAAAGGTGAGTGTGAGCAGGGAGAGAGGGGACGAAGGAAAGGTGAGTGTGAGCAGGAAGAGAGGAGACGGAGTAAAGGTGAGTGTGAGCAGGGAGAGAGGGGACGGGGGAAGGGCGAGTGTGAGCAGGGAGAGAGGGGACGGAGGAAAGGTGAGTGTGAGCAGGGAGAGAGGAGACGGAGGAAGGGTGAGTGTGAGCAGGGAGAGAGGGGACGGAGGAAGGGTGAGTGTGAGCAGGGAGAGAGGGGACGGAGGAAAGGGTGAGTGTGAGCAGGGAGAGAGGGGACGGAGGAAAGGTGAGTGTGAGCAGGGAGAGAGGGGACGGAGGAAAGGTGAGTGTGAGCAGGGAGAGAGGGAGACGGAGGAAGGGTGAGTGAGCAGGGAGAGAGGGGACGGAGGAAAGGTGAGTGTGAGCAGGGAGAGAGGGGACGGAGGAAAGGTGAGTGTGAGCAGGGAGAGAGGGGGGACGGAGGAAGGGTGAGTGTGAGCAGGGAGAGAGGGGGACGGAGGAAGGGTGAGTGTGAGCAGGGAGAGAGGGAGACGGAGGAAGGGTGAGTGTGAGCAGGGAGAGAGGGGGGACGGAGGAAGGGTGAGTGTGAGCAGGGAGAGAGGGAGACGGAGGAAGGGTGAGTGTGAGCAGGGAGAGAGGGAGACGGAGGAAGGGTGAGTGTGAGCAGGGAGAGAGGGGACGGAGACAGGGTGAATGTGAGCTGGGAGAGAGGGGGGACGGAGGAAGGGTGAGTGTGAGCAGGGAGAGAGGGGACGGAGACAGGGTGAATGTGAGCAGGGAGAGAGGGGGGACGGAGGAAGGGTGAGTGTGAGCAGGGAGAGAGGGGGACGGAGGAAAGGTGAGTGTAATTAGAAGGAAGTATTGTTTAATATGTGTTTACAGGAATTGTTGAATGATTACTACGGTCGTCTTAGTGGCACGGTGTCTTAGTGGCACGGTCGTCTTAGTGGCACGGTGTCTTAGTGGCACGGTCGTCTTAGTGGCACGGTGTCTTAGTGGCACGGTGTCTTAGTGGCACGGTATCTTAGTGGCACGGTCGTCTTAGTGGCACGGTCATATTAGTGGCACGGTTGTCTTAGTGGCACGGTCATATTAGTGGCACGGTCGTCTTAGTGGCACAGTCGTCTTAGTGGCACGGTCGTCTTAGTGGCACGGTTGTCTTAGTGACACGGTCATATTAGTGGCACGGTTCTCTTAGTGGCACGGTCATATTAGTGGCACGGTTGTCTTAGTGGCACGGTTGTCTTAGTGGCACGGTCATATTAGTGGCACGGTCGTCTTAGTGGCACGGTCGTCTTAGTGGCACGGTTGTCTTAGTGGCACGGTCGTCTTAGTGGCACGGTCGTCTTAGTGGCACGGTGTCTTAGTGGCACGGTCATATTAGTGGCACGGTCGTCTTAGTGGCACGGTCGTCTTAGTTGCACGGTTGTCTTAGTGGCACGGTCATATTAGTGGCACGGTCGTCTTAGTGGCACGGTTGTCTTAGTGGCACGGTTGTCTTAGTGGCACGGTCATATTAGTGGCACGGTCGTCTTAGTGGCACGGTCGTCTTAGTGACACGGTGTCTTAGTGGCACGGTCGTCTTAGTGGCACGGTGTCTTAGTGGCACGGTGTCTTAGTGGCACGGTGTCTTAGTGGCACGGTCGTCTTAGTGGCACGGTCATATTAGTGGCACGGTTGTCTTAGTGGCACGGTCATATTAGTGGCACGGTCGTCTTAGTGGCTCGGTTGTCTTAGTGGCACGGTCATATTAGTGGCACGGTCGTCTTAGTGGCACGGTCATATTAGTGGCACGGTCATATTAGTGGCACGGTCGTCTTAGTGGCACGGTCATATTAGTGGCACGGTCATATTAGTGGCACGGTCGTCTTAGTGGCACGGTCATATTAGTGGCACGGTCGTCTTAGTGGCACGGTTGTCTTAGTGGCACGGTTGTCTTAGTGGCACGGTTGTCTTAGTGGCACGGTTGTCTTAGTGGCACGGTTGTCTTAGTGGCACGGTTGTCTTAGTGGCACGGTCATATTAGTGGCACGGTCATATTAGTGGCACGGTTGTCTTAGTGGCACGGTCGTCTTAGTGGCACGGTTGTCATAGTGGCACGGTTGTCTTAGTGGCACGGTCGTCTTAGTGGCACGGTCGTCTTAGTGGCACGGTTGTCTTAGTGGCACGGTTGTCTTAGTGGCACGGTTGTCTTAGTGGCACGGTTGTCTTAGTGGCACGGTCGTCTTAGTGGCACGGTTGTCTTAGTGGCACGGTCATATTAGTGGCACGGTCATATTAGTGGCACGGTCATATTAGTGGCACGGTCATATTAGTGGCACGGTTGTCTTAGTGGCACGGTCATATTAGTGGCACGGTGTCTTAGTGGCACGGTTGTCTTAGTGGCACGGTTGTCTTAGTGGCACGGTCATATTAGTGGCACGGTTGTCTTAGTGGCATGGTTGTCTTAGTGGCACGGTCATATTAGTGGCACGGTTGTCTTAGTGGCATGGTCGTCTTAGTGGCACGGTTGTCTTAGTGGCACGGTTGTCTTAGTGGCACGGTTGTCTTAGTGGCACGGTTGTCCTAGTGGCACGGTTGTCTTAGTGGCACGGTCATATTAGTGGCACGGTTGTCTTAGTGGCACGGTTGTCTTAGTGGCACGGTCGTCTTAGTGGCACGGTTGTCTTAGTGGCACGGTTGTCTTAGTGGCACGGTCATATTAGTGGCACGGTTGTCTTAGTGGCACGGTTGTCTTAGTGGCACGGTCATATTAGTGGCACGGTTGTCTTAGTGGCACGGTTGTCTTAGTGGCACGGTCGTCTTAGTGGCACGGTTGTCTTAGTGGCACGGTCATATTAGTGGCACGGTTGTCTTAGTGGCACGGTCGTCTTAGTGGCACGGTCGTCTTAGTGGCACGGTTGTCTTAGTGGCACGGTTGTCTTAGTGGCACGGTTGTCTTAGTGGCACGGTCATATTAGTGGCACGGTTGTCTTAGTGGCATGGTCGTCTTAGTGGCACGGTTGTCTTAGTGGCACGGTTGTCTTAGTGGCACGGTTGTCTTAGTGGCACGGTTGTCTTAGTGGCACGGTTGTCTTAGTGGCACGGTTGTCTTAGTGGCACGGTCATATTAGTGGCACGGTTGTCTTAGTGGCACGGTTGTCTTAGTGGCACGGTTGTCTTAGTGGCACGGTTGTCTTAGTGGCACGGTCATATTAGTGGCACGGTTGTCTTAGTGGCACGGTTGTCTTAGTGGCACGGTTGTCTTAGTGGCACGGTTGTCTTAGTGGCACGGTTGTCTTAGTGGCACAGTCGTCTTAGTGGCACGGTTGTCTTAGTGGCACGGTTGTCCTAGTGGCACGGTTGTCTTAGTGGCACGGTTGTCTTAGTGGCACGGTCGTCTTAGTGGCACGGTCGTCTTAGTGGCACGGTCGTCTTAGTGGCACGGTTGTCTTAGTGGCACGGTTGTCTTAGTGGCACGGTCGTCTTAGTGGCACGGTCGTCTTAGTGGCACGGTTGTCTTAGTGGCACGGTTGTCTTAGTGGCACGGTCGTCTTAGTGGCACGGTCGTCTTAGTGGCACGGTCGTCTTAGTGGCACGGTCGTCTTAGTGGCACGGTTGTCTTAGTGGCACGGTCATATTAGTGGCACGGTGTCTTAGTGGCACGGTTGTCTCAGTGGCACGGTTGTCTTAGTGGCACGGTCGTCTTAGTGGCACGGTTGTCTTAGTGGCACGGTCGTCTTAGTGGCACGGTCGTCTTAGTGGCACGGTCGTCTTAGTGGCACGGTCGTCTTAGTGGCACGGTCGTCTTAGTGGCACGGTCATATTAGTGGCACGGTCATATTAGTGGCACGGTCGTCTTAGTGGCACGGTCATATTAGTGGCACGGTCGTCTTAGTGGCACGGTTGTCTTAGTGGCACGGTCATATTAGTGGCACGGTCGTCTTAGTGGCACGGTCGTCTTAGTGGCACGGTTGTCTTAGTGGCACGGTCGTCTTAGTGGCACGGTCGTCTTAGTGGCACGGTTGTCTTAGTGGCATGGTCGTCTTAGTGGCACGGTTGTCTTAGTGGCACGGTTGTCTTAGTGGCACGGTCGTCTTAGTGGCACGGTTGTCTTAGTGGCACGGTTGTCTTAGTGGCACGGTTGTCTTAGTGGCACGGTCATATTAGTGGCACGGTTGTCTTAGTGGCACGGTTGTCTTAGTGGCACGGTCATATTAGTGGCACGGTTGTCTTAGTGGCACGGTTGTCTTAGTGGCACGGTCGTCTTAGTGGCACGGTTGTCTTAGTGGCACGGTCGTCTTAGTGGCACGGTTGTCTTAGTGGCATGGTCGTCTTAGTGGCACGGTCGTCTTAGTGGCACGGTCATATTAGTGGCACGGTTGTCTTAGTGGCACGGTCATATTAGTGGCACGGTCGTCTTAGTGGCACGGTCATATTAGTGGCACGGTCGTCTTAGTGGCACGGTTGTCTTAGTGGCACGGTCGTCTTAGTGGCACGGTCGTCTTAGTGGCACAGTCGTCTTAGTGGCACGGTTGTCTTAGTGGCACGGTCATATTAGTGGCACGGTCGTCTTAGTGGCACGGTTGTCTTAGTGGCACGGTCGTCTTAGTGGCACGGTTGTCTTAGTGGCACGGTTGTCTTAGTGGCACGGTCGTCTTAGTGGCACGGTTGTCTTAGTGGCACGGTTGTCTTAGTGGCACGGTCATATTAGTGGCACGGTTGTCTTAGTGGCACGGTCATATTAGTGGCACGGTTGTCTTAGTGGCACGGTTGTCTTAGTGGCACGGTCATATTAGTGGCACGGTTGTCTTAGTGGCACGGTTGTCTTAGTGGCACGGTCGTCTTAGTGGCACGGTCGTCTTAGTGGCACGGTTGTCTTAGTGGCACGGTCGTCTTAGTGGCACGGTTGTCTTAGTGGCACGGTCGTCTTAGTGGCACGGTTGTCTTAGTGGCACGGTTGTCTTAGTGGCACGGTCATATTAGTGGCACGGTTGTCTTAGTGGCACGGTCATATTAGTGGCACGGTTGTCTTAGTGGCACGGTTGTCTTAGTGGCACGGTCATATTAGTGGCACGGTTGTCTTAGTGGCACGGTTGTCTTAGTGGCACGGTCATATTAGTGGCACGGTCGTCTTAGTGGCACAGTCGCCTTAGTGGCAAGGTCGTCTTAGTGGCCCGCTGATCTTAGTGGCACAGTCATCTTAGTGGCACATTCGTCTTAGTGGCACTGTCGTCTTAATGGCATGGTTATTCTAGTGGCACGGTCGTAAGTGATTAGCGGTTGTCTCTGTGGCTCAATATTGTCATTTGTGTGTAATTATTGTGCACTAGCTGTACCCGGCCACGTATTGCTGTGGCTTAGCAAAGCATTTGCGTTGCTGAGCACATGCCCACCATTTCCTCCACCACCATCGACTACTCTACTGTTCCCTCGTCCTCTTACTCCTTGCCCACTCCACCGTCCCCTCGTCCTCTCCACCATCTCACACTTCCCCGATCCCTCGTCTTCCCTACCATTTCCCCCCCCCCTGCCCCGTCCTCTCATCCTCCTCACCATGCCCACTTCCCTGTCCCCATATCCTCCCCCACCAATCTCCATTCCCCTGTCCCCTCGTCCCCACTATCCCCAACTTCCCTGTTCCCTCGTCCTCCCTACCATTACCCCCTCCCCTTTTCCCTCGTCCTCCCCACCATCCCCCACTCCCGTCCTCCTCACCATTCCTCAGTCCCTCTTTCGATGCATTCTCGGATGATCTGATGTTCCCATCAGCAAATTGGGAATATTAAATGATCTGATGTTCCCATCACTGAAATATAAGAAAAACAATAAAAAAACGAAATGAAAAACAATGAAAAAATGAAAAATAAACTATACTCACGAAATGAATGGTATGGTAAACAACAAAGCTCAATTCCAACGCAATGTCACGCAAAATAATAAAATCAAAATTAAAATAAACCGAAATGAATGAAAATTTAATTTGTCAATGCAATCAAAAACACTGAAATGGAATCATACCATATTTAGTATAGCGTGTGTGACTAACGTGCAACAGATGGCACTGTTTCATAAAAAAAAGAAGTTTATTCCTGTCACAGGTGTGGCATCTATACTTATACTTACAAAATGAAAGGTATGCTAAACAACACAGCTCAATTCCAACACAGTGTCAAACAAAATAATTCAATATATTTTATTTATATATTTATTTATATATATATATATTTATTTATTTATATACAAGAATGTACATTGGTTTGTGAGAATACATAGCATAGTATTTACAATCTTGTAAAGCCACTAGTACGCGCAGCGTTTCGGGCAGGTCCTTAATCTAACAGATAATTTTAAGTAGGTAAATTCTAGCAGAATTAATAAAATGATAACAATTAATAAAATGATAAAATTAATAAAATACAAATTTAAATAAATCGAAATCTATGAAAATTAAATTGGTCATTGCAATCGGAAACATTGAAATGGAATTCGTAACATATTTAGTATAGTGTGTGTGTGTGTGTTGCTATTACGTGCAACAGATGGCGCTGTTTTTGAAAAAAAAACATGTTTTTACCTGTCACAGGTGTGACATCTATATAGTAAGTATATAAAAACACACTTATATTCGAATGGAACGTTGTGTCAGAATTTCAAAGCACTCGGTGAAGAACTTTGGGAGATTACAGAGTGTATTGCTCTTACGTCCAATAGATGGCACTGTTTAAAAAAAAAAGTTTTCTCCTGTCACGGGTGAGGCAAGTATATAGTAGGTATATAAAAACCCGCGCCTATTCGAATGCAACGTCGTGTCAAAATTTCAAAACAATCTGTAAAGAAGTTTCGAAGATTTCTCTCACATGAAAAACAGTTTTTAAAAAAAGCATGTTTTTTCCGTCACAGACGTGGCATCAATTTAGTATGTATATAAAAACCCGCTCGGATGCGAATGAAACATTGTGTGAAAATTTCAAAGCAATCGGTGAAGAACTTTCGGAGATTAGCGATTTTGAACAAACGAACATTTTCATTTATATTTATATAGATTGTGTTAGTGGCTTGTCTGGGTGATGCCTTGTTAGTGGCTTGTCTGGGTGATGCCTTGTTAGTGGTGGTCTAGGTAATGTCTTGCCAGTGGCTTGTCTGGGTGATAAGCCTAACTATTGATTGTACTATAGGTATTGAAAAGTCATTAATTGGAGACTTGTCTCAGCTACGCTACGAGACCAACGTGATCACGCAGCGCTCCTCACTCTTAGCTGTATATCAGCCCTTATACTATTGCCAGATGATGTAGACCGCCACCCACAGGCAGCTAAGTACATGGAGTCCTAGCATGTTATAGCAAAACCAAAGTAACCGACCAAAATCGACTCATTCCATCTCAATTAAGTTTCAAAACATTCCTCTACGGCTGTGAGTACCAGTGCATGCTGCCGCCACCGCGCTGCCTGACGCAAGTTTCTTCACAATATATACCCCCAGTCCATTCTAACCAATCATGTCTCCTAAACATGGGGCTGTGCAGAGAAAGGACAACAAACCCCTTAACAAGGCAACCATCCCGGCCAACTCAAACAACATTCGTGTTTCTCCGTCTGGAAGCTCTGGGGTCCAGGGCAGCGGTGCTGCCCTCCCCTCCACCCCTTTGAGCAAGGGAGCAGACACATCTCAACCCTCTCCTATGGACATGCTAGCATCCCACTATAAGCAATTCAAGCGAGCTTCCGGTCCCTCACCGGAATTCTATAACTGGGCCGAGAATCAGTGGTTCAAAAAGTTGTGACAAGTCCTCGAGTCTCAAAATGCTATCATCTTGAGTCTTCTAAATGAGAATCTAGCGATCCGCGCTAATCTCCAACAACAACAACAAGAAATAACCCTCCTCCGCGAGGAAATTAGAAACTGCAAGGCAAGCCAAGACCAACTACAGCATGATTTAAATGATCTCCGTGAGGAAAGCAACCTTCTGAAAACTGATGAAGCCATTAAAAAACAGGAGGAAGCCCTCAACAAAATGACTGCATGTATCTACATTTTCAGCCCAGCGTTCTGTCTCCCAGGATGAACAAGACCAGCAAAAGCTGCTAGACTCTGTTATAGTGTCGTCCCAAGATATACCTGTGGAACATGATGGTGAAAACTGTGTCGAAATAGCTCTGGATCTCATAAAAGACAAATTGCAGCTCAGTCTAAACAAATCTGACGTTATTGCTGCCTACAGAGTAGGCAAAAAGAATCCATCAAGTCAAAACCAACGGAAAATTCGCCTGAAGCTGTCTTCCCAGTTCACGAAATCCAATCTAGTCCGGACAGCTGTAGCCCAACGGAAGGGATTATACATCAACGAGTGCTTGACTAGGAACAGACAGCACCTCCTCTACCGCCTGCGTCAAATCCGTCAAAAAAACCCAGATGCGATTCATCAGTGCTTCGTTAGAGATGGACTGATAAAGGTGAGAAAAACCGCAGAGGGCAAAATGTTCACAATTACTAAAGAAGAGAACCTCAACGCTTTCCTCTCCCAATGTGGTCTGTCTCAGCTCATTATCACTCCCAGTGAATTAACTTAATTAACCCCCTGTCAACTAGTGGGGCTAGGTTTCCTAAGTCTCATTGTTTCATTTTCTGACTTAATTTTTAACTTACTCTTAACTAGTCATTTACTGAAATTATTTAATTGAGTGCATAAATAGTTCTTCAGGTCTTATTAATTATACAGTCATAACTGAACTTCCTACTAGATACACATTTATAGTTAATAATCATTAGCTTAAATTTGCCTATGCTTATTATTCAACTTTTCTTTGATTCCATTTATTACCTAGGTTGCCTAGCCTCGCCATGCTCCCTTACTCCATTGTACCCCTGGCTTTGCCTGCATCTCAAATTGCAAATTGTTACTTACAGTGTACCTGAGAGTACTTGTAAGCAATCTACCTCATTTTTCATTTTTGCTCAATTTGTTTTTGTATTGCTTAGTCTTGTTTATATTTTTGTTTTGTATTTCTATATCTTGTGTTTTGTATAGTCCATGTTTATATGTTTTTTCGTTAATCTCATTTATTACCTAGGTTGCCTAGCCTAGCCATACTCCCTTACTCCATTGTACCCCTGTAAGCCCCTTTTGAGTTTGCTTTGTTCTGTATTGTGTACATCTTTTTCCCTATTTTATAGCTTATTTCTACCTTGTTATTTGCCTTTCTTCCCTTGTTTTTCCTGCAATCAGCTTTTTTTATGCAGACAAGTATAGACCCTGAACTTAACCTCTTATCCACTATCTATGCCAATTATCACTTTAATGATCTAAATTGCAGATATTTTGCAGCACATGATGTAAACAATGTATTAAGTCATAATCACAATATCTCTGTAATCAATTTGAACGTTAGATCCCTAGGTAAACACTTCGATGATGTTAGTGCCTTGATTGAAGCTATTGACAACAAATTCTCTTTTATTATACTTACTAAAACATGGTTGAAAGAGGATACTACTCAGCTCTTTAACATGCCTAACTACTCAGCAATTCACAACTGTCGTCAAATTCAGAGAGGTGGTGGCACTGCTCTTTACTACCACCAAGAACTAACATGCTTAAAAGACATTAGAACCAGAGACTGCTATGGGGAGTATATCTTCGCCAGCTTCAGAGTCAAGGGTGCCGAGTCTGTCCTGACTGTGGGTGCAGTTTATAGAATTCCTAACACTGATGTGTCCGAATTCAACTCAAACCTTAGAAATCTAATACTTGATAACAGACTGAACAAAAACCACCTAATTATCGCAGGGGACTTTAATATTGACCTCTGCGAGCCTGAACACCCCACTGCTGTTAGCTTCCTCAACTGTATGAATTCCTGCTTCCTCATACCCTTAATCACTAGACCTACTAGAATCACTGATAGCACTGCCACGACGCTCGATCACATCTGGACAAACATAACCTCTCCGCTTACTTCAGGTATAATCACCGATAGCACTACAGATCATTACCCCACATTTCTCTTAACTAACATTAGCAAACCACCTCTTGAGTCAAGAGTGATACGTTTTAGACTACACAATGAAACTGCTATAGACAATTTTATAACTGCTGCTGATAATGTCAACTGGGAGTCCGAGTTAGGTAACATAGTGGACATCAACCTAGCAGTGCAATCTTTTCTTCAAAAAACTCTTAGCCTTTATAATACCCACTGTCCTATGCTTACAAAACAAGTCACAACCAAAAGGCTTAACAATCCCTGGCTTACAAAGGGAATACTTAAATCTATTAATAAAAAACATGACCTTGAGAAGAAGTATAGGTTAGGAATTGTCTCCAAAGAATTCTCAAAGAATTACTCATTATTGCTGTCTAAGATAATTAGACGAGCCAAAACTAAATACTACGAAGATAAATTTACCCAAATAAAGAGCAACATTAAACAAACTTGGAGAACAATTTCTCAAATATTGGGATCAAAGAAGTCTTTAAATAACAAACCGACTCTCCTGTCTAATAACGATGGTCAGCTTTCAGCCTCTGATTCTGCTACTGAGTTCAATAGGTTCTTCTCTTCCATTGGTTCATCCCTTGCAAATGATATTCCATCTTCCAGTACAGACATTAATGACTATCTTTCAGGTAACTATCCACAGTCTCTGTACCTAAAGCCTATTAATTCCACTGACGTCAATGAGATAATCCTTTCCCTTAAAACCAAGTCTGGTGCCCTTGAGGAGATACCAACTTTAATTTACAAAAAAGCCTCCAGATCTTTAGCCCCTGCTATTGCTTTGCTCTTCAACAAGTCACTTGAACTCCAAACCTTCCCAGATATTCTAAAAAAAGCGAGAGTAACGCCTGTCCACAAATGTGGTAATCTTACAGATGTTAACAACTACAGACCTATATCTATCCTGTCAAAAATTTTTGAAAAACTAATCTATAAGCAGCTTTACTCATATCTAGCCAAACTCAATATACTTAGCCCTTGCCAATATGGCTTCAGACCCAAAAAAAGCACTAACGATGCACTTATTAGTATGCTTAACTCGATTCATACAGCTCTTGATAAAAATGAGTTCTCTGTTGGGTTGTTTGTGGACCTGCGTAAAGCTTTTGACACTGTCAACCACCAAAACCTTCTTCTTAAATTACATCATTATGGAGTCAGAGGACACTCCCTACAATACCTCAAATCCTACCTTACTGACAGGCTCCAATATGTTTCTGTGAATAATACAATTTCTCCCACCCTACCCATCAACATTGGTGTTCCCCAGGGCAGCATACTTGGCCCTCTCCTCTTTCTCATCTACATTAATGACCTTCCAAATGCCTCCCAACACCTCAAACCAATTCTATTTGCTGACGACACAACCTTCATTTACTCCAGTCCTGATCCCCTTGCTCTAAATGCCACAGTAAATACTGAGCTAAATAAAGTCCATCTGTGGCTAACTGCCAACAAACTCACCCTTAACATTGACAAAACCTTTTATATTCTGTTTGGCAATAAATCCTCTAATCAAATAAATCTCAAAATAAACAATACCCAAATTTGTAACAAATTAGATGGCAAATTCCTTGGCATTCTCATTGACCACAAGCTTAATTTCCAGGGACACATTCTAAACATATCAAAAAAAGTTTCAAAAACTGTGGGCATTCTTTCTAAGATCAGATATTATGTACCACGCCCTGCTCTGGTGACTCTCTATTACTCCCTTATCTATCCATATCTCAACTATGGTATTTGTGCTTGGGGCTCTACTACCCAAAATCACTTACGTCCTCTAATTACTCAACACAAAGCTGCTATTAGGACAATATCCAATTCTGGCCCCAGACATCACTCGGTACCCCTACTTAAATCTCTGAATATGTTAGACATTAAGTCACTGCACATTCTCTCATGTGTATTATACATGTATAAAACGCTAAACTATAATGCCAATCCTGATCTCAAAAGCTTCATAGAAGGTTGTATCAGAACCCATGAGCATCACACCAGAAATAAATACAGTTTTGATATTCCTAGAGTACGACTTAATCGAACTAGAAATGCTCTACAAATCAAGGGGCCCAGAATGTGGAATGACCTTCCACCCCATGCTAAAGACTGTACCTCTCTCAACCAGTTTAAGTCAAAAGCGAAGCTATACCTAATAAATTCCCTGTAACCTACCTTACCCTTCTATTGTCAACCAATGTCTGTTTTTTTTTCTTTAAAGAGCGCTGTTTGTCGACATAATTGTATTTGTGCTGCTTTTTCATCTATGTTTTCATTTCTTGTTTTCATTCGACTCATTATGCTCAATTAGTATTAAGCTTGTCATTTAAGTTTATCATGCCCGAAACGCTTTGCGTAATAGTGGCTTTAGGCATTGTATGTACTAGCTATACCTATAAGTCAAACAATCCTTGTAAATATTTATTGTATGTATGTACCTTACCTAAATAAAATTGTATTGTTGTTGTTGTTGTAATGTAATTAGCGAAGTGATTTGATTATGACTGTTCGGACACTTGCCTGTGTGATAGTGTCATTAACGTAACTGTTGGTTTGTTAACTGTCTATGTGACAGTAGTTAACGTAATTGTTTATCTTTGATTATTTGAGTAGTAAATTGTATTTGATTTAATTATCATTGATTATTAACCGTCTATGTGACAGTGTGTGATAAAGTAATTGTGACTGACAAAAAGTTTGTTGAATACATTAATTTATTTTTATACACGTGCCTCTTAAATACCATTGCTCATTCTGCAGTACTGCCCATCTATTTAACTTACCAATTGACTTTAAGAGAATGTAACAGTAGGACTGTGTGAAAGGACTATAGAAAGATCACAGATTTAACATTAAAAGTTGGTAGTGACCTGACTGGCAGGCTAGCCTAATCCCTTCCCCAAGGAATTAGACTCATGTAAGGAACGGTAGCGTCACTCGCCCTTGTGTCGAGTCATTCGACAAGGAGAATAATGAAAGGTATTACAGAATTAGTAGAAAATATCAATCGTGGTTAAGTACTTATGTTAAAATTAACGTCAAATGTGAATAAAGAATAAGTCTTGTAGGTTATCAAATAAACATTTGAGTTCAGTAAGATCTGAAAATAGGTAAGACATATTTCGTCACTGGAAAATAGGTACCTACTAACTTGTTTGTTAATTCCTGTAAAATTAGTGAAATGCAAAGGCTATTGAATATTGTAATTAGCCTGGTTCTCGTATCTAGATTATTCCCAATTGTTTTGGGATAATAAGTCATCTTCAAGGGACGCATACAGGATTTTAGTTAGTATTCTTCTTCAAAGATTAATTTGGCAACTAGCCTAGGTCAGTCGGACCTTGAGAGAACCTGGGGCCGGATTTAGGAAGGTACTTACGAAGGTTTTTCCTCTTGGCTAAGAACGATTTCCCTCTTAGCGCCTTCGTGGCGGCTACGTCCGTATTCAAGTAACTACCCTAAGGGGAAAAACCTTCGTAAGTTCATTCCGGGCTTTAAGTGTGGGTTCGACCACTCGTAGCTTTACGTAAACTGGATATAAGTCATTTTTTCTCTACTACATAATACTGGGATCGATTTATGATAGTGGAACATGACCAAAATATTATAGCTGGTGAATCTAGTGAAGAGGAGTCCTTCGTGTTAGTTATATATGCATTCTCTGCTTGAAACTTGAAGTAAATATGTGTTTGATGATAGTAGAATTAGTTTTATAATAGCAAGATATTATACCCGTAGATATTAAGTAAATAAACACTGGTGAACATGAAATATGAGAGAAGGTGATGAGCCCTGCCTGATGGGATCATTTACTATCACCAAATGCCCCTGTTCACCTAGTAGTAAGGGTGTACCTTAGCTATACATACCCATTTCTAATTTATTTAGTTTGGTTTTATTTTGAAATTAAATCTGGGTGAGACATAAAATAAAAATATGCTGCACAAATGATGTTAGGTAAGGAGAAGGGTAAAAATGTCAAAAACTTTATTCATTGAATACTTAAAGCTATAATTATGACTATATAGATTATTAAAAAAGAGAGAGGGAAGTAGGGGTCCAAGACCTCTTCCTGTTATACAATTTGGGTGTGGAACAAGTAATTATCAAAAGAAGGCACCATGCCGGGAAGACTATGTAGCAGTAAGGCAGTGAGGTGAGACAGCTACTTATTTGAGAAATGCTTATTTTATTTACCTTATAAGCTGAGGCAACTTATTTTATTTGAGGAATACTCAGCTGATTCCTTTACATTTAGCATGGAACAAATTTGTGTCCAAGACCTCTTCCTGTTACACAATTTGGCTGTGTGTAACCAAACTGGAAATGCTCTACAAATCAAGGGACCCAGAATGTGGAATGACCTCCCGAATCATGTCAAAGGCTGTACCTCTCTCAACGAGTTTAAGAGTTAAGCCAAGTACTGCCTAATTAACTCCATGTAACCTAACTTACCTCCTAAATGTCAACCCATGTCTTGCTATTTTTTAAACAACGCTGTTCACCAACATGTGCAATTGCTGATTTATGCTATGTTAACCCCCCTTTTTGTATTTTTTATTCCTTCTTTCAACACAATTTATACCTAATCCCGATTACTATTAAGTTTTAGTCTGTGTTTTTTCCCCCACACCTTGCCCGAAATTTCTATGAGTATTAGTGGCTTTTGGTATTGTATGTACTAGCTCTGTCTATAAATCCAACATTATGTTTGTAAATCAACTGTATGTACTTTTCCTGAATAAAATGTATTTATTATTTATTTTTTAATCAGTAAGTATTAAAAGAAGGCACCAAGCTGGGAAGGCTATGTAGCACCATTGTGTGTAACAATAAACCAAATTTTTTTTTAACAAATCCTGTCAGCTGTAAAAATATTGATGCAGTTATTTAAATGAAAAATATAATGAAAGAAATATTACTGGTTTATTTTTATCCTATCTTTTTGTACTGTACAGTATATCCAAGGAAGTGAAAAATTGAGACATAATGCACAATTTAATGAATGATTAGCATGGATTAGCAGTTCAAAAGAAATATGACATTACATATCAACATGAGATCTTAATGATCCATGGTCAACATGATTTAATAAGGATAATACAGTACTGAATTTGTAATAATACAAACTATAATTTAAAATCTTTATTACTGATTTTTTTATTAAGAAGATTAAGTATACACAGCAATGTACTACTACCCTATTCTATATGGAATATTACACAGTGTAGATAAAAAACTAGCTATAAGTTTATCTAATATTCCCATCTCACAGGATGGTTAGACATACTGTACATGGAATCAATTTAGAAAATACCAGCCTCAATACAAAAAACAAATCAACTCTGACTAAACAACTCTAAGCAATTTTCAAAGAGGTAAGCACTGAATCATGGAAACATTATATTATAATTACTCTTACTAGTTTCTACCAGACTCCTCTCAAACAATGTATTTTTAAACATGTTTAGGTATACAGAGCAATGTGCTGCTTCCCTATTCTGTATAAAGGACCACACAGTGTAGATCAAAAACCAGCTACAAGCTCATCCAACATCCTCACCTCACAGGATGGCCAGTCATACATGGAATTAGGAGAGAACAAAATACTTAATGCTAATCTATTAGCCTTCACTGGCAAAATCTGGGTGCAGCACAAGAATATCTTCCAATATTCCTGAGTGTATGAAGTAATTACAGAGCTCAAAATACCTCATACCATTTGGTATGAAGTCACTGATAACAGGACAATCACAGATATAGTGTTGGAGAGTATGTTCTCTCAAGTAGGACTGAAAACAGATGTTTTTTTCCACCAAGAGGGCTATAAATCCATGGAACCACCTACCCGCTGAAGCCGTAAATGCCAAATTGCAGCTAAAAAATATCATTAAGACAATTGGCGGGCCCTTTAACAAGCCGCCGGCTTTCTGTCCTCTTCGAGGCCACTAGATAGTTAGTGGCCCTTGGGTAAATTCAGTAAATATATACAATAATTGTCAGCGCATCTTCCGAGCAACAAGGACAGCTAAACAGTATCTCTTAGAATTACATAGGTAAACAACAAATGTAACATATTTGTTTACTACAATGTCGGTGAAAAGTTGTAGAAGTAGTTGAAGTTGCTGTAGAAGTTGAAAAAACATTGTTTTACTTCGAAATATACTAATTTTAAAAGAAAATTCGACGTAAATAGGAGGCAGTAGAGCTCCGATAAACCAGCGCTAAATCTTCAATATGAAGAATGTTGCTGCTCTCTGATTGGCCAAAACGAAACACAGTAGTGACCTCTATCGGCACGCAGGTGAACCAACAATTTTCTTCCTAAGTGGACCTTATTGAATCGCACCTAAGCATCATCTTAGGGCGCACTTAGGAACCTTCGTAGCAAACCCACTTACGAAGAAATACACAGAGCTTCCTGAATCTAGGTCCAGGTCAGTGTGGGCTGTGTATTAACGGGGGTCAACATCTCTCTCTGGAGCCGGGCCAGGCCATCGAGGTCTGGCTGTAATATTTTTAGGTATCTGTGTCTGAAGTTTTAGTACAGTGTAGAGTCCACATTATTTCTGTATTTTTGCCTCAGTTAGGAAGATTTTAAATTTAAGGACTGTTCAGATGGGCCGTAGGAATTTTGTCATTATTTTCAATGGGTGATGCCTGGGTGTCTGGATGATGCCGCTTCTTTCCACCGGCATCCTTTCCACCACTTTCGCGCACTTGGCGCAGTGGAAAAAAACTTGCCCCTTGTGCGTGCGGCGTTTCCGGCGATCGAGCGGCAACACTTAAAAGTGTATACTCTTGTCATTGTCCTGACGTTAATTTTCGATGTACGTATTTCATTTTTGGACCAATGTGTTCGCAATAGAATGTTCTAGAAGAACATAAGTATAAAATGTCACCAAAACATAAGTTAGATCAGCACCAAATAAAAAACTACGTCGATCACTAGCCGTGAACGCCAGACAGCAACGAAATGTTTCTACTATCTTCAGGGTTGTCAACTCCACACTTGTCCTACAGCGTTAATTTTGATATAACTGAAATCGCAATAAAATTCCCTACGCGGACATATGCATATAAATCTAGAATCAATGTCGCAGCCCATCCACAACAGTGTGGGATGTGGCCCAAGTGTTACCCGTGGCGGCATATCGGCGAAACCTGCATTGAAAAGTGTATATTCAATTCACTGTCCTGACATTAATTTTCTATGTACGTATTTCATTTTTGTACCAATGTGTTCGTGATAGAATGTTCTAGAAGAACATAAGTATAAAACGTCACATAAGGATGCGTTTGACCGGCAACAAATAAAAAACTACGTCGATTATACTCGTCGTGTCAATAATACAATTGTTTTACCACGATGATTCAATGCCATGCCGTTCTCCCAAATAAGCTCTTCGGCTATTAGAGAAAACGTAAATTTCATGACGAACATTTGTAAACTATCCCCAAGTAGATCGAACAGAAATTGGAATTTATACAAATATTTTTTGCTCGAGACTCCAGACGGAGTCACTTATGCGGACACGAGAGAAAACTTGGTAACGATGTCTGGCGCCACCGCTGCGCGAAAGTGTATTAAAATTTAATTAATCTTTGTTTTAATAAATCTTTTATAGAATTTATGGTGTTTAGTGGAATTTCCCCCAACGGTTATTTCTTATTGTTGTTGATCTTAAGTCCCGTGCTTGAAACTAGGACTCCCCCTGCAAGCCAGCAAGCATTTATTTATTACATAAGATGATCCCTTTGTACTTTGATTTAATCTCCACACTTAACATAAATCTTATCCCGCTTTTTCCGATAACTGGGGATCCATTTACGGTGTTTATACCTAATTGATGGTATCCTGCTTCACCGTCAATTGGGGGAATTACTCAGCGGGTAGCAGGTGGTGGCGGCGTTTTCAGAGGCTTTGCAGTGTAGCATAGAAGGGTACATTATCCTCGAGCTATGATATCTAAACGGTCGAACGTTCTTAGATCTTAAGGAGGTTACACAGTAGAACTCTGGTTTCTGAATATTTTACTTAATAACGACCAGCATTTAACCAGTAAATAGAGGTTAATGGCTGGCCCCTATTACAACAACTTGAGTTGTTCAGGCCCTAGCTTCGGTAGGGGACAGACGTGTTGCTTCGGCGCTCCAGCAGTTGGGGTTGTTTTTCAGTTTCGGCCGGTTGGGGGCGGGTGTGTCTCTGCCCGCCTGTGCTGACGTGGCGTTACGATGGGGGGTCCTTCTATCCCCTGTCGTCCGGGCTCAGTCTGTGGGACTAGAGTTCTCTGTGCGGGCTGGTTACCCGAAGATTGCGCTGGCTTGTGATATGTTCTCTGTCCCTGTTTTTTGAGATTTATGGGGTCGAGTTGGTAACGGCCCGTAGGGCGATTGTGAAGTTCACAGGGGAGGTGGCGTATCGCGATTTTCTCCGGCGATACGAGGGGCGGACACTACCCCTGCCGGATGGTGCGGGCACTGTAACCCTCTCTGATAGAAGTGGTGCACTTACTTACATCAGTGTGCATGGGGCTCCCTTGGAGTTTCCAGAGGCTCTGCTACGGCGGTATTTCGGCCGGTTTGGCGCGGTAGTTAGTGTGAGGGTGAACGTGGTGTCTTCTAGTCCTCTTAAGGGTGAGGTCTAACATTCGCACCCTGGGCATGAGACTCTGGGAGGATATTCCGTCCTCTGTGCGCCTTATGGGGTACAACGTTCGGGTGTTTTACGCCCGCCAGCTGCGGACATGTTATCGTTGTGGTCTTTTGGGCCATCAGGCTGCTGCCTGTTCTGCGCCTGCCGTGGCACCAGTGAATCTCTTCAGTGAGGAGGATTTTCCGCCACTTCCTGTGGGGGATGATTCGGTGGATGTGGACGTCTCTTCGGCTGTGGAGGTGCCCTCTGTTTCAGCTGTTGCTCCGCCTGTTGCGCCCCCTGTTGTCACCTCTCCTCCGGTGGTTGTGTCCTCACCTGGTGCTCCGCCTGTTCCGGCTGGTGTTCCTGAGCCTCTTCCGTCTGCCGTTCCTGAGCCTCTTCCGTCTGACAGCTGCTCGGGCCCCTCGTCTTCCGGTTCTTCCTTTGCTGCGTCTGTCCTGGTCCCTGCACCCTCGCCGTCTGTGCTGGGTGATGGGGTGGCTGCGGTGCCTCCTGCTGTGTGTGGTCCGGTTCCCCCTGTGGTAGAGGCTGCTGCCGTTCTGCGTCGGGCGTCGGTTCGTCCGGCTGGTGGTGCCCGTGTTTCTGGGTCCGCTTCCGGCTCTGACGATATCCGGCCGGAGCCCAAACGTTCCAGGCGTTCGTCTACGGCCAGGGCTGATGTTGAGGACTTCGGTGACTGTGGGTCTTCTAGTGTTGACGGCGTGGATCCGGCTGAGTCGTTGTCTCCACGGGTGGTGGTGGCGGAGGTTCATGTGCCTGCTGGTGCTGATGCCCGTGTCTCGGGTGTGTCTCCTGTTTCTTCCCCGTCCGGGGGCTCTCCGCTATAGGTTGTGGTGGCTTCTGCTGCCAGGGATGGTGCGGATGCTGGTGCTGGGCGTTGCCTGGTGGTGACTTTACGTAAGGATCCGCCCCGCCATGATTCCCTGCAGTCGTCTGGTGGTGTGCTCGTGGACGCTGATGCCTCTGTGGTGATGCCCTCTGTCGAGCCCCCTCCTGCGGTGTTGTGCTTTGCGGACCTGGAGGCCCGGGTTGCCGAGTTCCTGCTGCTTGCCCGGCCAGAGGATTTTTCTGATGGACGGGTTCCGAGTTTATGGGATAGGGTGGCGGTTACTCGCGTCCGGAGGGACACCATGTGGGTTCCATGTCTGTGGGTGTTTGTTGCCGGGGTTCCGGTCCGCATGGCGCCCCCGGTGTTGGGTCGAGCCTCCTGGACGACGTGGCTGCTTTGGGAGGCGTTCAATGTGCGGTTCCCACCGGACAGGCTCACGGGCCTGCATGTACACTTACCGTAGTTGTTGTTTTTGTTGTTATTCATGGCTTGTTAGGTGCTGTGCGTGTTGTCTTGTTTTGTGTTTTATTCTCGGTCCTTCAGGCCAGTGCATGTATGTTATTGTGTTTGGTTTGTTTGATTCTTATTATTGTTTATTTTGGCCTCGCCCTTTGGTTGCGGGGCGAATAGTATAGGTATATTTTGTTTTATGCAGTGTTTTTTGTTTTGAGTTGTTACTGTGCTTGCTTGTTTGCCATTGTATAATGTTTAGTGTCTTGATGTGTGCTGTATTTTTCTATGAGTTTATCATGTTTGTGTTTTGTTGTACTCTGCTGTCGGCCCTTCTGGCCGGTGGTCTCTTGTTTTATTTTGTTCTGTTATGTTTTCTGTGTTTTTATTGTATTTCAGGTACATGCTTTGCATGTAAACATAAAAGTAAAAAAAAAAAAAAAAAAAAAAAAAAAACTTCAGTTCCAGCATGTTTCTTGTTGTACTTTATGTTGTGTTTTCTTCTCGGTCCTTCAGGCCAGTGCATGTATGTTGTTGTGTTTGTACCTGTTTTGTTTTCTGGTTTGCGTGGTTTGCTTGTTTATTATTATTGTTTCTTTTGGCCTCGCCCTTTGTTACGGGGCGGACGGTTTGGTGTGAGTGTTTTTATTCCTGTATTGTTTCTGTGCTGTACGTTTGACCTGGTGTTTTCATATTGCTTTACATGTTGTACGTGTTTGTTCTTTATGTTTTGTTTGGACTGTATTGTGATTGTCCTGTTATGTTTCCTGTTATGCCTCTTGATGTATGTTTTGTTTTATGCAGGTTTTGTTTTGTGATGTTACTGTGATTGCTAGTTTGCCATTGTATTATGTTTTGTGCCTTGATGTATGCTGTATTTTTCTATGCATTTATCGTGTTTGTGTTTTGTTGTGCTGTGCTGTCGGCCCTTCTGGCCGGTGGTCTATTGTTTTATTTTGTTTTGTTCTGTATTATGTGTTGTTTTTATTGTATTTAAATTGCATGCTTTGCATGTAAAAATAAAAAATAAAAAAAACAAAAATAAAAAAAAACTTGAGTTGTTCAGGTTCCAGCCCCTAACCCCATTCATTTAGTATAAATTGGGCGTGAGGACCCATCCACTACCTGCTAGATTCGCACATGGTGATGATCTCACATGGTTTTTCTGCATACTTTGATCAGTGATCTAATATGACGAAATTTCTTAAAGCCTGGCACTTAGGCCGACTCAGACAGGCCAATGGCCCATAAATACTCCACACATCTGGCCTACTTTGACCAGACAGACAGACCTTTTATTCTGAAGATAAAGATATAGCAGAAATGTATCTACGTGATCTATTAGTTAAAACGTTGTCTGTCTACTTATAGTGACATGAAGGTGGGAGGTGAGAGAGAAGGCACCAACCTGTCACCGCCGACGGACACGACGGGGTAGAAGGGGCTGAAGGCGAGACAGGAAGCGGAGACTCGCCGGCGCTGGGACAGGTTCTGGAGACAGAGTGGACGACACTGACGGAGGAAGAGGTCGTAGACGTGGACCCGACACTCCTCCGTCACCGCCACCAGCACCGTGCTGGTGTAGGGGGACCAGGCCGCCCCAGCGACCCCCACCCCCAGGTCCAGCGTCACCAGCGGCGACCTGCAACACAACACTGTCAGTGATGGTGACTAACAACACTGTCAGTGATGGTGACTGTGGCATCACTGTCAGTGATGGTGACTGTGGCAACACTGTCAGTGATGGTGACTGTGGCAACACTGTCAGTGATGGTGACTGTGGCAACACTGTCAGTGATGGTGACTGTGGCAACACTGTCAGGTGATGGTGACTGTGGCAACACTGTCAGGTGATGGTGACTGTGGCAACACTGTCAGGTGATGGTGACTGTGGCAACACTGTCAGTGATGGTGACTGTGGCAACACTGTCAGTGATGGTGACTGTGGCAACACTGTCAGTGATGGTGACTGTGGCAACACTGTCAGTGATGGTGACTGTGGCAACACTGTCAGTGATGGTGACTGTGGCAACACTGTCAGTGATGGTGACTGTGGCAACACTGTCAGTGATGGTGACTGTGGCAACACTGTCAGTGATGGTGACTGTGGCAACACTGTCAGTGATGGTGACTGTGGCAACACTGTCAGTGATGGTGACTGTGGCAACACTGTCAGTGATGGTGACTGTGGCAACACTGTCAGTGATGGTGACTGTGGCAACACTGTCAGTGATGGTGACTGTGGCAACACTGTCAGTGATGGTGACTGTGGCAACACTGTCAGTGATGGTGACTGTGGCAACACTGTCAGTGATGGTGACTGTGGCAACACTGTCAGTGATGGTGACTGTGGCAACACTGTCAGTGATGGTGACTGTGGCAACACTGTCAGTGATGGTGACTGTGGCAACACTGTCAGTGATGGTGACTGTGGCAACACTGTCAGTGATGGTGACTGTGGCAACACTGTCAGTGATGGTGACTGTGGCAACACTGTCAGTGATGGTGACTGTGGCAACACTGTCAGTGATGGTGACTGTGGCAACACTGTCAGTGATGGTGACTGTGGCAACACTGTCAGTGATGGTGACTGTGGCAACACTGTCAGTGATGGTGACTGTGGCAACACTGTCAGTGATGGTGACTGTGGCAACACTGTCAGTGATGGTGACTGTGGCAACACTGTCAGTGATGGTGACTGTGGCAACACTGTCAGTGATGGTGACTGTGGCAACACTGTCAGTGATGGTGACTGTGGCAACACTGTCAGTGATGGTGACTATAGAAACTTTTTCATTGACTTAGAAAACACGAGCAACATAGTGAGGTGAGACAAGTAGCACTTACACTAAGTGATGAGACAGAAGAGACACTTACACTTGTCCATATTTTAAGATGGACAACAAATACAGGAACCCACATAAAGGTTCATGATGGAGACTGTCTACATTACCAGCGAGGTGACTATCAAGGAATGAGAGAGAGGAACTACAAAACATCTCCTGGAGGGAGAGGGTGAACATGGCATAGAAGCACCATGACAAATTTTCAAGGTCATCACGGAACTCGTTCAAAAATATGTGGCAACAGGAATAAGGGAACTCGATGGATGACATAAGCACTGGTAACCAAGAGGAATCGCTGGAGAGCATATAAATCCTCGATGGACATCATTTATAATGAGTTATACAAAAGGGCACTAAACTAAACTCAAAAGGGCACTCAGAATGCAGATCAGCCAAAAGAAATTACAGAAGAAAACTTGGCCAAACCATAAAGAATGATCCAAAGTTGTTCTATGCCTATATTAGAAGTAAAACCAAAACAAAGGACTCGGTAGGACCTATAATAGATGAGACTAACCAAGTAATAATAGATGACAAACAGGCACCAAACACTCTAAATTAATATTTTACATCGGTGTTCACACAATATAGGTTAGATGACATCCCATCACCCACACACATGTCTGAAGGAGAGGTGGAGAAGGAATTTAGGAATATAACCATAACATGTGACATAATCAGGAAGAACATTGAGAAACTAAAAGCCCCAAAAGCTCCAAGGGTGTGGATGGAATCCAATTCAGTCTTAAAAGAACTGACAGAAGAACCATGCCTGCCCCTGAAGCTACTTTCGTAAAATCTCTGGACCTAAGGGTAGTCCCTATAGACTGGAAATATGCAAATGTTATCCCTTATTTTAAAAAAAAGGCAGAAAGAGCTCAACAGAGAACTACTGGCCAATCAGCTTGACATCGCACATCTGCAAGCTCACAGAGAGAATCCTAAGGGAGGGAATTATTCACTATCTTTCAGTGAACAATTTATTAAAATCGACACAACATGGGTTTGTTAGAAATAGATCCTGTCTTACAAACTTGCTCACATTTCTGGAAACGGTCACCAGCTTCACGGGAGCCGGTCGGCCGAGCGGACAGCACGCTGGACTTGTGATCCTGTGGTCCTGGGTTCGATCCCAGGGCAGAGTTTCTTTCTCCCTATGCCCCTGTTACCTAGCAGTAAAATAGGTACTTGGGTGTTAGTCAGCTGTCACGGGCTGCTTCCTGGGGGTGGAGGCCTGGTCAAGGACCGGGCCGATAGGACACTGAAAGCCAAGAAATCATCTCAAGATAACCTCAAGATAACATCACATAAGGAATTTCCGGCGGATGTAGTATACAATGGATTTTGCTGAAGCCTTTGACAAAGTTCCACATGAAGGACTGGCAAGGAAAAGACATGCTCGTGGAATAAATTGTAAAATACTAGAATGGATAGAACAACCATTGAAACAAAGAAAACAAAGAGTCGTGATAAATGGGAATGACTCTCACTGAAGAAATGTGGTGAGTGGGGTGCCACAGGGGTCCATTTTGGGGCCAACCCTTTTTGTCATATACATCGATGACACAGACGAGAATATTACAAACCACATCATTAAATTTGGAGATGACACAACAATTTATGGTAAAGTGGGAAGTGAAAATTATATTTAAACCTTACAAAGAGATCTACATGAATTACACAAATGCTTAGAAGACTGGCAAACGTTTTTTTATATCGACAAATGCAAGACCCTACGTAAGGGGCATAACAACTCACGCCACAACTACCAAATTAATAGCATTACATTACAGCAGATTGACGAAGAAAATAATAAATAATATTTCGTTGTGTCAGGGGACAGGAAGCCAGAGTGTATTCATACACATTAGGTTTATATGAGGTCCTACACAAGTTGAATTACTGACCCCGTCCAGGATGCAACCCCTCAACAAGCTGGCTAACTCCTGAGTACCTACTTACTGCTAGATGAAGAGAGAATTAGGTGAAAGGAAATGTGCCCAACCATGTCTGTCCCACCCAGGATTCGAATCCGGAATCCGCGATTATACATCGATAACAAACCCGACTGTACTACCGAGATCCTTAACTAACTGTTTAATAATCTTGGAGTTAAAATCCACCACTTACTAAAAGTTGCACAACTTGTAGGAGCAGCAATCAGAAAAGTTAAAAAAAATGAAAAAATCAAGTGTAACTTTGATTTTTAAGACAAGGTGGTGGTGATTCAACTGTATAAATCTGTCACTCTCATTTGGATTACTGTATCCAAGCATAGAAGTAGTGTGGTTGAGGACTACGGCGACGCGCGCGGCACCTGCCAGGTGGCAGTCACCTTCAGGTGAGTGCCACCCGACAGGTGCCACGCGCGCCGTCGTAGTCCTCAGGGGTTTTGGGGATTTTTCCGGAAGTTTTGGCGCGTTTCGGACGCGTGTGAGCGTCCGGTGTTTGGGTATGTGGTCAGGAAAGAGGGGAGGTCATGTTGATGAGTGCCAGGTGGTGCGCGACGTCGTCGTCGCAGCGCGGGTGTCTAGTCACAGGGGGTAAGGGAATTTCCCGGAAGTTTGGCGCGTGTCGGTCTTGAGTGGCGGGTGAGCAGGTGCGGCCCCCCACCCCGCGCGCGCGGGTCTAGTCCTCGGGGTTTATGGTAAGTGGTCAGGAAAGATGGGAGTAGTGTGAGAGTAAGTGTGAGAGTAAGTGTGAGAGTAAGTGTGAGAGTAAGTGTGAGAGTAAGTGTGAGAGTAAGTGTGAGAGTAAGTGGTAGAGTAAGTGGTAGAGTAAGTGATAGAGTAAGAAAATAGAAGGAAGAGTGAGGAAGGAGTAAAAGAATATGTATGTGTGTTTGTCATAGACTTAATCCTGTGTGATGATGATCGTGAGTAGAGGAAGAGAGGGGATCCATCATAGTGGTTATGTTGTTTGGGGAGGGGGGGGAGGGAGAGGAGAACCCCCATACCTGAGAGGAAGGTCTAGACGTCCATTAGCTTCCTCCTACAGGAAGTCATAAGTGCGAGAGGAGGGTAAGAGAGGGCACCCTCCTGTGGAAGTGGGGGCCATTTGTCTAAAGGGTTTTCGTTGTCTTCAGAGTGTTGATGTTCGTCCCACGGCGACTCCCCATACACTGTGGATTCCGGTAAGGAGGGGGCGAGGTACTTACTCCTGCCGACAGACAGACCCACACCTGTCAGCCGTCAATCACTTCTCATTTGACCCGGGGCATTTCACTCCCCTCACACACAAACGCCGCCGCCAGTTCCCTGCGAGACTTCATCCGCTACACACGCGTCATACAGCTCCATGTCATGGAAAGGCGAAGCTCTACAGCATGCATGAAATGCGGAGTGTTTTATATTCCATCACCGAATCTAAGTGTGTCGACTGCAATGCGCAAGCTGTGAAAAACCGCCCCTAGGACATTACAACATCAAATGCAAGCGATGTCAGCAGATTTTCTGTGATAACCGTGAGTGATATTCATATTTAATATTCCACAGTTCATTTTATGGCAACCACAGGTGAAATATCGCGTGTAAACTACTATAGTGTGAGAATATTAACTCATTCGGTCTATTACATTCCACACAGTTAAATATGTTCTTTCCAATTTCAGTTTACAAAACCGTGAAGTGTCCTTATTGCTCACCCGCCCCGCGAGGAGGTCATCGTCGGAATGAAACTTCACATAAACGTAGGTAGCATATAAAAATATACTTCTCGTATCTGTATTTCATCCACTTGCAAGCGAACACACATGCATAATAATAAACATATTTTCCCCATTCACCCATGCTGAATATCATTTATTCCATTTCAGGTTATAATCCATACCTCAATCGACGGAGGGAACAGATCGACGTCATCGAGCCTATACCCCATTCCTCACACACTGAGCTAAGGAGAGCACATCTCACTCGCCAGGAGTCACAGCCCCTTCATCAAGGTCAGCCACCCCGACAGATGAGGGGCTACGAGACCGTATCGCCCCCTGTTAACACGATGTTACGAATTCATACCCACTCACCTGCTCAACCCCTTCACCAGGCCATAAGTAAGTTAATACCTACTTATTTCAGTCTATTTCCTAAACATATTAATTCCCACTAGTCTGTTCCCATACCTCATAATATATACGCTTTCATTCTTTCTATATATATATATATATATATATATATATATATATATATATATATATATATATATATATATATATATATTATATATATATATATATATATATATATATATATATATATATATATATATGCTTCATTCTTTCTAGAGATAATATGTTTTCTTTTTTTTTACAGACGACACACCGCTGTGCATAGATTTGACATCCAGCGACAGCTGCAGCAGTGGCAGTGAGTGACACAGCAGGGCGGACAGTAGCCACTTCCGGCTCTCACAGGGAGGGGAGGAGGACTCGTTCACCCGCTCACTCAACCCCTCGTTCCTCCCTCAGCCCTGTACCCCAATCAATCAGCGACAGCTATGACAGCAGCAGCAGCAGCATCAGCAGCAGCAGCAGCAGTGGTGAGAATCGTACCATTTTCATCTCAGACAGTGACTCAGACGACAGCTCAGCAGACCGTGACCTTGACCCGCCAGCGTCTGTCAATTCTGACTTGTTAGCACCGTCTGGCGTAATAGCGGACCCAGCGGTCTCACCCATTCATCTCGGAGGGGGAGGGTTATCACCACCCCCCACCCCTCCCAGCCCTATCCCATCACCCCCGCCACCTCTTTCCCCCTCTCCTCCACCTGCGCTAGAAATTCAACCTCAGTTGCTGGATCGAATTGATAACTATAACGGCGCCTATGTCCGGCTTTCATTCTCCATACCAGAACATGTTAACACCTCCCCAGGACTCTATCTGCGAACATACAGGGATTTTTTCATTAATGAGGTTCGATCCCTTTTCTCCCCACAACACCCATTCCTCCTAATTTACCCAGACATCACTCTAATTGTGAGAAATTTAAATGTACAACAAGACGGGGAGGATAATCTATTGGATCCTATAAATAACGATGGCTTTCCCATACGAGGTGAGGGGCAAAGAATTACTCTAGAGGAAGTAGAAACTCTTATTGATTTTTGGGCTGATGAATTGACAGAGAAAATATCCCAGTATCTGGAAGCGAAGGAAGGGTCCAATGTCTTGGTTGAGCGACTCACCGGGTTTTACATTAACTGTGGTCAGATCGAACATCCGATAAGATTAGGCTCGCATGTAGACTATCCTGAAGGCCTGCGTGGAAAGCAGTTGGTTTTCAATCCAGAGGGAGAGGCTGATATTTGCCTTATGCAGTGTGTTGCTGCTTATAAATGTTTAGCTAAGGGAATGCGACTAGGTAATATCCGCGCTAGATCTGTGAATGCTAGTTGGTGTCTCAGACACATGAAATGGCCAGCTGATGTCAATTCTGCAGTAACATTCGAGGATATTCACAAGGTAGAGAAAATGAATAAAGTCAGTATATTCATCTATTCACTAGAAAGAGATGAAAATGCTAGACGACAACAACGACACTACATTACACTAGCTAGGAAGGGAAGAGGAGGATATACAGATGTCATACCACTGCTGATGTTGGAAGCAGTGGTATTAATACATTTAGTATTAATTAAGGATTTTAACCAATATGTACGTAATATACGCAGCAACCCAGATCGCATCCCAAGTCATCACAGCTTCTGTCACTGTTGTTTGATATCACTCCCAGCAGATAGCATGCAGAGTCATGAAAGTACATGCAAAGTACATCAAACTCTCAAATTCTACCCACCAGAGAGGAAGATTACTTTCCGTAACTATGGACGGGGATATGGTCCTAGTCACATGTGCTTTTATGACTGAGTGCATGCTAGACCGCTCGAACCCTAAGGGAATGATAGAAACACGTCACAACGCAGTGGCGTATGCGTACATTATCATTGACAGACAGAAGAATATTGTTGAGAAAGATACTTATTTGGGTAAAGATGCGGTCAATCACTTTGTAACCACGCTAGAAGCGTCATGGGCTAGAATCAAGAAGGGGTTAGTATCCTATGAATTTCACATGTCTCAGCAACAGCAGGCAATATTTGAGACAAAAACTGCCTGTGAACTCTGTGATGCACCTTTTAACGGAGATGATGTAATCAAAGTCCGTCATCACGACCACACAGTAAGATTCCACAATTATCAAGCAGCTTACTGTGATAGATGTAATTTGCAATGTATAAATTCATACAAGTTCCTATACACATTATCACACAACGCTTCCTATGATTTAGGAGTAATCCTAAACGAGATGAGAGATAGACCAGGAAGTGAAATAGATATATTAGCCAAGGATGGATTTAAATTTATGAAAGTTGATGTGAACAACTTAAGATTTTTGGATAGTTTAGCCCTTCTCAACGGCTCGCTAGGAAGAATAGCCAAGGATCATATTGATAGTGGGAAACCTACCACATTCACTTTGGCTATGTTAAAAGGGGTAAATAAAGCGGCCATCCCAAAACTGCTCACGGGTAAACAATCATTCTGCTATGATTATTTATCCTCTATGTCTGTGTTAGATGAACCACAACTCCCTTCTCGTGATAAGTTTTACAATACACTAAAAGACGAAGAGTTGTCAGAAACAGATTATAAACAGGCCTTAGAAATTTTTGATTTGGCTAAATGTCGCAACATAGGGGAGTATCTACTCCTTTACCTCAAAGTGGACACAGGATTGCTAGCCGATGTGTTCACAGTCTGGCGAGATACCATGCTTGCTCTCTACAAATTAGACATTTCACACTACATTTCTTTACCCTCATTTGCTTGGGATGCGTTCTTGCTTAAATCGAAAGTTCAACTTGATGTTGTGTCAGACCCAATGTTATATGATTTACTTCGTCGGAATCTCCGAGGTGGGTTCACCAGTGTGACGAGACAGTACACGAATGTGGAGAACAGGCACACAGGCTTAGATCTAGGGGAAGATAGTAGCTACATCATCTACTTAGACTTTAATAGTCTTTACGGGGCGTGTATGACTGAACTACTCCCTCGGGGTGGGATCCGGAAACTGACACATGATGAGCGTGACGTACTGCTGGAGCAAGGTTTGGAGAATATCCCATGTGACGGGACCAAGGGGTATTGGGTGTTGTGTGATACACGGCAGGTCCGACCTGAGGTAGCTAGGTATACAGATGAACTGCCCCTTGTTCTTTCACATACATGCATTACTGAGGAACACATTTCACCCTACAGTAAGAATATTCTTACAGAAGAAAGTCGCGGGCTGCCTAAAAACAACACTAAATTAATTGCTTCTCATCTTCCTCAGAAAGACTACCTCGTTAGTCTGGACTTGTTACAGTTGCTCATGCGCATTGGATTAGAAGTAGCTAAAGTTCACGACATCTACGAATTCGAGCAGGAGAGTTACCTTAAAGACTTCATTGAAACCAATGTTCGTGAACGAGCCAGTACCAAATGCGCGATAAAAAAAAAGGCTTTCAAACTCGTATCAAACTCTATATATGGAAAGAGTCTCACAGATGTATCTAAATATGGGAACAAACACTATTTGGTCACAGATCGTAGTCATTTCCTGAAACATGCTCGAAACCCATTCTTCAAGCGGAGTCTTTTGTTAAGTAAGGATCGTGTGATATGTACTATCAAGCAGAAGTCTCTCCAAGTCAACACTCCTACGTATCTGGGTTATCATATACTTCAAATTGCTAAGAGGCGACTCTATGAGTTCTGGTATGATGTTGTCAAACCTGCGTATGGGGATAAAGCGAGTCTGTTATATACAGACACAGACTCTTTCATCATTAAACTGGACTGTCAGGATGTGTTTGAAGAGTTGAATAAGTCTCCTCTCTTCGACTGTATGGATTTTAGCAATTTTAATGACACACATCCATCCTACTCTAAAGCGCGAGAAGGTGAACTAGGATTGCTCAAGTCTGAAATAGGCTCTAAGATTATTAACCAGTTAATTGCTCTCAGACCTAAAACATATTCGTTCACCACACATGATGGGGAGCACACTTGTAAGTGTAAGGGCGTACCATACCATCTACAAGAGAAACTCTCACATGACTCATTTCAACACACTCTTGAAACAAACACTTCAATCAGGTATGTGTCGAGATCTATACGCAACGTGCAAGGAAAGATTTGTACATGTCGCACTACCTGCAGAGGATTGTCAGCATTTGACGATAAACGCTACATTTTAAGCCCCACACAGTCCCTAGCGTATGGTCATCCTGATATTCCCAATAACAATGATGATGAGATGGATGTAGAAGTGAGAGAGGAGGAGGAGGTGATGGAAGAAGAAGTGTTTATGGAGGAGGAGGAAGTAGAGCAAGCACAGAGACTCTACCCAATATTCCGTCCCTGGAGCAAACGCGATGCTACAGCTCAGAAACTATTCAACCCTCGCTAGATTTTATGTTGTACAATTGTTAGGTAGTATTAAGATGGATGCCAATATGACTAGAACTTTGTATACTAAATGAATAGGATGTTTAATATTATTGTTTGTGATCTGTAAGAACTATGATTAGTTTTAAAATAGGATGTTTAATATTATTGTTTGTGAACTGTAAGAACTATGCTGTTTAATATTATTGTTTGTGAACTGTAAGAACTATGTTTAGTTTTAAAAATGATGTTGCTGTACATAAAATATGTGAATAAACACCTGTAAATGACTATGTTTGTATAAATACCACCTCAGTTCCTTAGTTTTTAGCAGTCTTAACGAAGCATTAATCATGGATAGTTCCTATGATATAATCCATGCGGAACATCTAGATATTTTCAGAGAACCATCTCGTGTTATTATTGCTGGTTATTCAAACAGCGGAAAATCCTACTTGTGCAGTAAACTTGTAAGGAAGTATCAACACAAGTTCTCCTCAATAATCATATGCGGAGGAGGTTACTCTGAATTACGATCAGATCCACAAATTAAAGGGAAGCTGATCGAGCATTCAACCATTATTGATCCTGTGGAAGAGCGAGTAGATAATGACTCGCATATCTTAGTAATCTACGATGACCTTTTTACAGAGTCTGCGAATTAAAAAATCGTATCAGACATGTTTACTAGGGGCCGACATTTCACGGTTTCCGTCATATTGATTACTCAAAATATATTTTTTCCTGGTAAATATTCGAGGAATATTAGTTTAAATGCTTCTCATTTCATATTGGTTAAATCACGAGACCTGTCACAAATTGAAACACTCGGACGACAAATATTTGGGAAAGTGGATTCAAAGAAATTTGTAGAGTTATATAAGCAAGTTATTAGCCAACCCTACGGCTATTTGCTAGTAGATCTGGGCTCGAACACTCCATCTACGATAACATTACGCGGTAATATTGTTCACGAACCGCCCTATGAGATAGTTTACCAATGGTGAGCAAGAAAGATGTACTGGAACGAGTATATAACGATCCCTCATCTAGCGGAGGGCTTGGAGGGGTACAGAGATTGTATAAGGCCGCCAAATTAATTAACTCTAGTATAACTCTAGCCGATGTAAAGGACTATCTGAAAAGCTCTGACTCCTATACGTTGCATTATTTACAACCACATAAATTCCCTCGGCGTCGGGTGTTAAGCCCTAAACCACGACTATTTCAAGCTATAGACTTGGCCGAGATGAGTTTATTGGACAAACATAATGACGGAGTGAAATATTTACTCGTATGCGTAGATATTTTCTCCAGGTACGCCCAAGTAGTACCCTTACGCGCTAAGGATGGGAAAAGCACCACTAATGCTCTAGCTTTAATTCTAGATTCACCTCATTCTCAGGGAGTGCGCAAAATTAATTCTGATCGAGGTGGAGAATTTTATAACGCCACTATGAAAAAAATGCTGGCAGCAAGGAAAGTACAGTTATATAGTGTATTTTCTCAGGAGACTAAAGCTTCAATCGCTGAGCGGTTCATACGTACTTTAAAAGGTAAACTTTACAAGTTTATGACGGCGCGCAACACTTTAAAATACATGCAGGCTCTACCGGATATTGTGAAAACATATAATTTAACTCCACACAGAGGATTGAAGGGGAAGACACCTGCGGAGGTGCACGCTCTATCCTCGCCCAGCGAACACGCCAAACAATTTGATATAATGTATAAAAGCCCGAGCAAATCAAAGAGAGCTGTCATTCCTCGATTGAGTGTTGGTGATTCAGTACGCATCACTCTATCTGATCGCATTTCCAAGTTTAAGAAAGGGTTTAAGCAGCAGAACTCCCGAGAGATCTTTACAGTTACACGTATTGATCGGAGACAACACATCCCTTTATACTTTCTAAAAGATCTGAATGGGGAAGAAATTGATGGTGGCTTCTATAAACAAGAATTAACACCAACACATTTGCCTCAAACCTTTAATATTGAGAAGGTATTGGGACAACGCAGAGTCTCTGGCAAACTCCAGTATAAAGTTAGGTACGCAGGTTATGATCGATCATTCGATCAATGGATTGATGCTGCTGAGATATTACATTTATAATGAAGAAGCCCTTAGTTTATAAATACAAGGAATTGATCCAACTATTATCAAAACTTCAGTATTCCTCGAGAAAACAGTTGATTGAAAAATTGAAGAAACCACATATAAATTGTTTATCAGAAATTTTTAATAACTTTTTAAAAAAAAAAATTGCCCGTGCCTGACAAGGTCGTTAAAAAGTTGAAAAAATATAAATTGCTTATTCGGTCACTAGCCTGTAAGAAACCTTCTGTGTCAACTAAGAAACATATTAACCAGCAAACGAGGAGGCAGTATTTTATCCATTATTTTACCGATTGCGGCTAGTTTAATTACACGGTTGTTCAGTAAGTAAAATGAAAGCCTTTTATCTCGTACCGCGTAAAATAGTGGACAACCGGAAAGCTGCACACAGCCCTGCTTACCCCACTGTGAAAGCGGTTGCTCGTCATCTTACTGTCAAACCGCCTCCTCCTCAGTTGCATACCAACCCTTCCATAAAACATTTAATAGATTTGAAGTTGAAAGTGAGAGTATGAATATGCGAATATGCGAGATCCTTGCTAAACCATTATGATGCTACTGGTATCGTTCGTTGGGATCTGAATGGAAATGTATTGGCTCCAGTATCTGGCATACATATAATTAATGACATTATACATAAAATGACTGTGCTTAAATCTGTTTTTTTACCGGATAAACTCCCCATTGCTCAACTGTTTTTCACACTAACATCTACATCGCGAGATTTATTCCGTAATACTACGGCAAGCAGTCAAGTGTATGAACCCCCATCTGTTAAGAGAAAGGCAACTGTCAAGATTGATCCTCACAGTAAAAGGAATGCTTCCTGGATCGTATATTAACAGGTGAGTGTATATAAATGAGCGTGTAATGTGTAGATGGCTTTACTTGGCAAAAAGCGGTCTAAGGAGACAGAGCGATGGACACTCACGTGATATACGCCACCAGCGTATCAGATACGCATTTATTCCCCAATAACATCCCTGCATCTTTCCAAAATCGATTGTTTAACCAGCTAGAATTAGATCCCAGGAGGAGTTATGAAATGTGTCTACAAAAATTACTCCTCCCCACTTCACATTACGTTATTAAGCGTGATAATCCCGAGGCATATATACGTGTAGGCGTTACGTATGAGAAAGTGAGCGAGGGGAAATACATGCATTCAAAGCATTTATTATCATCTGATGTTTTAGCTGGAACTATAAAAGAAATTAATACCACGATTAATACAGAAATAGAGGCCATATTTTCAAGTAATGCTAAACTGAGTTTTTTAGGAAAGTCATTAAAACAATTTTCAGCTAAATATGGAACGCATTTTATTAAATATGATTCTTCCTCCAATCGAAACAAGTTCACTACTGTGATTAGTGATGAGAATATTAGCTCTGCAATGGGGCATAAAAACATCAGTAGAGTTACATTATCATTTGGAACTGCTTTTGGGAAAGTGTTGGGCGTAGTTCCAGAAATAGAATATGACATATTCGCAAAACGTCAGTATGCCTCGAGTGTAGTTAACACATGTCTATTCCCGCCAATGCCTAGAGGAGGAGTTGATATTCTGTGTGTTTATTGCGATAGAATCTCTTCTACTAGATATGGAAACCAGTCTGTAAATATTTTGGATGTAATCTCCCTAAATGGAAGTGATAACAGCAACAATAAAAAACTATATGTGCGTCTTAACACTAACATGATAGATAGCGTCAGCATCACTATTAGGGATCAAGATGGTAACCCCATACATTTTGATGAACGTGGGTGCACCATAGCAGTCTTGCATGTACGCCCCGTTGCAGGAGGTATATAACACCAATGCTTTCCCGACACTCCTCATTCGTCTGAAACAAGCGGAGAAATGCGTGTCCACTTTATTCCTCCCTCTGTTGAGGAATTATACATTCTGTTAACCCCTCCTAGAGGTGGAGGGACTGATGATATACGGATTTTCAACAGTAGTAGACGTTATATGCGAGGAGGAGGAATATTTTCCTTTTTAAGTGGGATAGCGCGTCGAGCAGCGCCCTTTATCATGAGGACTCTGGCTCCGGCTGCGCTTAGCTTGGGGCAGAACGTACTAGACGACATTAATAATGACAAACAAACTTTCAAACAATCTCTTAAGAAACGCGGAATTGAAACATTGAAAGGAGTGGGGAAGCAAATGATAGGCGGAAGAGTGCAGAAAAAGAATAAACAAACAAACAAAAAATTAGTAAACATCAAACGTTTTACTAAAGCGAAATATAATGATGTGTTGTCATAACTTCTTCTCACTCGGTTGGTGTTGTCTTAAGCGCGAACATGGCCGGATATAACGCTCTGGGCCTCCAGGTGCCATTAGAACATTATACAGCCGCTGTTAGTGAAGCCTTTCCTAAAGTATTTTCCCCTCGATTGGTAGAATCAACAATCGCCAGCAGACAAACGGTGGATGTATTACCTGTGAATTCTGGGGTCAATAATAAGTTTACAGACACTTATCTGGAATTCATCATCAAGGGAGTGAATGGTCAACTGGTGGATTTATCATCTATAGCTTTGGAGTTGACTATTGATCTAACCGAAGAAGATGGAATAACGCCTTTAGGAGATGCTAAAAACGCATCGTTGGTGAATGGATTATCGCAAACTCTATTCAAATCCGCTATTGTGTATTTAAACGAAACAGTAGTTGAAACCAGCTCATTATTCTCATTCTGGTCATACGTAAAGTTATTATCTACGATTTCTGGGTGTAAGGCTAACCGCTATGATAAACTGTCACAGTTTTTTAACCGAGTCGATCCTGGTAAAATTGAAGCTGGTTATTTCACTAATGCCTCGGCTAGTGAGAAGCAGCGGATGACTGATATGAAAACGAGTGGTGTGAATACTTGTTTTAAACTAATGCTGGATGTCACATCCGTTAGTGAATACGTTTTGGATAATGTGGACATCAGGGTGAGGCTCGAACTTCAACCTGATAAGTGGCTTATACTCAGCGATAATGAACACGCTAATTTTAAATACAATATCAAGTCTACACGTCTATGGGTGGATCGAGTATTGCCTTACCCTGAAGGATTAGTAGCCATTAATAAAGCCATGGTGCAGAACAACTCACCTATTACGTATACTTTTAATAAAACTTTATACAAAACGTATATATTGGGCACAGGTCAACGCTCTATAACAATGGACCAGCCGTGGGGGACTGTTATACCAGAACATTTATATATGATCATCCTTGATATGGAGGCTGTGTCTGGTGCATATAATCGCAACCCGCTTTATTTGGAAAACTGCGAGCTTAGTAAAGTATTAATATCATAGAATAGCACTAATATTGTCACTATTGGGTGTGACTTCCCTCATAACTGCGCCAAGTTGTATTACACAGCATTACAAGCCTTAGGCTTCGATAAAGACAATATATTATCTTATGACACATATGTGAATGGTGGAACCATACTGGCCTTTAATTTACAACCCGAGGATATCGATGACACCATCCCAATTGAAAAAAGTGGTAATCTGAGGATCGCTTTGGAATTTAAACGCGGAGTAGCTAGAAATAAAGTCATACTAGTTTACGGCTCTACAACAGGTGTGATCAGCATTAACGCGGATCGTCGCGTTATTTGCGATACGCGAGGATAAAATACTAATATGAATTGTTTGGAAATAAATGAGGCTATCAGAAGTAATTTAGGTGCTAGGGTAGACTATCTAGGATGTTTCCTAGCTGATGACGTAAGGAAAATACTGACAAAAATACATAAAAAAAGACCTGTGGTGTTCATAATGAACACTCTGGAGTCGGGTTCTCGTAATAAAATGGGTCATTGGATAACATTCTATGTAAATAAGGATGAAGGTAGAAGTGAGATAGTTATACTAGACAGCTATGCCAATCGTGCAATAGGATCTTATTCAAGATATTTCGAAGAGTTTATGTCTTACTTCCAAGACTATACCCTATATATTATGAAGAAAAGGATTCAATCCTTGAATAGTTACTTCTGTGGGAATTACGCCGTTTATTTTGCATATCATTTTTGCAGACTAGGCTTAGAGGCCGCCCTGCTTCACTTTGATGAAGCGTTTAAATATGGTCAATTTCGCAAGAATGATGAAAAAGTGTTGAAATTCAATTACGCTCAGATGAAAATGCCTGTGTGTAGGCAAACATTCTGCTTAAACGGTAGTGATGCTGAGTGTGAATCGCTGTGTGACGAAGTTGGTTAGGATGATACTGCGGTGAGTAATACTTTATGTAGGATTGAATGATGAACATAATAATGACTGTATTTATGTTTACAACATTGACAACAACGAAACTTATAACCTTCTTCCCTTTCTACAGATTGACTGATTGACTAGCGTGTCGGGAAGGACCGATGGACTGAATGAAAGCCTTTCTACATCTGTCTGCTAGCTAAACCACCAAGAAGAAGCCTTATTATTATTATTATTATTATTATCGTTGTAAATCGCTTAAGTGTTTAATAAAGAAATAAATTTATATAATGTGTTTACTTTTCCCTCGTTATTGCTCTCACCATGTTGATCACGTTGCGATATAGCTTACACATACTAAAAGAGAATGCACGGAACAATGGTTGATGGTATGGGAGCGGGTGGGGATGAGGGGTGTGAGTGATTGATTGATGGCTGACAGGTGTGGGTCTGTCGTATGTACCTCGCCCCTCCTTACCGGAAATCCACAGTGTATGGGGAGTCGCCGTGGGGCGAACATCTCCACTCTGAAGACAACGAAAACCCTTTAGACAAATGGCCCCCACTTCCGCAGGAGAGTGAGCTCTCGCTCTCAACACTTTCGACTTCCTGTAGGGAAGCTAATGGACCTCCTGGACTTCCTCTCAGGTACTGGGGTTCTCCTCTCCCTCCCCCCCTCACCCCTCCCCAAACAACATATCCACTATGCTGGTTCCCCTCTCATCCTCTACTCACGATCATCAAACTAATATTAACCTCACTCAGGATTAAGTCTACGCTAAACACATATACATATTCATTTCACTCTATCACTTACTCTACCACTTACTCTCACACTACTCCCATCTTTCCTGACCACTTACCATAAACCCCGAGGACTAGACCCACGCGCGCGGGGTGGGGGGCCGCACCTGCTCACCCGCCACTCAAGACCGACACGCGCCAAACTTCCGGGAAATTCCCTTACCCCCTGTGACTAGACACCCGCGCTGCGACGACGACGTCGCGCACCACCTGGCACTCATCAACATGACCTCCCCTCTTTCCTGACCACATACCCAAACACCGGACGCTCACACGCGTCCGAAACGCGCCAAAACTTCCGGAAAAATCCCCAAAACCCCTGAGGACTACGACGGCGCGCGTGGCACCTGTCGGGTGGCACTCACCTGAAGGTGACTGCCACCTGGCAGGTGCCGCGCGCGTCGCCGTAGTCCTCAACCACACTACTCATAGAGACCTCACTTTCAGAAGGACATAGCTGCTCTGGAGAAAGTGCAACACCGAGCAACTAAAGTCATTCCAGAGCTAAGTCAACTCTCTTATCAGGAACGGTTTAGGGGCCACAGGGCTAACACAACAAACCAGAAAATACTGAACAAGTTGGTGGATGCTGATAAGGACAATTTCTTCAAAAGATCAGATGTAACACAAATAAGGAGCAACGGTTTCAAGCTTAACAAGCTACCATGTAGGACTAGAACAGGAAATGCTTTCTCACTCACAGGGTTTTAAGCCCATGGAACCACCTACCCGCCGAAGCCGTAAATTCCAAACTGTGTTAAGTTTTAAAATCTACCTAGAAAAGATAATCAAGTCAAATGGAGGGACTTTCGACAAGCCGCCGGCTTGCTATCTTCGTCGAGGCCACTAGGGTTAGTGGCCCTGAGGTTAAATCATGTAAAGTATGAGTGAGGAGACAGAAGAGACACTTACAGCAAGGAGACAGAAGAGACACTTACAGCAAGGAGACAGAAGAGACACTTACAGCAAGGAGACAGAAGAGACACTTACAGTGTGTGAGGGGGAGGATTTACCAGCTAGCTTCTAGAATGTACTGGAGTATGCAAACCATTACTGTGCACTCTGACACGAGTGCACAGTCGTGAACTCTTTCCAGATTCCGTTTTCTCTCACTAAATATCTCTTGTTTGTTATCTAGGAGATAACAAACATATCTAGAGAAGATATGTCTACATATCTCTAGAGAAGATTCTCTAGAGATATCTAGAGAAGTGTTAAGTCTGCAGACACTAACAATGCTCTCTTCTGCCATGTGAGGGATTCTAATCATCCCATTGATTGGTCTTCCTCCAAAATAATCTTTCCTGCCTCTACTCTACACAGACGCCGTCTTGTAGAATCGGCTCTTATAAACAATGTACCCAACATGAACTTGAGTCCTGGCTTTGTTGCTGTGGACTCTTCCCTTTCACAGTATATACTCAAATGCTCTAATCTTTCTAACAAACGTGACTTAACATAAGCTTTCCCCCTTCCATTTCTTTCTTTCTCTTTCCTTTTCTTTCTCTCTTCTCCCTTTTTCTGTTCATTGTCTTCTCCAACGCTCCCTTGCTATCCTCTTCTTTTTTCCTATTTCTATCTCCTTCGGTGGTTATAATAGGAGCTGCCTCGTATGGGCCAATAGGCCTGCTGCAGTTCTCATTACTGCTATCCCCTACACCTGACTTTCCTCCTCAGCTCTCTCTTGCCTATTTATTGCCTGTCCCTACCTCCTCATCACAATCGACTTGAGAATGGTCCAGGACGGACCGAAACGTCGTCGTCCCTTCAATTTCTAGTGTGTGGTCTGGTCAACATACTTCAGCCACGTTATTGTGACTCATCGCCTGCTTATCTAGGAGAAGCCTAGATCCAGACCTGTCCAGTGAGACTACGATGGCCGTCGTAGCTCGTATGTAAGTAGAGATACAGACATGAGCATGTATTTACATGTAAAACTGTAGGACAGAGGGAGTGAGGTGCAGGGAGGGCTGGCGGTCAGGAAACCATCGGGTCCTCGCCTGTTCCAACACCGGCTGGGTGACGTGACAACACCCCAGGCACCACGTGACCGAAGGTCGCCTTGTGATTAGTGGAGCCGACAGAGGAGATGGCGAGATGGAGTTGCCATCTCCTCTGTTTGGTTAATTCGAAGACAGAGGGGAGAAGCCAGCATCTCTGCGCCTTCCTGGGCCAGACGCAGCCGTGCTGGGTGCCGTGATTGTCGTGACTGGACGTGAGGATTGTGCTAAAACGGCCATTTAGCTACAATATCCGTCCTCGAGGCGTCAACATCAATCTAATTATCCGTTCAGATTCCCGCTAACGTGAATTGCTGTCAGAATACAATTTGCGCGAGTGTGGAAAAGTTAATTAGGGATCCGAGATAAGAAATTAGAGAGTCTCTCTCCACGTGACCAGCAATGGTAACAGGACTAATTTTGATTGATTGTTGCCGCCAGAGGAGGCTAGTTTATTAGCGGTAGCGCATAAAGCATTATCAGACCTCAAAAAAGCAAAAAATCAGACCTCATTATCAAAAAAGCTTTATTAGACCTCATCTTAGATTATTACATAAACAATTTCATCTATCCTTCACACCTTATAGTTACATGTCAGCTAGTTACAGAGCAAGTGCTATTTCAAGAGCTATATATTTACAGTAAGTCATTAAAGCAACAGGGCCATGGTTGGCATCCATAGTCGCCCGTTACTTATGACTAAGATACTTGACGAGTTGCTATTGAGTAGCCTCAGTAGTGAATGAATGTGGATGTGTAAGTGAGGAGACCGGTCTTAAAGTGAGTACTCTACATTTATGTATTGGTGCTAAAGTCTCTGAACT